>NC_133124.1:113652409-113970826 GCF_048418815.1 Hemitrygon akajei
CCAAAAGGATGAAACTCACCAAAAAGCCACTGACTTTCATTGCACTCTGTTGGAACAGAGTGGGAGGACTAGACAGATAATGATACATTAACCCTCAACATCTGACCTTCAGACACAGGTGCATCACCATCAAGTCAAACCTACAGCCAAGAAGTGCCCACAGACAAAGCAACTGTACCCGATTCATCCCCCTGACATGCAGATCCAAAAGTTTTGAATGAAGCAGCTAAGGAGATGAGTATATTGCTTGTTTTTGTTTTAAGTCACTCATACTATTCTAAAAATAAAATAAGGCAAGTTTGAATATTTGACCTTGCAAGATTACTCAGTGAAAGAGAAGAGAAATTATGAGGTAAAGTCCTGGAAATTAATGAAAGGAAAACCGAGAAAATGAATGAGGAGTTGGCCAAAGCGCTTACATAGTGCGGAGTGATTTTGACACATGCATAATGTGGAGCTTCACCAGAATTTAAATGCAGTAACGACACAGGCTCCTACCTCACTGGATGTAAAGGGTTGTTGCCGGGAAATTATGACTTTGCATTGAAAAAAATGTGATTATATTATCAAATTTCAATTCACATACTGTATCTCTGATTTGACTAGTGTGTCCAGTTATATTTCCAAGTCTGCCGATACGCTTGAGTCCAAGTGGGAGTTGGACAGGATTATATAGAGTGGTTTCACTGGAAATGGATATGTGGATGAGCACATGGCAGATGGAATACCATGTTAAAAATGGGAGATTGCTCCTTTATGTGCATGAAGAAGAGATTTTAATGCTGAGGTATTGGACAGTGTTGACACTCAGTGAGACTTGGGTGTCCTTATACACTTGTCACTGATAGATAATGTGCATTTGTAACCAGCAATTAGTAAGCCAAATGATATGTTGGTCTTTATTACGAGAAGATTTGAGGACAGGCTTGAAGATTTCCCACTACAATAGTAATACAAAAGGCACTGGAGGAACTCAGCAGGTCAGGCTGCATCTATGGATGGAGAGTCAAGAATTTTCACCTACACTGGACAGATAGGGAGAGATAGCCAGAATAAAAAGATGCAGGGAAGAGAAAGAGCATTAGCTTGTGGATGATGGGTGGATCTAAATGAAGAGCGACGATTCTCTCTAGTACAGATTAAGGCTCTTGATATGAAACACTGACAGACCATTTCCTTCCACAGATACTGCCTGATCCTTTGAGTTCTACCAGCACCTTTTATGTTGCTCCTGACTCCAGCATCTGCAGTCTCTAATGTTTCGATTTCATTGCAATTGTATAGTGCCTTGAAGAGACTGCCCTTGGAATGCTGATTACAGTTTTGGTCTCCTTACCTGATAAATGATGGACTTCCATACAGGAAGTACAACCAAGATTCATCTGAAAAGAGAGTTTGCCATTCGAGGAGACTTTGAGACTTCGAGGACATTATCTTTGTGAACCATGAGCCTTCCTTACCGTTGTATTCACTTGTGCTTTCACTTTCAGGGAGCAATGGACTTGCACCCCAAGATGTTTCTGTATATCAATGCTCCAAAGAGTCTTAACGTTTACTGTATACTTTCCTCTTCTACATGACCTCATGGCCTCCCAGAATGCTACACCTCACCTGTCATTTCTCCACCCCAATTTCCAACTGATTTTTATTCTGCTGTAAGTGATGCTAATACCCATGGATAATTCTGTTACAGTAGTTAGTATTTCCAGATGACATTAGACCAATTAGCAAGTTGGACCAAGTTGTGGAGTCTGTGTCCAGGGATTAAAACAGAAGGAAGACATCCCCAATTCTAAGAGACATTTTCTGAGAAAAAGATTAATGCAGAGGCTGGATCCAGTTCTTCAGAGACATTAATTCATTCCCATTACATACAGTTTATGAAAGCAATCTGTATCAGTAACGATGATCATAAAACGGTCAGACTGTTGTAAAAATCTATTTGGTTCATTAATATCCTGCAGGAAGGAAACCAGCCATCCTCACCAAGTCTGGCCAACATGCGACTCCAGACCCAGCGCATGGCTACTCCTGGGTTTTCCTCTAAGAGCTCTAGCAAGTCAGTTTAAAGGTGACTAAACAGCAGCATCCATGAGCTATTCCCACTGAGACACGTCAAGTGCTGCTGGGACGTCATTAACTCAGCGAAAGAGGCACTTTGGTCTGCCCAAAACCCGTTGGTCTTCCAGCACGGTGAGAAGTCCGCAGAGGAGATTTGCCAACGGGCACTGTCAAAATTGCAGGCGTGCGTGCTGAGGGACACATGGAGGTTTTGTGCAGCCAGTGCAATGGCTCTGTGGGAAGGACCACAGTCTAGGCTCCTTCTGCTACCACACGGGAAGGTGCTAAGTTGGGTGAGGAAAACCCTCAATGGATGTATGGCATCTGGGACCACATAAGCTGCAACAGTATTATGGTCTTAAAAATTAAGTTAACACTACACAATGTAGTGACATGAATGTAATTGTTTTACACTATTTCTTGTTTTCCATGTATTTTTATTATGAATAATTTAATTTTGAAATAAATAAAAGATGCATCAAACAGTGGCATTGCCAGAAACGTCCATACTTCATGAATAAGCATAAGAAAACCCTTGTGACATTTCCTCAGTTCTAAGGGCGGAAAGGAAAATTCAACCTGCTTTTAATTACCAGGCTGTCAAAGAGCTGACGTGCAGGCAGTTCCTCTGGTATATCAATGCAAGTGTTAATTCAAGGCAGTAACTTTACTGCTCTGTAAAAGCCAGCATCAATCTTTTCTGTTTGCTGATGGAAACCATTAAATATTTTATGGAGATCTCTGCTCGTTTTTAATAAATGCTCAACATGAAATTTCCTGCTAACAACATCAGATTACTTCCCAATAAAGCAGATGTTGTGGCAACAAAATCATTTTGAAGGGAGGAGCACGTCATTGTTAGGATGTAAAGAGGGGACAGGAGAAGGCAATTTGTCCCCTCGCACATCTTATACCTTCATAGTTGATCTTTTATCTCAATGCTATGTTCCTGCCCCTTGTTTTTTAAATGTCTAACACAGCACGTGAGATGGAGGTGGAACTGACTGGGTGGAGGAAACTGAATGGAGGAAAATGGATAATGTTTCAAGTTGAGACCATTCATCTAGACTAGCAGTTCCCAACTTTTTATATGCCATGGATTTCGACCATTAACTTCGTCCATGGACCCCAGACTAGGAACCCCTGAAAGATAGAGGAGAAAGAGACAGTATAAAGAGGTGGCGGGAAGGGGTGGAATAAGATGTTATATAGTCTAGGTGGGGGGACTTATTGGGAGAAGGAAGAGTGGGAATTATATCAGAAGCTGAGAGGCGATAGGGGGTCTGAAGTTGATGCAATCTAATAAGAGATGAAGGAGGTGAATAGAGCGAGAGAGGTAAGGAGGGTGAATGGGAGTATTGGGGAGGGGAACCAATGCATAAAGGGCAGATGGGAAGGGTGGAGGAGAGGAAAGAGCCAAGGAGGTGGGAGCCAGGTTGATCAACAAGGGAGACGAAAGGAAGAGCTGGGTGTGGGAAGCAGTTACTGGAAAATGGGAAATCCAATGTTCATACAATCATATTGTAGGCTGCCTGGGTCATAAATGAGGCACTTTTCCTCTATGGATACCTAGAATCACTGTAGTAATAGAATGAGTCTTCGGCAAAAGGTGTGCTGATGTTTTAGGATTATAACTCAAGGAAGATTTGTACTTCTGCATCACCAGTCCCATTATTCCAGATCTCTTCACACGAGAGGAAGCAGCCTTGCAATGAATGAACTAGATAGCAAGAGTCATTGGGCTCACGGAGAAATGTTGGCTGACTGCAACCCAGCAAAGCTGCATGCGACACGCTGGAGGTAAAACATCCGTTGCGCATCTGTAGCCACCAGTGCAACCAGGGTCACCCTGCGATGTACACTGAGAGGCTGCAAACTCCCTTCTAGTCCCAGCACACCTTTAAGTGCATCCAAGAGGGGTCTTCATTAACAGGGTGGCCTTACATTTTTTTCCCTGCATCTGTTTTTAATTAATTAACCATTGCTGAATATTCATGAAATGAATTTGATTTTTACTTATTAATATTTTTAGTTTTCTTTTTACTTAATTAAATTAGATTTATAGGAGGAGAATGAGAGGCGATCATAAAGAGATGAATAACATCATGAGGGGCATAGGCAGGGTGAATGCTCTCAGACTTTTTCCAGGGTTGGGGAATCAAGAACTGGAGAAGCTTAGCAGAAATCTGTGGGATTTGAACTTGAATGTTTTTGCATGGAGGGCACAGTACAGTATCTGTAGGAGCTGACAGAGGAAATGGTTGAGTCGGGCACATTAACGATACTTAAAAAACACAAACATGAGAAGATCTGCAGATGCTGGAAATCCAAAGCAACACACACACACACACAAATGCTGGATAAACTCAGCAGGTCAGGTGGCATCTATGGAAAAAAGTACACAGATGACGGTTCAGGCTGAGCCCCTTCATCAGATCCGGAAAGGAAGGGGGAAGAAATCAGACTAAGAAGGTGGAGGTAGGCAAGGAAGAAGTACAAGGTGGCAGGTGATATGTGAAACCAGGAACTGGGGAGGGAGTGAAGTAAAGAATTGGGAAGATGATCGGTGAAAGAGATAAAGGGCTGAGAATGGGGAATCGGATAGGAGAGAATAGAAGACAATGGAAGAAAGGGAAGGGGGAGAAGCACCAAAGGGAGGTCATGGGCAGGCAAGGAGATAAAGTGAAAGAGGAAAAAAAGAATGGGGAGCGGTAAAGGAGAGGAGGAGGAGGAAATTACCAGATGTTTGAAAAATTGATGTTTATCCCATCAGGTTGGAGGCTACCCAAATGGAATTCAAGGTGTTTTGCTCTCCAACCTGAGTGTGGCCTCATCACGGCAGTGGAAGAGGCCATGGACTGGGAATGGGAAGTAGAACTGAAATGGCCACTGGGAAACTGTGCTTTTTGCTTGACAAATCAACATCGGGTCTCTCCGATATATAGGAGGCCATATCGGGAGCACTGAACACTGTATATGACCCTAACAGACTCAGCTGACGTGTCCTCTCACCTGGAAGGACCATTTGGGGCCCTGAATGGTAGTGAGGGAGGAGGTGTAGGGGCAGGTGTGGCACTTGTTCCACTTGCAAGGGTAAGTACCAGGAGGGAGATCAGTGGGGTAGGATGAGTCGACAAGGGAGTTGCTTAGGGGACAATCCCCGGAAAATAGGCGTAGGGAAAGATGTGCTTAGTGGTGTGATCCCACTGGAGATGGCAGAAGTTACAGAAAATTATGTACTGGATGTGGAGGCTAGTGGGGTGGTTGTCACCAGATTCGGATATGACCCAAATGTGGCGTGAGAGACACTGAAACGGGTCGATAGTTCACAAACTTGAATGCGAACAGTGTTAAAGGGAAAATAAAACAATAAATGCTAGGCCAAACAGGGCCGTTAACTAAAACTCTCAAATGGGAAATGAAGCCGACACTGCGGCTGAAAAGAATATCTAATTATTAAACGAATACCACTAGTCATCGGAGTCAGTTGACTCGACAGTCCAGTTTCTCAGGCAAGGCCAATACAAACAGGCAGTGAAGTGTTGCTGTGCTCTGTCCAAGTCTCAACAAGCACTACGACGACAAGTATGGAGTTAAATAATAATTAGCTGACACATGCAAATTAACAAGCATAATTGCCGTATCTACTGTGCTGCCGAATCCATGGATGTGGCAGGGCCCCCCTCTCCAGGCTCAGCCCCTGAGGCAGCACAGACCTGTGTCTGCTGGAAGTCCCAGATCAGCGACTTGTCCAAGATGTCCTTTGCTGGGATCCAAGTACGTTCTTCTGGGCCATACCCTTCCCAGTCCGCAAGGTACTGGACCTTACCACGTACCCAGCAAGATGCCAGGTGGTGCCACACAGTATAGACAAGGAAACCATCTACCAGGCGGGGAGCAGAGGTGACTGGGGCCAGGGGAGAGGTAGTAACCAGCTTGAGCTGGACAACATGGAATTTGGATGGATTTTCAGTGATACAATCTATAGGACACCTTGTTGACAGCCTTTTCCACTACAAATGGTCCCACGTAGCGCAGTGCCAATTTCTGGTTCTCGACTTTCAGGGGAAGATCCCTTGATGCCAACCAGACCTCCTCTCCTGGCTTGAATGGCCTTCCCTGTCGACGGAGCCGATCAGCCTGCCAGGAATGCTGTTTCTGGGCGCGCAGCAGGGAAGCCCTGGCTCGTCTCCAGGTGCGCTTGTAGCGCTGGATCAACTGTTCAGCAGCAGGAACTCCTACATCGATCTCCTGATCAGGGAAGAGTGGGGGCTGGAATCCCTTCTGGCATTCAAAGGGAGATATACCAGTGGAGGACGACCATTGTGGGTGATCTCTGCCCAAACCAATTGGGAGCTCTAGGATGTGGGGTTGGAAGAGGCAAGACAGCGCAGGGTTGTCTCCAACTCCTGGTTCACTCTCTCAGTCTGGCCATTAGATTGGGGGTGGAAGCCAGACAAGAGGCTGTCTGTGGCTCCTACAAGGGAGCAGAAAGCCTTCCAAAAGTGGGAAGTGAACTGTGGTCCACGATCAGACACTATGTCTTAAGGGAAGCCACGGAGCCTGAACACATGTTGAACCATGAATGTGGCAGTCCCACGAGCTGATGGGAGCTTGGGGAGGACAATAAAGTGGGCAGCCTTGGAAAATTGATCCACAACGACCAAAATGGTGGTGCTTCCATTAGAAAGGGGCAGACCAGTGATGAAATCTACTGAGAGGTGGGACCAGGGGCGGTGGACATAACAGTCCCGCAGGACACTGGCGTGATGTCTTGTTCTGAGCGCAGGTGGGACAGGCAGATACAAAGTCGTGGACATCCTGGGACATAGACGGCCACCAAAACTCTTTACAAACTCCTGAGTCCGTTGAATTCCAGGTTGCCCAGCCAGATAGGAGGAGTGACCCCATTCCAGCACTTCGGAATGCACAGCAGCAAGACAAACAGCCGGTTGGGAGGTCCCCTGTCCAGGCCTGGATCTGATTGTTGGGCGGTCCCCACCTCGGCCTCTATTCCCCAGATCACCCGAGCAGCAAGACATGAGTGAGGAAGAATGTGCTCTGGATCAGCATTAAACATAGAAACATAAAAACATAGAAAACCTACAGCACAATACAGGACCCTCAGCCCACAAAGTTGTGCCGAACATGTCCCTACCTTAGAAATTACTAGGCTTACCTATAGCCCTCTATTTTACTAAGCTCCATGTACCTTTCTAAAAGTCTCTTTAAAGACCCTATCATATCTGCCTCCACCACAGTTGCCGGCAGCCCATTCCACACACTCACCACTCTCTGAGAAAAAACTTACCCCTGACATCTCCTCTGTACCTGCTCCCCAGCACCTTAAACCTGTGTCCTCTTGTGGCAACCATTTCAGCATTGGGAAAAAGCCTCTGACTATCCACACGATCAATGCCTCTCATCATCTTGTGCACCTTTATCAGGTCACCTCTCATCCTCCGTCACTCCAAGAAGAAAAGGCCGAGTTCACTCAACCTATTCTTATAAGGCATGCTCCCCAACCCAGGCAACATCCTTGTAAATCTCTTCTGTACCCTTTCTACGGTTTCCACATCCTTCCTGTAGTGAGGCGACTAGAACTGAGCACAGTACTCCAAGTGGGGTCTGAACAAGCCCCTATATAGCTGCAACATTACCTCTCGGCTCCTAAATTCAATCCCATGATTGATAAAAGCCAATACACCGTACGCCTTCTTCACCACAGATTCAACCTGTGCAGCTGCTTTGAGTGTCTATGGACTCAGACCCCAAGATCCCTTTGATCCTCATTGTTGTCCTCAGATCTGTCGAACTGCCGGGAGAGAGCGTCAACCTTTGTATTCTTGTTGCCGGAATGATAGGTGACGATGAAATTGAAAACTGTGTGAAGAAGAGAGCCCACCGGGCTTGACTGGAGTTGAGTCTCTTAGCATCCTGAATACAGGAGAGGTTCTTGTGATCTGTCCAGACAAAAATGGATGCTCTGCCCCCTCCAGCCAGTATCACCATTCCTCCAGGGGCTCCCTGACAGCCAGAAGCTCCCGGTTCCCAACGTCGCAATGCCTCTCGGCCGGAGTCAAGCAATGGGAAAGAAAGGCACAAGGGTGCAGCGGGCTATCTGCGGATGTGCGGTGAGAGAGGACAGCTCCAATGCCGACATCGGATGTGTCCACCCCGACAGTGACTGGCTGAGATGGGTATGGGTGTTGCAGCAATGGGACAGTGGTGAAACATCGCTTTAGCTCGGAAAATGCTTCATCGGCATCGTCCGTCCAACGGAATCCTGCCGAGGTGAGTGCATTAATTGGCACCGTGATGGAGCCGAAATTCTGGATGAAACGGCGATAACAGTTCGCAAACCCCATGAAGGACTGTACCTGTTAGACTGTAGATGGTTTGGGCCACTCTGGAACTGTCTGAACTTTACTAGGGTCCATTTGAACACTGGATGGGGTAAATATATAACCCAAAAACAACACCTGGTCTTTATGGAATTCACATTTCTCAGGCTTGGCGTACAGGTTATATTCAAGAAGGTGACAGAGTACTCTCCGGACATACTGAACGTGCTCCTGATGAGAGCGGGAATAGATATCGATATCATCTAAATACACAAACACAAACTGATTCAACATGTCCTTGAGCACATCATTAACCAAGGCCTGGAATACAGCGGAAGCATTGGCCAGACCAAAAGGCATCACCAGGTATTCATAGTGGCCATTAGAGGTGCTGAAAGCCATTTTCCACTCATCCCTTTCTCTGATGTGAAGGAGATTGTAAGCATTGTGCAGATCAAGTCTGGAAAATGTGGTTGCTCCCTGGAAATGTTCAAACGCAAATGCCAGCAAGGGAAGAGGGTAGCAGTTCTTCACAGTGATGTTGTTCAGGGACCGATAATCGATGCAGGGACGGAGCTTGCCATCGTTTTGTTCACAAAAAAAGAAGCCCACTCCTGCCAGTGAGGTTGCCGGATGAATAAACCCCATACTCAATGGCTCCTTGATGTATTCCTCCATGGCCACCGTTTCAGGCCCTGGGGAGGACTAATGCCAGGTATGACACAGTCGTATGGCCAGTGTGGGGGCAGGGTGGTGGCCTTTCTTTTACTGAAAACATCAAGGAGATCTGGAATCCCAGACCTGTCCACATCCTTAGCTGACACAGAAGGGGATTCATGGAACGGAGACCCAGACAGGCAGACAGGCATGCTGGTCCCCACTTGGAGTACCATCAGAGACTGCTCAATCCATGGGTTATGTCGAGATAACCAGGGGAGACCGTGTACCAGTGGCAGTTCAGCTGAATTAACCAGATAGAAAGATATTTCTTCATGATGGTTGCCTTTGAGCACCAGTTGGAGGGGTTGGGTGGAAAGGTGGATCTGGTTGGTTCCCAGAGGTCGACCGTCCAGCACCTTGATGTTTATTTTTTCTCTTAATTCTCGAGTTGGAACTTCCCATCTTTTAGCGAGAGAGATGTCAATAAGATTCCCAGATGCACCAGAGTTGATAAACGCCTTAAGTTCATGGGTCTGAGACCTCCACGACAAGAAAGCTGCAAGCATTACAGGATTAGGGGAAGCTGACCGAAGAGAGAACCGACCCATCAGGATTCCCCTCCCTGCTGATGGGGATTCTCTTTTACTGGATGCTTGGGACATGCTGCCTGGGAGTGTCCTGGATCACCACAACAGAGGCAGGAACCTGTTCTCTGGCGCTGCTCTCATTTGCCCTGAGACAGGCACATGCACCCCACTTGCATAGGCTCCTCCGTGGGCTGGGTGCTGGGTGGCGAGGGAGGGGGAGAATGCGAGGAAAGGTGGTGATCAGGCGGCGTGAAGGAAGTTTGAAACATTCTTTCCCTACGCCACTCAGGCACCCGGTCGTCAATTGGAATAGTCAGATTAATCAGGTCGTTCAGACTATCCTGCTCGTCCCGGACAGCGATCTCATGCCAGCCCCTTGTGTTCAGTCCACACTGGAAGGCTGTGATGAGTGATTTCTCCTTCCAACCTGTCCCTACTGCAAGGGTACAGAATTTAACTGCATAGGCTCTTACCCTTCCTCTGCCTTGGCACAGGTCCAAGAGTTGGTGAGCAGCCTCCTGACCCCCGTACTGGAAGATCAAAAACCCTCCTTAACTCCACCATGAAATGTCTAAATGACTGGGCTGCGGGGTATCCTTGCTCCCGTAAAGCATTGAACAGGCTGAGTGGAGGTCCATCAAGAAGATAGAATATATACGCCAATTTTCACCAAAACGACCAGGCTGGGCTTGGAATGTCAGCACGCATTGGGTAATAAAATTCCTGCAATAAAATATCTGCCTGGTGGCGGAATACTCGGTTCTTGTACAGATGTGGGTGTCTGTGGGGGTCCGAATGCAGGAGTCAGCTCTGGTCTGGGTGCAGGAGTCAGCTCTGGTCTGGGAGAATTACTAGCAGAGATTGTCAGGGCAGTGGAAACGGAGGACCTGTGAGATGCTGGGAGTGGGACTGAGGCAGCTGAATTGAGTTGGCGAGAACATTAATGGCTGTCAGCTGATTCTGGCTGTTCAGAGTAAGTTTGTGGACGGCAGCCGTGAGTGCGGAAATCGCAGACACCTGAGTCCGATTGTCTGTGGTGAGCTGTTGAACAGTTGCGGCTAGGGACGATACCTATTCCTCCAAGTGAGACTGGGCTTGTCGGCACGAGATTATCTGCCTCATTGCCTCTGTAACTTCACTGAGAACAGATTCCATTGCCTGTAGCTTGTCTCTTACCGGACCAATGAATCTCACGGCCAAGGTCAGCTGCTCTCTCTCTGCTGGGTCCATCTTTGTGTGGCCTAGACTTGCTGTCACCGGATTCAGATACGGCCCAAGTGCGGAGTGAGAGACACTGAAGCAGGTCGATAATTCACAAAACTTCAAAGCGAACAGTGTTAAAGGGAAAATAAAACAATAAACGCTAGGCCAAACAGGGCAGTTAAATAAAACTCTTAAAAGGAACATGAAGCCTACACTGTGGCTGAAAAGAACAACTAATTATCAAATGAATACCACTAGTCTTCGGAGTCAGTTGACTCGACAGTCCAATTTCTCAGGCAAGACCGAATGGAAACAAAAGTGAAGCATTGCTGTGCTCTGTCCAAGTCTCGACAAGCACTATGACGACAAGTATGGAGTTAAATACTATCACAATTAAATAATAATTAGCTGACACATGCAAATTCACAAGCACAATTGCCGTATCTACTGCTCTGCCGAATCCGTGATTGCGACTGTGGTACTTAAAAAAACATATTTGGACAGTTTCTTGGATAGAACAGGTTTAGAAGATTATGCACCAAATGCTCTTAAATAGAGCCAGCATTGGATAGGGCCTCTTAGTTGGCATGGATCAGTTGAACTGAAGGGCCTGTTCCAGACTAATGATTCTAATTTCAACTCTGAGGCGTCTGGAGACTGTGAAGAGAGCTTGGTCAAGGGTTGTCCAGATGATTTCAGTGGGTGGAGCCTCAGGAAGCAATGCCTTATCATCAGTTGCATCCCTACCTCCAGTCACAGGGCAGTTGAGCAACTCAAGGTCACAGGTCCATGCTGCCATGCATGTGAGGCTAGTGGGGATGTGGGGCAATGACATTGTGGGTGAGTCTAGATGGTGGGTTGCCCACAGTAAACTTCAAATGAAACAAACCATTTGTCTAAGTGATGGTAATTAGTCTGGCCACAGAGAAGAAATACTTGGCTTCCCTTCACAACCCCTCCAGGGCACATACAGCCTTCCTTAGGCAAGGGAGCCAGAAGTGGCTGCAGCAATGCAGGTACGGTATCACCAAAACCTCAAAGGAGGGTTGGATACAGCTCAACAAACTGGAAGATTTATTCTACGTTTCCTTCTACAGACGCTACCTGGCTTTATAAGAGTTTCCATAAACTTCTGACTTGGTTTGGCAAATTTATGAATCAAGAACATTTTAAGAATCTGGAGTGAGAATCAGAACCAGAATCAGATTTATTATCAGTTAATTAGTTGACTTAAAATTTGTCGTTCTGTGATGGTTGTACAGTGCAAAGACATAAAATTACTATAAATTATAAAAATAACTCATGCAAATAAAAAAGAAATAGCAAGTCGGTGTTCACGAATTCATGAACTGTTACAAAGATCTGATAACAGAGGGCAAGAAGGTTTTCTTAAATCATTGAGTATGGGTTTCCAGCCACCAGTACCTGATGGCAGGAAGGAGAATTGGGCATGCTCTGGATGGTGAGGGTCATTTACCATAGATGTCGCCTTCTTGACGCATTGCTTCTGGAAGATGTCCACAACTGTGACCCTGATGGAACTACCTGAAGTGACTGGAGAGAATGGACGGACAAAGGATGGGTTTCGATTTTGTGTTGTTGGACTACAGAGCCTAGGGAAGAATGGGACCCATTTACATTGTTGGTTTGTGTGGGAGCAGTGGGAGGAACTGGGCTTTGTACAATCTGTACAACTTCAACTTTTCTCTGAAAGCCCATGAATTTACTGTAAAATATTTTGAATATTTCAAGAGGAAGGATTCACCTGTCTATTTGCTCAATTCAGTTGCACGTCTTCATTTAAAATCTAAGTGGGATAGGAGCAGAATTAGGCCATTCGGCTTTCGAGATCGCTCTACCATTGAATGATGGCTGATTTTTCCTCAGACTTCCACTTTCTTCCCACACCATTAACCCCTTGCCAATTAAGAACCTATCAATGTCGGCATTAAATACACCCAATGACAGCCATCTTCAGGAATGGATTCCACACATTCACCACCATCTGGTTGAAGAAATTTGTCTTCATCTTAGTCCTAAAGGAGTATCCTTTTATTCTGAGGCTGTGCTTCAGATCCTAGACTATTCTGTTAATGGAAGCATCCTCTCCACATCCTCTTTATCCAGGTATTTCAGTAGGTTTCAATCACAGCCGTCCCCTCCCCAACCCCCTCCGAACCATTAACAATGCACAGTTCACAGTATAGCTCCAGTCTATGTGATGTAGCCTGAAGCTATTTGTGCCTTTGTTCAATATTTCCTAGACATTGGGAGCTTGTGTCATTAATGACATCTCCAGAGCACTTACCAGAGCTACTTTACAGGTTGAAAAGCCTTCAGAGTCTCATTTGGGGGATGGGAGAAGAGGGTCCAGCATAATCACTGGGACACTTGCCCAGACAAATCAATCAACTTAAACTCATCACTTACAGCCCAGGAACCCTTCCCAGTTAGTAGTCCTCACACAATTCAATGTTGACAACTCTGTTCAGTAAATGCAGGTCATTAAATCAGTTGGAAGGATTGACTCTAATTTGCATAACCAAAGATTAGGAAGTGACTTCTTTACCCTGATTTTCAATTAACTCAGCCAAGTGCATATTCCTTTGATTGATTCCAAAAAATCACTTTACTCAGAGTAAAGCATTAAATAAATATGCTACATGTTTTTCCTTACGTTCAGAGTGTCATCAGTTTTATACATGGCCATACAGTGAATCTACACCACCCATGTTTCCTCCTTGAAGAATGCACATTTTTGAAACTGTATTTCTACCTGATGATATTTTCTCTCTCATCTGAGGCTGTCCTTGGGTTGATAGAATCCCGGTTCTATCCTAGGGTGGCTAATACAAACCACTACAGTACAAGGAGGACAGTGGAGGGCTCGGCCCAATAGAAGGGAGGCACAAGACGATTGGAGACCAGAAAAACAATAGATTCTGCAGATGCCAGAAGTCTTGAGCAACAGCCACAAAATGCTGGAGGAACTCAGCAAGTCGAGCAGTGCCTATAGAGGGGAATAGAGGGGTCTGAAGCATCAACTGATTAGTCCCCTCCAGAGATGCTGCCGGACTTGCTGAGCTTCTCCAGCATTTTGTGATCAGAGCCCAGATTCTGCTGTGCATGCGTGCACTTGCACACACACACACACACACACACACAAACAAACACACACACACACACACACACACACACACACACACACACACACACACACACACACACACACAGGTGCACACACCAAAGAAACACACGCATACACACACACACAAAGGAACACACAGACACATACACACACACGCGCGCGCGCGCACACACACCAAACACACACACACACACACACATACACACACACACACACACACACACAAACACACACACACACACACACACACACACACACACACACACAGGTGCACACACCAAAGAAACACACACATACACACACACACACACACACAAAGGAACACACAGACACATACACACACACGCGCGCGCGCGCACACACACCAAACACTCACACACACACACACACGCACACACACACACACACACACACACACATACACACACACACACACACACACACACACACACACACGTGCACACACCAAAGAAACACACACATACACACCCACACACAAAGGAACACACAGACACATACACATGTACAAACACACACATGTTTGCTCCCTGTGCCAGTTCAGCTGCCGACTAAGCTCTGTGTACATCACAGGGAAGATGTGTTTGCACAAGTAAGGGTTCATGAGAATGTTGGCAGGGCAGGAAATCTGTAGTCACCAGGCTGAATAGAGTTGATTTTGTTTGGAAAGAGGAGGCTGAAATGTAAGACCATAACAAGGCCAAGAGCCCATCTTATCATACAAGAAGTGCATTTAACAGTGGGATAAGACGCTGCCCTTGAGCCTTGTAGTATGTTCTTCCAAGCTTTTGTCTCCTTTGCTCAATGGGAGAGGGAGAAGAAAGAATGTCTGGAGTGAGTGGAGTCTTTGGTTTTGTTGTCTGCTTTTATTGATTGAAGAGTTTACACTGAGGGGCTGAGCCAGAGGGAATGGGAAGGACGTAGTGTAACAGTTAACATAATTTGCCAGTGTCCTGGGTTCAATTCCTGCCGCTATCTGTAAGCAGGTTGTACAATTTTCCTATTCCCCATGACTTCTTGACCCCTGCTGGGTGCTCAGGTTTCCTGCCACCGTCCGAAGACGTACAGGGTTAGTTAGTAGGTTAATTGGTCATGTGAGTGAACTGGGCCAGGAGGGCCAGTTACTGTGTTGTATCTCTAAGTAATAAAACATACTAAAGAATTGGGGCAAATGGATTTAAAATCAAATGGTCCTGTGCACAAGTACAGTGAGGCGGAGGTAAACTGCAGCAGCAGCACGGGCATGTAGGTGCAGCCAGCACACACTGTAACTTCTACGCAAATTATTCAAAATAATTCGTATAGGGACGGAGGAGAGGGCAGGAAACAGTATTCACATAGAAAGGGCTAGGGCTCTGGAACTATTTCATTTATGGTGCTATTAATGTGGCAAGAACACTATATTAATGATCAGCCGTGGAATCAGAATCAGAATCAGGTTTATTATCACCGGCATGTGACGTGAAATTTGTTAACTTAGCAGCAGCAGTTCAATGCAATACATAATCCAGCAGAGAGAGAGAAAAAAAATAATAATATTGATGATAATAATAATAAACAAAATAAAATGTAATAATAATTATTATGTCATGTGACAGGGCATTACAGGAGGTGGTCATTTTGAGTAACGTTTTAGTGGTTCTGTTCTTTATTGTAAAAATTATAATTTATATGTAAATTATACTTCTCATGTTAATGCTGCTTACATGATGCTAAGTACCTGCAATGCTGCTGCAAGTAAGTTTTTCATTGCACCTTTACATACATTTACTTTTGCATTTGAACTTGACTTTGACTTTTAAGGAGTTCCTCAAAAGAAAGAGCTTAAAAAATAGAGTTTGGGGGAGAGAATTTCAGAGTTCAAGTCCAAACAACTGAAGGCACAGATATTAGCGATGAAGTAATTAACCAAAAAAGTCAGAGTGGGAGCTGAATGATCAACACATCGAGCATGTTCTGGCATCCAATATGGCCGTGTAGCTGAATACCAAGTTCTCATTATCTCTTGATACCTTTCACAGCTAGTATACCATTTCTGTTACACATATTCAACAACTTGGTCTCCACAGCCCTCTGCAGTAGGCAATCACAGTCTCACAGTTCCCAAGTGAAGGAATCTATTCCCACTTATCCCAAATCTCTTATTCTATTCCCCAATTGAGGCCCTCCATTGGTCAGGGTTGACCATGAATATTTCATCCTGCCTTTCATCCACAAGCCAGTACGCAAGCCAGGGCAGTATGATAGGGAGAGCAAGCTGTTGCCCATGCAGCAGGATCCCCCTCTCCACGCAGCTGATTAATCCAAAGGAACCGATACAGTTTGGCAGCAGTGGCATTGCAGGAGTTACCAGTAAAGGTTGAACTGTCTTAGGGACTCCAGCTCCATATTTTTCCTCAGGATTTTCTCCTGAGGCTTTACCAGTGAGCCTCAAGGCAGTGGAAGTTTAAGATCCACACACAGAATGCTGGAGGTATTCGGCAGGCCAGGCATAAGAGTTTTCCTTCTCCTAAATGAATTGCCAACAACGGCGAGGAGCTCCATTTGCCCGAAGTGACTGGTGTTAAGGCAGCAATAACCTACTTTGTCCCTTCTGCTTTCAGTAGAAGCAGTTCCATTGGGCCACACGTGAAGGCCAGGAGCTGGACTTGGTTGTCAGAGGCTGTTTGAGACGCATGTTATTGGGAGCTTTTAATAGGCAGTGGGAGCTTATCCCTACTACCTTCCCCAGCTGTGACACAACCTTAAGGAACTCGTCTCCTGAGATGGTAATATATTGCTCTGCTCTCCTCCGTCCAAGGAAACGTCCTCCTTGCATGTGTTCTGCCAAGCCCTTACAGAATGACCTTTCTGCATCTTCCTCAAAACTGACAGACCTCCTTATGTTGGCAAACTTTGAAGTATTACATCCAACACATTCAATTGTATTGTGAATAACTGGGCCCTAGGCACTGATCCCTGCAAAATTCCACCAGTTACCACTGTAAAAGAGCTCTCTGTTTTCTGCAAGCACGAGGAAATCTGCAGATGCCGGAAATGTGTATTGTTCTGTTTTCTAACAACCAATCTTCAGGCTAGCCTTTATACGTTACCCTTTAATGTGGTACTTGATCAAAGACTCCCTGAATATCTAATTTCCCCCTTATCTATTGCACAAGTTGCATTCTCAACAAACTCCAGTAGGTTTGTCAGACATGATTTCCCTTCCAGAAATCATGTTGATTGTACTCTAATCCTGGTGGTACTTTCCAAGTATCCTGTTATCTCATCCCTCATAGGCGTTTTCCTGATTACCGATGCTCTGCAGTTTGCTGTTTACTCCATCCATCCTTATCGTAAATAGAGGGACTCATCAAGAGACTGGAAATTGAGCATCTGAGATCCTTTGGGCTGGAGGAGGTGAGAGATGAGATGGAGTCAAGAACGGATGTTATCTAACCTGGAGTTTGTAGAGGTCAGAAGATAAAGGGATGATAGGTGAAAGTACATGGACACAGATGAGAGGTTTATGGTACAATCACTATACGGCGTAACTAGGTAAGCACGATATAGTATTGCTTATTAGGAGTTTATAAGGAAAGAGCTGTATTCATGTCACAACACAAAAGATGAATAACTTGAGTTCAATAACTTGTCAAACCCCATAAGGATTATGAAATTAACCACTAGTTTGTCTGTAATCCTTTTAAGCTCCAGACTGAAAGCCCAATCATCTTCATTTCTCCTCAAAGGAAATCTTTTTATTTTAACTAATCCCAGGTACAAATGTCAAGCACAAGAGGACATGCACTTTGTTGTGTGTCATTATCAGCCATTCAAAGCATACCTCTGGGTGGTAGCAATTTAATTCTGAATAAATATATATATAAATAGATAGATATAGATACTGTACATAAATTTTATTATGAATTTATTTTTGAAATAAAAAGTAGTATCAGGTGATGCTAAGAGTTGGGTTGGCAACGTCCAATGTCACAGTCACATTAAAGAGTTCATCACTGAAGTTTTCAACCAGTATCAATGCAGTAAGTTCCAGTTGATCAACTACCCAGCAAACATTCTCACCTCTTTATCTGCCCTAGTCATGGGATTAGCCCCGCATGAGTACTGTAGTCAGCCCAGGGACCCGCTAAACATCCTTTTAGTTTACGTGTCTCACATCAAACCTCAGTAAACACAAAGTACACTGCAGATGCTGTGGTCAAATCAACACGTACAAACAAGCTGGATGAACTCAGCAGGACGGGCAGCATCCGTTTAAAGAAGCAGTCAACGTTTCAGGTCGAGACCCTTCGTCAGGACTCAGTCCTGACAAAGGGTCTCGACCCGAAACGTTGACTGCTTCTTTCAACGGATGCTGCCCGACCTGCTGAGTTCATCCAGCTTTTTTATACGTCACATCAAACCCCAGTAGTCCTGATACAGCATGGGCACAAGAAGGCAGTAGTTAATTAGGAAGCTAACAGAACCTTATTTATTGCAGAAGGAAATTGAATCCAAAGATAGTAAGGTGTGCTTCAGTTACAACAGGTACAGGTGAGACCACATCTGACATACTGTGTACAGTACTGGTCTGATTTAAGGAGGTATGTATTGGAAGCAGTTCACTAGAGCGATTCCTGGAATTGGCAGGTTGCCTTAAGAAGAAAGTTCAGACAGGCTGGGCTTGTATCTGCTGGAGTCTAAAAAAATGAAGGAGGACTTAACTGAAACTTAAATCCTAAGGGGTCTTAGCAGCGTGGGTGTGGAAAAGATATTTCCTCTTGTGGGAGTATCTGGAATTAAAAAAATAAAAGGTTACCCATTTAAGATAAAGATGAAATTATTATTTTCTTTCTCTCCAAGAGGACTGTGAGTCTCTGGAACTCTTCCTCAAGGGCAGTTTTTGAATACCATTAAGGCGGAAGAGGTAGATGCTTGGTGAGAGAGAGCTGAGTGTTTACCCGAGCTGTGCAGGAATAGGGGGCTGAGGTTGTAGCCAGATCAGTCATGAAGTCAGTCTCTGAAGCAAAGGAGGCTGAGAGGTGATCTAATTCATGAGGGACATAGATGGGGTAGATATTCAGTGTCTTTTTCTCAGGAGAGGGAAAACTAGAAGGGATAGAGTTAAGGTGAGAGGGGAAAAGATTAAAGGGGATCGGAGGGGCAATATTTTCACTCAGGAAGTGGGGTGTATATGGAAGGAGCTGCCAGACAAAGTAGGTACAATTACAATGTTTAAAGTACATTTGGACAAGTACATGGATAGGAAAGGCTTAGAACGATATTGTCAAATGGGATTGGCTCATAAAGGCACCTTGGTTGACATAGATGTGTAGGCCAAAAGGCCTGTTCTGATGTTGTATAACCACGAATCAGTCAAAGTAATTTATTATCATATGTACAAGAATATATCTGCACAGGTGTGATGAAGACTTGCAGAGGCATCACAGTCATGTAACGTCATATAAGCAGCACTCGCAGAGAAAGAAAAATTGTACAGAATTATATAAGAAAGAACACTGTTTGAACACATATCCTGAAGTCCATTGTGGTGCAAAGTGGTCAAGGTGGCGCTGCACTGAGGTTGTGATTCAGGCTGTGTAGGTCAGTTCAACAGCCGAAAGGTTGAAGGGAAGTAGCTGTTCTTGAACCTGTCTGATGGTAGCTATGAGAACATGACTCTATCAGGCTCCTGATCCCAAATCACAAGATTACGCTTCTGCTAAGTGAGAATATTGGAGCTGCTGTTGTCTCTGTTCCCAGACAGAGCAGAGAGACATGGCCATATTCTCTCTGTGCTTCGGCATGACTGTAAAACCTAAACTCTGGACCCCTACTCACTCTGTCTGGGCTGTGGTCTAACCCAGTTCCTGTAGACTAGACCTGTGTTGCGCATTGGTGGGAGATAGACGTGGAGCTGTCTGACTCTCACTCACTCCTACTTCACCCCTACACCCACTAAGCCCAGTCCATTCTGCTACAGAACGTCACATATGCCCCCCTCCCCTAGGCTGTGGGAGGAGAAAATAAGACATAGAAGCAGAATTAGGCCATTCAGACCATCATATCTTCTCCACCAGTCTATCATGGTAATGGATTTATTATGGCTCTCAACCCCATTCTCCAGTCTCCTCCCCATAACCATTGATGCTACAACTAATCAACCTCTGCTTTAAATATCCTTCATCTCTGTTGTCAATACATGTCTCTCTATTCTGAGGCTGTGCTCTCTGGTCCTAAACTCCCCCATTATAGGAAACATAATTTCCACATTCACTAGACCTTTCAATATTGATAGGTTTCAGTGAGATCCTTGCCTATTCTTCTAAACTCTAGAGGGTTCAGGCCCATGTGCTTCTTGGACATTAACCCTTTTATTCCCCGAATAATTCTTGTGAACCTCACTGGTCCCTCTCCAATGCCAGCATATCTTTTCTTAGATAAGGGGCCCAAAACAGCTCACAATACTCCAAGTGTGGTCTAACCAACGTCTTATAAAGCCTTAGCATTACATCTTTTCTTTTACATTCTAGTCCTCTCAAAATGAATGCTAACATTGCATTTGCCTTCCTCACCATTGACTCAACCTGCAAATCAGCCTTTAGGGAATCCTGCATGAGGACTGCCAAGTCTGTTTGCACCTCTAATTTTTGAATATTCTTCTCATTTAGAAAGTAGCTCACATCCTCATTCCTTCTACCAAAGTGTGTGACCATTACACTTCCCTGCGCTGTTTTTGTTTGCCTCTTCTTTGCCCATTTTCCCAATCTATCTAAGTCCTTCGACAGACTCCCTGCTTCCTCAAGGTACCTGTCTCTCCACCTATCTTCACCCCCGCAAACTTGGCCACAAAGCTATTAATTCCATCATCCAAATCATTGACACATAACATGAAAAGAAGCTGTTCTAACAACCACCCCGGTGTAACATCGCTTGTCACCGCCAACCAACCAGAATAAGCTCCCTTTATTCTGACTTTTTGTCTCCTGCCAATCGCCTATCCATGCTAGCATCTTTCCTGTAATACCATGAGCTCCTATCTTGTTAAGCACCTTGTCAAAGGCCTTCTGAAAGGAGCTGTGGACACGTGGCAGTGAGGATAGAGCAGGCCCTCTGTCCACTCACCAAGGAGCCGGTGGTGTCACACACTGTTCCAGCTGCCACTCAACATCCCTATGAAGTGTAAAAGCAATACACAGCAAGGAAGGGTTTGGCGCACAGAACCTGTTACGGAGAACTGGTTAATATTCACAAACATCTGGGACCGGCAGACCAACCAGACACAAACAAGTCTCAAGGATTTGAGTACCCTTTGCCCCCAATACCTTTGTTTAGGATTTGAATTTTCATTTCCAAAATCAGAGGCTCATAGACGAGCTCCGTGGATGAATTTGCTGTGCAAGGTGCAGGGCTGAAAGTTTGCAGCTGAAGGGACAGGACCTCCAACAGTGTGGTTCGTGGTGGAATGGTAGCATGGCAGTGGCAGTTATTACAATGGCAGCAATTAAATTCCCACCACTGTCTGTGAGGAGTTTGCACGTTCTTCTCATGACTGCCCGGGTTTCCTCCAGATGCTCCTGTTTCCACATCCAAAAGAGGTACAGGTTAGTAGGTTAATTGGTCACATGGGTGTAATTGGGCGGCACAGGCTCATTGGGCCGGGAGAGACTGTCGCTCCGTTGCATCTCTAAAAAAAGAGAAAAAAACCAGCATGTGGTCACCTCTAGTAAGGCAAGCAAGATGACATTGCTTGGGAAGGTCCCAGAAACAATTTCAATGTTGAAGTGAAGGTTGGATAGGTATATGGATGGGAGGGGAATGGAGGGCTCAGGTCCAGGTGCAGGTCAATGGGACTAGGCCGTTTCAATGGGTTGGCATGGACGAGTTGGGCTGAAGGGCCTGTTTCTATGCTGTTGTTTTCCCTGACTCTAAAACTGGATCCAAGGAAGTAATGTTTATTTTTCAGTAAATCTTCACCCTGGATTAAAAACCTTCAGATTTCTGGGCAGCAGCAGTATGAGTAAGTCAGTTGCATTGATACATCTGTCCATTTGAAGGATGACAGCGTGCTCTCATTTAGTGTCTTATTTTCCACTGTTATCATATCACTCCGAATATTCGTATTGTGTACGGGGTGAGTAGCATGTTGGAACATTGCATTAAACCTTTGGGATTCGATGTGCAGGAAACCCGCCTCATTACAGCCAGCAGTGTTTTTACGAGGGTTTTCGAGCCTGGTGCTGCTGAGGGTATCAGTTCATTGTGCAGAGTTCTACTGGAATGTCAGCAAAGACTTTGGCTATTGTAGTGGGGTGTGGGGGGGCCTCTGCCAACCCACAAGACGTGCCAGCTCTTTTCTCCATTAGATGTTTCCGACTAAAGGAGCCGCCCGTTTGCAGTTCGGAAAATAAGCCCCCGCCCTGCACTGATGCATGATTATATCATTGCTCTTTTAGAGGGGCTGTCCCAGAGACTCTCAAGTGAAGTGACAAGTATGTTTTTAATTACTTTTATTTTCTTTGTGAACTTTTTCGTTGAATTAATTAACATTATTAAAAGCAGATACTCTGTAATCTTCCCATGCCCATTCCGGTATGTCTGTTCATGGTCGTATGAGACCAAGCACAGCATGGAGGAGCAACATCTATATTCTGTCCGGGTAGTGACCAATCTGATGGCATGACCATTGATTTCTCCTGCTCTCAGCCATTTCTCACACCTCCCTCCTTCTGTCATTGGAAAAGAGTAACCAGTCAATGTTTCGGGCCGATGGTCTCAGCCCGAAACGTCGACTGCCTACTCTTTTCCATAGATGCTGCCTGGCCTGCTGCGTTCCTCCAGCATTTTGTGTGTGTTGCATGGACTTCCAGCACCTGCAGATTTTCTCGTTTCCATCTTTCTTTTTCCATTTCGCATTCTGGTTACCCTCTTGCCCCTTCCCTTCTCCTCACCTGCCCATCTCCTCCATTTGGTTCCCCTCTTTCATTCCTTTATTCCATAGTCCATTCCTATCAGATTCATTCTTCTTCAGCCCTTTACCTTTTCCACATTCCCCCCCCCCCCCCAGCCACCTTGTTCCTCCCCACCTGATCTCATCTGTCACCTGCCAGCTCGTACTCCTGCTCCTCCCTTCTCATTCTGCCTCCTTCCCACTTCCTTTCCAGTCCTGAAGACTGGAAAAAGATGGCTCAGCCGGTGGGTTAATGAACTGTGGGTGTGTCTGTGAATGGGGAGAGCTGACCAGAACATGGGCAGAATAAAATGGATCAGGGTAGGATTAGTTACATTGACTTGATGGGTTAGTGTGGAATCAATGTGGCAAAGGTTGTGTTTTTGTTTGGTATGACTGTGACTTCAGGGGTGGGGCGGCATGGGGTGGAATCAAAATCCAGAGTGAGTTCAGATTTAACTCACTTAGAGAATCTTCTAACCCAGGGAGAAGAGTTACCCCCTCAACCACAGAGGCTCCAGCCTGTGTCAACAGTCCCCTGAGCAGGATTATAACTCACTCTGAGTAACCCATACGCACACATCACAGAATTTGGATGGAATGATCTCTGCTGGTGGGGGGGTGGAGGAACGAGGGTGGATTGTGGGCACTGTTGTCTGAGAATTAGAGCCAACTCTTCCACAAAGGGAATTAGGAGGCACTCTCACACAGAGCAAGGAACTTGAAGATCCTTTCAAAGAGATGTTCGGTCAGTTGTTAATTTAAAATCTGAGCGCCGGGGGGCTTGGAAAGCACAAATAATAAAAAAAACAAATGAGCAAGGGTGAGTGTATGGTCTGTATTCAGCCCTGGCTTTGCTGAGTGGCTATGTACACTCTGTGGCCACTTTATTAGGTATCTCCTGTTCCTAACAAAGTGGCCATTGAGTGGAGTTCTGCTGGTGTAGATCATCCATTTCAAGGTTCAATGTGTTGTACATTCAGAGATGCTCTTCTGCACACCACTGCTGTAATGTTGTAATTTGAGTTACTGTTAGCTTAAACTGGTCTGTCCTCTTTCACCCACAGAACTGCTGCTCACTGGAAGTTTTTGTGTTTCTTGCACCATTCTCTGTTGTGAGTGAAAATCTCAGGAGATCAGCAGTTTCTGAGATACTCAAACTTCACCGTCTGCCACCAACAATCATTCCACGCTCAGAGTCACTTAGATCACATTTCTTCCCCATTCTGATGTTTGGTCTGAACAACAAGACCTCTCATGTCTGCATGCTTTTATGCATTGAGTTGCTGCCACGTGACTGGCTGGTTAGATATTTTCATTAACTAGCAGGTGCATAGGTGAGTCAGGAATGGTGATTGAGGGATTACACAACCATCTATAACATATTGCTTCCTCACCTATACCTAATGAAGTTGCCACTGAGTATATGTTTAAGATACTGAGTAGAATCATAAAGATAAACAGCCTGAAAATAGGCCATGTGGCCCATCTCTTTCATGCTGATCCAGGTGCATACCTGAGCTAGTCCAGTTTGCTCATCCTTATAATGGGCTCCTCATCCCTCCATTTACAGAGTCAAGAAATTATGGCTTCAAGTGCATTCCAAAGGCTTGTTCGGTGCTCCAGTGTAGTCCTAAGTGAGCCTGGCACTGACTTAGGGAAGATGTTCTGGTTTCTCTGATGGACATGAAGAACTTTATCCTTGATATCCCGAGCTAATCACAACAATAATAATGGAAGTCCCTTCTGTGGGATCCTGTTGTGCTCAGGGGGGCAGCCATTCACTTGAGTGAAGAGAACCTTTAGGCGTTGTGAGGCCACGAGGCACACTGCAGAAATGCAGAGGGTTCCTGCGCCTTCCCCAGTCACCAAGGGAAGCAAAACGGAGAGGCGTGTAGTGACCCTGATTTGATCCTAACCTTGGCCGCTGTCTGCATGGAGTTGGCACTTTCTCCCTCTGACCACGTGGGATTCCTCCGGCTGCCCTGGTTTCCTCCCACAACCCAATGACGACAGGTCGGTAGGTTTGGAATTGGGCAGGAGGTGGGTGGGCATGTGAGCAAAAATAGGTTACAAGGAAACGTAGGGGATGGAATTGATCTGAGAGCCAGTATAGATTTGAAAGGTGGAATGCCCTTACTCCAGGTTAGTAAGACAATATAAAACAGAATATAGAACAGTGCAGCACAGGTACAGGCCATTCAGCCCATAATGTTTGGCCTAACTCGTTAAATTAGTAATGAAGTGGCCAACTAAACTTATCCCCTCTGCCTGCACAATGTCCATATTCGTCCATTTTCTTCACAATCATGTGCCAATCTAAACATTTCTAAAAAGCCTCCAATGTATCGGTTTCTAACACCACCCCAGGCATCCCACCGCTCTCTGTATAAAAAAACCTACCCCTTACAGTTTCTTGAGATTACCCCCTCTCACCTTAATGCATGTCCTCTGGTATAATCTAATAATGTAATGTTATTTCTGGTGATTCTGTGTGTTTATGCACTGCTGATGGAATGGAAGAGATCTGCACTGACATTGATTGATCAGGAAGGCTGAACATGGTTTGCATTAGAGTATAACTTTGTGTTATCTGCGCTGGCTCAAGCTAGGGCAGCCCTTGAAAATCTGGTTGGAGAAACTAGTTGCAGTTCTCTCCACCAACCTGCCCTGCTCTACAAAACTGCCCAGCGTTGTTAAACACTGTTAGTGAGGCTCTGAAAAGGTGGACTGCTGGCCAGATTCAGGAGCCACTCCTCTGCAGATGGAACTTCATCCAAGGAAACTGGGGATCAAAGACTTCAAATCTGATCCAGTCATCCTGATTTACAGTATTTCCTTAGCTTATCTGAGGTCCTTTCAATTACATCAGCTCATGAACAGATATCCCATAGGCTAAAAGATAAACTCTTGGTTCCCCAATCTACTTCATCAAGGCCCTTGCATTTAATTTGTCTGCCTGCACTACACTTTGTCTCTAATACTAACTCCTTTAATCTGCATTCTGTTTTATTTCTTTTGCACTACCTCTATGTACTTATGTATGGAATGCTCTGTCTGGATGGCAAACAAATTAAAGAATATCTCTGTATCTAGGTAAATGATCATAATAAATTGGGAAGAAGATAGAAAAGTTTGTGAACGCATACCACCAGATTCAAGCACAGCTCCTTGATCAGACCTCTTCTACTCCAAAGATGGACGCTGACTTCACAATCTACCTCAGCATGACCCTTGCACCTTACTGTCTCCCACTCTGTATTTCCTCTGTAACTCAAACACTTCTTTGTGCATCTGCTATTGTTTTACCCTTTGTACTACTCTACCTTGATGCACCCATGTTGTGAATGATCTGTACAGGTCAATGTTTTCACTGCATCTCAGTGCATATGTCAATAGCAAACCAATACCAACCATTAGTTATTGATTTTGCGGATGGTAGCTCTCATCCTTTGGATCTTCAAATCCCTCTTCCTCCTCCCCCAAAGTAACATTGCAACCATAAGCCTAGAGTTTTCAGCCAGTAGATTCCAGAGAAAGTATTGAACCATGATCATAAGAATTAGGAGCAGGAGTCGGCCATCTGGCCCATCGAGTCTGCTCCGCCATTCAATAAGATCATGGCTGATCTGACCATGGGCTATTCCCCACCTACCCTTCATTCCCCTACTATGCAAAAATCTATCCAACCTTTTCTTAAATATATTTACTGAGGAAGCCTCCACTGCTTCATTGGGCAGAGAATTCCACAGATTCACCACTTTTCATAGTTGCTGCCTGGCCTGCTGGGTTCCTCCAACATTTTGTGTGTGTGGAAACAACTTTCCTGCCTCTATTTTATCTATCCCTTTCATAATTTTATATGTTTCTATAAGATTTCCTCTCATCAAGTACAGATCCAGGTGACTCAAACTCTAATCATAGTCTAACCCCCTCATCTCTGGAATCAGCCTAGTGAACCTCTTCTGCACGCCTCCAAAGCCAGTATATCTGTCCTCAAGAAAGGAGACCAGAACTGTACACACTACTCCAGATGCGGCCTCACCAGTACCCTGTATAGTTGCAGCATAACCTCCCTGCTCTTAAGTTCAATCCCTCTAGCAATGAAGGCCAACAGTCTATTTGCCTTCTTGATAGCCTGCTGCACCTGCAAACCATCCTTCTGTGATTTACGTACAATCACTCCCAAGTCCTTCTGCACAGCAGCATGCTGCAGTCCTCTGATTTAAGGGCAAGAGACCCATGTGTGAATGACCCCTGGACTCAAGGACATAATAGAGGCAGGGACGGAAGTGAGATTCCCAGATGGGGCCAGGATGAGATGGTTGTTGGCAATTTGATTTCCTCACACAGAATGCTCCCACTTCAAACTCTCAGAGACAACAAATAATGAATCAGTCTGAGTCATCTGTTCACAAGAGATTGGAAAGAAAGGGCTGTCTTGTGGTAAACATCTCCCTTCACCACATGTATAGTCGCGATGAAAAGAGCTGCTTTTAAATTGAGCCAGATTAGCATAGAGCCCGAGGAAAGTTTGAAAGTTCTCTGAGAATTAAAGAAAGAAACAGCATTGAATCAGGCCCTTCAGTTTACTGAGTCCACACCGACCATCAATCACCCATGTACATTAATGCCACGGAGTTCCTTTATTTAATTCTCCCTACATCCCCATCAACATCCCCCTAGATCAGGGGTCCACAAACTCCTTGCTTAATGGTATTGGTCCATGGCTTAAAGAAAGTTGTGAACCCCTGCCCTAGATACTACCTCTCATCTACACACCAGGGGCAAATTTCAGTGGCCAATTCCTCTACAGATATGCACCCGAGAGAAACCTTCACAGTTACAGGGTGAACATCCAAAGTGTACATGGACAAGTTCAAGTTTATTGTCATTTAAACTGTAAACATGTATAAAGCCAAACAAAACTAAGTCCCTCTGGACTAAGGTGCACAACACAGTACATTTCACTCCCACACATAACACATAAAGTAATATTTCCACAAATATATGAACAAATAATAAAGTACACTTACAGCACAAATAAAAAAATAAACAATATAACATTACTGGTGCTTCATATGTGGTGAGACCTGGGTAGCGGTCGGGAATTCAGTAGTCTCATAGCCTGGGGGAGAAAGCTGTTGCCCACACTAATGGTCCTTGTCCTAATGCTGTGGTACCTCCTGCCTAATGGTAGGGGGTCAAAGAGGTTGTTGTCCTGGGAAGGATTATTGACAATGCCTAGGGTCCTTCCTGCATAGGCAACACTACTGGTGAATTGGTGAGTATCTCGAATGGGCAGAAGAGAGACCTCAATGATTCCCTGAGCAGCCCTCACAATCTTTTGTAAGTCTCGTCAGATGTCTTGCAATTCCCATACCAGGTGCAGCTGGTCAGGACGCTGTCAGTGTAAATTGGTTAGAATGGAGAGGTGGGGAGCCTCACTCATTTCATTCTCCGCAGAAAGTGGAGATGCTGTTGTGCTTTCTCAACTAAAGAGGTAGGGTTGAGGGACCAAGTGAGATGGTCCATTATGTGCATTCCCAGAAACTTTGTACTCTTAATTCTCTCCATGGAGGAGTCACTGAGGTGCAGCGAGGAGAGGTTAGCCTGCACCTTCCTAAAGTCCACAATAATCTCTTTAGTCTTGTCCATGTTGAAACTCAAGTTGTTATGCTCGCACCATTCTACAAGCCACTCTACCTCCTCTCTGTACCACATCCCGTTGTTGCTGTTGATGAGGCCAACCTGTTGTGTCATCAGCGAACTTGATGATTTAGTTTGAACTGGATCTAGCAGTACAGTCAGGCATTAACAACATGAACGAACAGCAGGCAGGGCACGCAGTCCTGAGGGGCACCGATGGTCAGCAAGCTGGAGCGAGACATGTTGCTGCCAACACAGACTGACTGTGGTCTTTCTCTCAGGAAGTCCAAGTTCCACTTACAGAGAGAGCTTTTGGGACTCAGTGAGGACAGTTTACCCACAGTTTCTGAGGGATGATTGTATTAAACTTGGACAGGTACAAGAATGAGAGTTGTATGGAGGGATATGGGCCAGGTGCAGGTCAGTGGGACTAGGCAGAAAAATGGTTCGGCACAGCCAAGAAGGGCCAAAAGGCCTGTTTTTGTGCTGTAATGTTCTCTGGTTCTATGGTTCTAAATGCCGACCGAGATGAAATCAATAAACAGCCTCCTGGCGTATGAGGAACCATTTTCCAGGTGAGACAGGAAGGAGTCAAGGGCAAGTGCAATGGCATCATCAGTGAACTGATACGAGTGATAAGTGAACTTAAAATGGTTCAATGTAGCAGGAAGATGGGATTTAATGCGATCCATAACCAGCCACTCAAAGCACTTCGTTATTGTTGAGGTCAGTGTTACTGGATGGTAGTTATTAAGGCAGGGTACGATCTCCCTCTTGGGCACTGGGATGATGATGGCTGCCTTTAAGCCTATGGGGACAGTGGACTGTTTCAGAGAGATGTTGATGATGTCTGTTAGAACCTCTGTTAACTGGTTTGCACAGTTCCCCAGCGCCTGAGCAGCTGTGTTATCAGACCTTGCAGCTCTGTGTGGGTTGACCCTGGCTAGGGTCTTTCATCAGCAGCAGCCAGACAGTGTGCCTGCTTCTCAGGGGCGGGGGGGGGGGGGGGCCCTTCCTTACTCACACAAATAGTGTATAGAAGACATTCAGCCTCTCAGGCAGAGAGGCGTCACAGTCGTTGACACGCAGACACTCTCACGCAGTCCACTATGGTCTGAATGCCCTGCCACATGTGCCTCGTGTCTCAGGAGTCACAGAAATGGCTGGACATAATCCCATTTTGCCTCCTGATAGTGTGGAGAAGAACAGCTCTTGCCGACCCGAGGGATTTGAGACAGCACCAGAGATTAGGATTGAAACCGTGTCCCAGGAGCAAAACACTGAACAGGTGACGAGCTCTCGATGTCCCTGGGCCTGTGCTCGATGGAGTTCCGAAGGATGAGGAAGGGTGTCGGCGAAACCTGTAACACGCTGCGAGGCCTGGATAGACTGGATTTGGAAAGGATATTTCCATTAGTAAGAGAGTCTAGGATCTGATGGCACAGTTCAGAATAAGGGACATCCCTTTAAAACTGAGATGAAGAGGAATTTCTTCAAGCCAGAGGCTGGTGAATTTGTGGAGGACAAGTGACTGTGTGCATTCAAGACAGAGACTGATGGATTCTTGATTAGTAAAAGGGTTAAGGGTAATGGGAGAAGGCAGGGGAAAAAATCAGCCATGGTTGAAAGGTGGAGCTGTCTCAATGGACTGAGTGGCCTAACTCTGCTCCTATATTCCACTGGTTTTACAGCTATTGGAGTTGAGAGATTGAAGTTCTATTAGCTGTGCCTTCTACATTGGCAAACTAAAGCTTTTACACAAATAGGACTAATTTGATGTATTATTAACTTATCAAGAATAATGATTCCCAGTACTCTGAAATGGGATATATTGATAAATACATATACAGATACCTATACATCCAAAAGGGTGATAATGGCAGAAAGGATGGCCTTAGACCCAGGTCGGAGAAGGAGCTGCAGGTGAAGATAAATTCTATATGTAATTATCCGAGCACAAGTTATTGTACTTCTCTCGTCATCAAAACTGTAAAAGATGTGGCTTCAGTCTAACCGTCAACCAGCCTCCTGTGTCCCAATCATGTTGAAGGAAGTCCAAGTATTAATGACTTTGCTAAACCATAATTAATGTCAGACAGAACAACGATCATTGTGATTACCCACAGAGGGTAGAACCCCAGTTTACTGCCCCTTGGCTTCCTCACACCAACTTTGAACATGCACTGTATTCGAGCCTTTCACTCTTAAATGACTTTCTATCAACAGATGTGTTCAAATTGGCTCCATTATGTTAGGTTGACGAATGAATGACATTCTAATCCTTCTTTGCATTTCTCACCAATGTCAAGGGACAATTAAATACATTTAATGTCTAGTCACTGTAACAAACAAAAACACAATGGCCACATTACACATATCACATTCTCACACACAGCAATGAGACACAGAGCCAATAATCTGCTTGGGTGATGTTGATTGAAGGGGAGGACTCTGCCTTTCCAGACCCTGAGCAAACAAGCTTTAGAATTAACATCTACACTACGGAACAGTACAGGTCTGAGTTGTCATTAGTCTTGAGTTCCCACAAGTCCAAAGAGATAGGGGTTGGGAGCTTAATTGGTCATTGTAAATTGACCTATGGTTACGGTAGGATTAAATCGTGGGATTGCTGGGTGGTGTGACTCGAAGGGCCAGGAAGGCCTATTCCACACCGTATCTCAATAAATAAAAAAATTAATTGAATCTCTGAAAATTGGCTCCAGCACATAGTTGCTGACCAAGGGGTGCCCACCAGTGCAGGTGAAGATTAATCAGACTGAATTGAATCAAGTTGAGCTCAATGTCATGTGCACAAGGACGGTGAGGGACAGTCACAGTGAAGAACTAGCATCACAGGCACTAGATACAACTGACACACAAAACAGAAATTAACAGGTAAATTGTACAAGACAGTGAAGAAAAAGCTGACAGAACAAGTCGTGGTCCATGGTGTTCCATGACCGAGGGAGGTTATGGTGGTGCAGGATGGTTCCTCTGGATTCTCACCTCGATTCACCTATCAACAGCCAGCTCTTGCCTCAGAACTCCACTGTTCCCCCTCATCTCTTTATACCCCTCTATCTCAGCCCTAAGGTCTCAATCCGAAATATCAGCTGTCCATTTCCCTCTACAGATATTAACTGACCTGCTGAGTTCCTCCAGGACCTCGCCCTTTGCTCCAGGCACAAGCACCTGCAGCCTTCTTGTGTCTCTAACTTCCTTATTTGCCTGCCAGAGGTGCAACCATTTGTCCCAGTGGTTCTATGTTGGCTCGCATCAGTGTGATCCAACTCCCTTTCCCTTTACTTCCCTGAGACATTTTCTCTCTCATACATGCCCATCAACCTCTCTTTGCTTCTGACCATCACTGGGGACTACTGGGGTGCTCAAGGCAGTGGCTAATTAACCAACCACATCTGTGGCATCCAATAATTTCCCATATACTTGGATATGGCAGTGTGTCAAATAGAGCAGCAAATTCACCATTTCTCAAGATCACCTTCCAAAAATCATTTAGAATCCCAACTACAAACCCCTATTGTGCACAAGGGACTCCACACCCACCAATGAGGTTGTCTCGTGACGAGGCCCAGTGAATTGTTTAGTGTTAATTCATCACAATAGTTCCACAAGACCACTCAGTCAACTTGCACCGGCGCAAAGTCAGAAAAACCTGGGCTGCTTGAGCACAGCAGTATCCCACAATCAATGACATATCACTATCATTACAGTATCACCTGCCATCAGGACAGTCCCTACCACAGTGTGACACTCCCTCAGTACCGTCCCTCCCACAGTGTGACGCTCCCTCAGTACCATCCATCCCACAGTGTGACACTCCCTCAGTACCATCCCTCCCACAGTGTGACGCTCCCTCAGTACTTGCCCTCCCACAGTGTGACACTCCCTCAGTGCCGTCCACCCCAAAGTGAGACACTCCCTCAGTACCGTCCATCCCACAGTGAGACACTCCCTCAGTACCGTCCCTCCCACAGTGCGACACTCCTTCAGTACCATCCCTACAACAATCTGATACTCTCTCAGTACTGTCCATCCCACAATGTGACAGTCACTCAATACTATCCATCCCACGGCGTGAGGCTCCCTCAGTACCACCCCACCCACAGTGTGACACTCCCTGAGTACTGTCCATCCCAAAGTGAGACACTCCCTCAGTACGGTCCCTCTCACAGTGTGACACTCCCTCAGTACTGTCCATCCCACAGTGTGACACTCCCTCAGTACCGTCCCTCCACAGTGTGACACTCCCTCAGTACTGTCCATCTCACAGAGTGACACTTCCTCAGTGAGGTCCCTCCCACAGTGTGACACTCCCTCAGTACCGTACAATCCACAGTGTGACACTCCCTCAATACCGTCCATCGCACAGTGTGATACTCACTCAGTACTGTCCATCCCATAGTGTGATACTCCCTCTGTACCGTCGATCCCACAGTGTGACACTCCTTCTGTACCATCCCGTCCACAGTGTGACACTCCCTCAGTACCATTCTTCCCACAGTGTGACAATCCCTCAGTACCGACCATCCAACAGTGTAACATTCCCTCGGTACTGTCCCACCCAAAGTGTGATGCTCCCTCAGTACCGTCCACCCCACAGTGTGACACTCCCTCAGTATCATCCATCTCACAGTGTGACAATTCCTCAGTACCGACCATGAAACAGTGTAACATTCCCTCGGTACTGTCCCACCCAAAGTGTGATGCTCCCTCAGTACTGTCCCATCCACAGTGTGACACTCCCTCAGTACCATCCATCCCACAGTGTGACACTCCCTCAGTACCGTCCCATCCACAATATGACACTCGTTCAGTACCATTCATTCCACAGTGTGACAACCCCTCAGTACCGTCCCATCCACAGTGTGACACTCCCTCAGTACCATCCCTACAACAATCTGACACTCTCTCAGTACCGTCCATTCCATAGTGTGACAGTCACTCAATACTATCCATCCCACGGTGTGACGCTCCCTCTGTACTGTCCCTCCCACAGTGTGAGGCTCCCTCAGTACCGCCCCACCCACAGAGTGACACTCCCTGAGTACTGTCCTTCCCACAGTGCGACACTCCCTCAGTATCGTCCACCTCACAGTGTGACACTCCCTCAGTACATCCCCTCCCACAATGTGACACTCCCTCAGTACCGGCCCATCCACAATGTGACACTCCCTCAGTACTTCCCCTCCCACAGTGTGACACTCCCTCAGTACCGTCCCATCAACAGTGAGACACTCCCTCAGTACCGTCCCTCCCACAGTGTGACACTCCCTCAGTACAATCCCTACAACAATCTGATACTCTCTCAGTACTGTTCATCCCACAGTGTGAGAGTCACTCAATACTATCCATCCCACGATGTGAGGCTCCCTCAGTACCACCCCACCCACAGTGTGACACTCCCTGAGTACTGTCCATCCCAAAGTGAGACACTCCCTCAGTACCGTCCCTCCACAGTGTGACACTCCCTCAGTACTGTCCATCCCAAAGTGTGACACTCCCTCAGTACCGTCCAATCCACAGTGAGACACTCCCTCAGTACCGTCCATCCCACAGGGTGACACTCCTTCAGTACAGTCCCTCCCACAGTGTGACACTCCGTCGGTACTGTCCCACCCACAGTGTGATACTCCCTCAGTACAGTCCGTCCCACAGTGTGACACTCCCTCAGTACTGTCCATCACACAGTGCGACGCTCCCTCAGTACCGTCCATCCCACAGTGTGACACTCCCTCAGTACCGTCCACCCCACAGTGTGACACTCCCTTGGTAACGTCCATCCAACAGTGTGACACTCCCTCAGTACCGTCCATCCCACAGTGTGACACTCCATCTGTACCATCCATCCCACAGTGTTACCCTCCCTCAGTACCGTTGCATCCACAGTGTGACACTCCCTCAGTACCATCCATCCCACAGTGTGACACTCCCTCAATACCGTCCATCGCACAGTGTGATAATCACTCAGTACCGTTCATCCATTGTGTGATACTCCCTCTGTACCGTCGATCCCACAATGTGACACTCCCTCTGTACCGTCGATCCCACAGTGTGACACTCCCTCAGTAACGTCCATTCCACGGTGTGACACTCACTCAGTACAGTCCGTCCCACAGAGTGACACTCCCTCAGTACCGTCCATCACACAGTGCGACGCTCCCTCGGTACCGTCCATCACCCAGTGTGACACTCACTCAGTACAGTCCGTCCCACAGTGTGACATTCCCTCGGTAACGTCCATCCAACAGTGTGACACTCCCTCAGTACCGTCCATCCCACAGTGTGACACTCCCTCAATAACGTCCATTGCACAGTGTGACACTCCCTCAGTACCGTCCATCCAACAGTGTGACACTCCCTCAATACCGACAATCGCACAGTGTGATAATCACTCAGTACCGTTCATCCCATAGTGTGATATTCCCTCTGTACCGTCGATCCCACAGTGTGACACTCCTTCTGTACCATCCCGTCCACAATGTGACACTCCCTCAGTATCATTCTTCCCACAGTGTGACATTCCCTCAGTACTGACAATCCAACAGTGTAACATTCCCTCGGTACTGTCCCACCCAAAGTGTGATGCTCCCTCAATACCGTCCACCCCACAATGTGACACTCCCTCAGTACCATCCATCTCACAGTGTGACACTCCCTCAGTACCGTCCCATCCGCAGTGTGACACTCGCTCAGTACCATTCATTAAACAGTCTGACATCCACTCAGTACCTTCCCATCCACAGTGTGACACTCCCTCAGTACAGTCCATCCCACAGTGTGATACTGCCTCAGTGCCGTCCCTCCCACAGTATGACGCTCCCACAGTACCGACCCTCCCACAGTGTGACAAACCCTCGGTACCGTCCCTCCTAAAGTGTAACACTCCCTCAGTACCATCCACCCCACTGAGTGACACTCCATCAGTCTCGTCCATCCCAGTGTGACACTCCCTCTGTACCATCCATCCCACAGTGTTACCCTCCCTCAGTACCGTCGCATCCACAGTGTGACACTCCCTCAGTACCATCCATCCCACAGTGTGACACTCCCTCAATACAGTCCATCGCACAGTGTGATAATCACACAGTACCGTTCATCCATTGTGTGATACTCCCTCTGTACCGTCGATCCCACAGTGTGACACTCCCTCAGGAACGTCCGTTCCACGGTGTGACACTCACTCAGTACAGTCCGTCCCACAGAGTGACACTCCCTCAGTACCGTATATCCCACAGTGTGACACTCCTTCTGTACCATCCATCCCACAGTGTGACTCTCCCTCAGTACTGTCGCATCCACAGTGTGACACTCCCTCAGTACCATCCATCCCACAGTGTGACACTCCCTCAATACCGTCCATCGCACAGTGTGATAATCACTCAGTACCGTTCATCCCATAGTGTGATACTCCCTCTGTACCGTCGATCCCACAGTGTGACACTCCTTCTGTACCATCCCGTCCACGATGTGACACTCCCTCAGTACCATTCTTCCCACAGTGTGACACTCCCTCAGTACTGACCATCCAACAGTGTAACATTCCCTCGGTACTGTCCCACCCAAAGTGTGATGCTCCCTCAGTACCGTCCACCCCACAGTGTGACACTCCCTCAGTACCGTCCACCCCACAGTGTGACACCCCCTCAGTACCGTACCATCCACAGTGTGACACTTGCTCAGTACCATTCATTAAACAGTGTGACACCCCCTCAGTACCGTACCATCCACAGTGTGACACTCCCTCAGTAACGTCCATTCCACGGTGTGACACACACTCAGTACAGTCCATCCCACAGTGTGACACTCCCTCAGTACCGTCCATCACACAGTGCGACGCTCCTTCAGAACCGTCCATCCCCCAGTGTGACACTCACTCAGTACAGTCCGTCCCACAGTGTGACATTCCCTCAATACTGTCCATCCCACGGTGTAACACTGCCTCAGTACCGTCGCTCCCACAGTGTGACACTCCCTCAGTACCTTCCGATCCACAGTGACACTGCGTCAGTACCATCCATCCCACCGTGTGACACTGCCTCAGTACCGTCCTTCCCACAATGTGACACTCCCTCAGTACCATCCGTCCTAGAGAGTGACACTCCTTCTGTACCGTCTGACCAACAGTGAGACTCCCTCAGTTCCTAACCCCCGCCCCCCCAGTGTGACACTACCTCAGTACCGTCAATCCCACAGTGTGACACTCCCTAAGTACCGTCCAACCCACAGTGTGACGCTCCCTCGGTACCGTCCACCCCACAGTGTGACACTCTCTCAGTACAATCCCTACCACAATGTGACAGTCTCTCAGTACCTTCCCCCCCACAGTGTGACGCTCCCTCAGTACCGTCCATCCCACAGTGTGATACTGCCCCAGTACCGTCCACTCCACAGTGTGACGCTCCCTCAGTACCGTCCATCCCACAGTGTGACATTCCCTCAGTACCGTCCACCCTACAGAGTGTCACTCCCTCAGTCCTGTCCATCCCACAGAGTGACACTGCCTCAGTCCCGTCCTTCCCACAGTGTGACGCTCCCTCAGTCCCGTCCATCCCACGGTGTGACACTCCCTCAGTACCGTCAAACCCACAGAATGACACTCCCTCAGTACCGTCCATCCCACAGTGCGACTTTCCCTCAGTACCATCCATCCCACAGAGTGACATTCTCTCAGTACCTACCGACCCACAGTGACACTGCGTCAGTACCATCCATCCCACAGTGTGATACTCCCTCAGTACCGTTCCTCCCACAGTGTGACACTCCCGCAGTACCATCCCATCCAAAGTGTGACGATCCCTCAGTACAGTCCATTCCACAGTGTGACATTCCCTCAGTACCATCCCTCCCACAGTGTGACTCACCCTCAGTACCGTCTCTCCCACAGTATGACGCTCCCTCAGGACCGTCCCTCACGCAGTGTGACTCTCCGTCAGTACCATCCGTCCCACAGAGTGACACTCCTTCTGTACGTCTGACCCACAGTGACACTACCTCAGTACCTAACCCCCCCCCCCCAGTGTGACACTCCCTCAGTAACGTCCATCACACAGTGTGACACGCCTTAAGTAACGTCCACCCCACAGTGTGACGCTCCCTCGGTACCGTACACCCCACAGCGTGACACTCCGTCAGTACCGTCCATCCCACAATGTGATACTGCCTCAGTACCGTCCACCCCACAGTGTGAGGCTCCCTCAGTACCGTCCACCCCACAGTGTGACGCTCCATCAGTACCGTCCATCCCACAGTGCGATACTCCCTCAGTACTGTCGACTCCACAGAGTGACTCTCCCTCAGTACCGTCCATCCCACAGAGTGACACTCCCTCAGTCCCGTCCATCCCACAGTGTGACGTCCCCTCAGTCCCGTCCATCCCACGGTGTGACACTCCCTCAGTACCGTCAAACCCACAGAGTGACACTCCCTCAGTACCGTCCATCCAACAGAGCGACTTTCCCTCAGTTCCACCCCACCCACAGTGTGACACTCCCTCAGTACTGTCCATCTCACAGAGTGACAGTTCCTCAGCGAGGTCCCTCCCACAGTGTGACACTCCCTCAGTACTGTCCAATCCACAGTGAGACACTCCCTCAGTACCGTCCATCCCACAGTGTGACACTCCTTCAGTACCGTCCCTCCCACAGTGTGACACTCCGTCGGTACTGTCCCACCCACAGTGTGATACTCCCTCAGTACCATCCACCCCACATTCTGACACTCTCTTGGTACCGTCCACCCCACAGTGTGACACTCCCTCAGTACCGTCCATCCCACAGTGTGACACACCCTGAGTACCATCCCTTCCACAGTGTGACACTCCCTCAGTACCGTCCACCCCACAGTGTGACACTCCCTTGGTATCGTCCATCCAACAGTGTGACAGTCCCTCAGTACCATCCATCCCACAGTGTGATACTCCCTCAGTACCGTTCATCCCCCAGTGTGACACTCCCTCAATACCATAGATCCCACAGTGTGACACTCCCTCAGTACCTTCCTTCCCACACTGTGATGCTCCCTCAGTACCGTCCATCACACAGTGTGATACTTCCTCAGTACCGTCCATCCCACAGTGTGACATTCCCTCAGTACCATCCATCCCACAGTGTGACACTCCCTCAATACCGTCCATCGCACAGTGTGATACTCCCTCAGTACCATCCATCCCACATTCTGACACTCTCTTGGTACCGTCCACCCCACAGTGTGACACACCCTGAGTACCATCCCTTCCACAGTGTGACACTCCCTCAGTACCGTCCACCCCACAGTGTGACACTCCCTTGGTATCGTCCATCCAACAGTGTGACACTCCCTCAGTACCATCCATCCCACAGTGTGATACTCCCTCAGTACCGTTCATCCCCCAGTGTGACACTCCCTCAATACCATAGATCCCACAGTGTGACACTCCCTCAGTACCTTCCTTCCCACACTGTGATGCTCCCTCAGTACCGTCCATCACACAGTGTGATACTTCCTCAGTACCGTCCATCCCACAGTGTGACATTCCCTCAGTACCATCCCTATCACAGTATGACTCTCCCTCAGTACCGTCTCTCCCACAGTATGACGCTCCCTCAGTACCGTCCCTCCCGCAGTGTGACTCTCCCTCAGTACCATCTGTCCCACAGAGTGACACTCCTTCTGTACGTCTGACCCACAGTGACACTACCTCAGTACCTTCCTCCCCCAGTGTGACACTCCCTCAGTACCGTCCATCACACAGTGTGACACTCCTTAAGTACCGTCCACCCGACAGTGTGACGCTCCCTCGGTACCGTACACCCCACAGCGTGACGCTCCATCAGTACCGTCCATCCCACAGTGCGATATTCCCTCAGTACTGTCGACTCCACAGAGTGACACTCCCTCAGTACCGTCCATCCCACAGTGTGACACTCCTTCAGTACCGTCCCTCCCACAGTGTGACACTCTGTCGGTACTGTCCCACCCACAGTGTGATACACCCTCAGTACCATCCACCCCACATTCTGACACTCTCTTGGTACCGTCCATCCCACAGTGTGACACTCCCTCAGTACCATCCCATCCACAGTGTGACACTCCCTCAGTACTGTCCACCCCACAGTGTGACACTCCCTTGGTATTGTCCATCCAACAGTGTGACACTCCCTCAGTACCGTCCATCCCACAGTGTGACACTCCCTCTGTACCATCCATCCCACAGTGTGACCCTCCCTCAGTACCGTCGCATCCACAGTGTGACACTCCCTCAGTACCATCCATCCCACAGTGTGACACTCCCTCAATAACGTCCATCGCACAGTGTGATAATCACTCAGTACCGTTCATCCAATAGTGTGATACTCCCTCTGTACCGTCCATCCCACAGTGTGACACTCCCTCTGTACCATCCATCCCACAGTGTGACACTCCCTCAATACCGTCCATCGCACAGTGTGATAATCACTCAGTACCGTTCATCCAATAGTGTGATACTCCCTCTGTACTGTCGATCCCACAGTGCGACACTCCTTCTGTACCATCCCGTCCACGATGTGACACTCCCTCAGTACCATTCTTCCCACAGTGTGACACTCCCTCAGTACTGACCATCCAACAGTGTAACATTCCCTCAATACCGTCCATCGCACAGTGTGATAATCACTCAGTACCGTCCATCCATTGTGTGATACTCCCTCTGTACCGTCGATCCCACAGTGTGACACTCCCTCAGTAACGTCCATTCCACGGTGTGACACTCACTCAGTACAGTCCGTCCCACAGAGTGACACTCCCTCAGTACCGTCCATCACACAGTGCGACGCTCCCTCGGTACCGTCCATCACCCAGTGTGACACTCACTCAGTACAGTCCGTCCCACAGTGTGACACTCCCTTGGTAACGTCCATCCAACAGTGTGACACTCCCTCAGTACCGTCCATCCCACAGTGTGACACTCCCTCAATAACGTCCATTGCACAGTGTGACACTCCCTCAGTACCGTCCATCCAACAGTGTGACACTCCCTCAATACCGACAATCGCACAGTGTGATAATCACTCAGTACCGTTCATCCCATAGTGTGATACTCCCTCTGTACCGTCGATCCCACAGTGTGACACTCCTTCTGTACCATCCCGTCCACGATGTGACACTCCCTCAGTACCATTCTTCCCACAGTGTGACACTCCCTCAGTACTGACCATCCAACAGTGTAACATTCCCTCGGTACTGTCCCACCCAAAGTGTGATGCTCCCTCAGTACCGTCCACCCCACAGTGTGACACTCCCTCAATACCGACAATCGCACAGTGTGATAATCACTCAGTACCGTTCATCCCATAGTGTGATATTCCCTCTGTACCGTCGATCCCACAGTGTGACACTCCTTCTGTACCATCCCGTCCACAATGTGACACTCCCTCAGTATCATTCTTCCCACAGTGTGACATTCCCTCAGTACTGACAATCCAACAGTGTAACATTCCCTCGGTACGGTCCCACCCAAAGTGTGATGCTCCCTCAATACCGTCCACCCCACAATGTGACACTCCCTCAGTACCATCCATATCACAGTGTGACACTCCCTCAGTACCGTCCCATCCGCAGTGTGACACTCGCTCAGTACCATTCATTAAACAGTCTGACATCCACTCAGTACCTTCCCATCCACAGTGTGACACTCCCTCAGTACAGTCCATCCCACAGTGTGATACTGCCTCAGTGCCGTCCCTCCCACAGTATGACGCTCCCACAGTACCGACCCTCCCACAGTGTGACAAACCCTCGGTACCGTCCCTCCTAAAGTGTAACACTCCCTCAGTACCATCCACCCCACTGAGTGACACTCCATCAGTCTCGTCCATCCCAGTGTGACACTCCCTCTGTACCATCCATCCCACAGTGTTACCCTCCCTCAGTACCGTCGCATCCACAGTGTGACACTCCCTCAGTACCATCCATCCCACAGTGTGACACTCCCTCAATACAGTCCATCGCACAGTGTGATAATCACACAGTACCGTTCATCCATTGTGTGATACTCCCTCTGTACCGTCGATCCCACAGTGTGACACTCCCTCAGGAACGTCCATTCCACGGTGTGACACTCACTCAGTACAGTCCGTCCCACAGAGTGACACTCCCTCAGTACCGTCCATCCCACAGTGTGACACTCCTTCTGTACCATCCATCCCACAGTGTGACTCTCCCTCAGTACTGTCGCATCCACAGTGTGACACTCCCTCAGTACCATCCATCCCACAGTGTGACACTCCCTCAATACCGTCCATCGCACAGTGTGATAATCACTCAGTACCGTTCATCCCATAGTGTGATACTCCCTCTGTACCGTCGATCCCACAGTGTGACACTCCTTCTGTACCATCCCGTCCACGATGTGACACTCCCTCAGTACCATTCTTCCCACAGTGTGACACTCCCTCAGTACTGACCATCCAACAGTGTAACATTCCCTCGGTACTGTCCCACCCAAAGTGTGATGCTCCCTCAGTACCGTCCACCCCACAGTGTGACACTCCCTCAGTACCGTCCACCCCACAGTGTGACACCCCCTCAGTACCGTCCCATCCACAGTGTGACACTTGCTCAGTACCATTCATTAAACAGTGTGACACCCCCTCAGTACCGTACCATCCACAGTGTGATACTCCCGCAGTAACGTCCATTCCACGGTGTGACACACACTCAGTACAGTCCATCCCACAGTGTGACACTCCCTCAGTAACGTCCATTCCACGGTGTGACACACACTCAGTACAGTCCATTCCACAGTGTGACACTCCCTCAGTACCGTCCATCACACAGTGCGACGCTCCTTCAGAACCGTCCATCCCCCAGTGTGACACTCACTCAGTACAGTCCGTCCCACAGTGTGACATTCCCTCAATACTGTCCATCCCACGGTGTAACACTGCCTCAGTACCGTCGCTCCCACAGTGTGACACTCCCTCAGTACCTTCCGATCCACAGTGACACTGCGTCAGTACCATCCATCCCACCGTGTGACACTGCCTCAGTACCGTCCTTCCCACAATGTGACACTCCCTCAGTACCATCCGTCCTAGAGAGTGACACTCCTTCTGTACCGTCTGACCAACAGTGAGACTCCCTCAGTTCCTAACCCCCGCCCCCCCAGTGTGACACTACCTCAGTACCGTCAATCCCACAGTGTGACACTCCCTAAGTACCGTCCAACCCACAGTGTGACGCTCCCTCGGTACCGTCCACCCCACAGTGTGACACTCTCTCAGTACAATCCCTACCACAATGTGACAGTCTCTCAGTACCTTCCCCCCCACAGTGTGACGCTCCCTCAGTACCGTCCATCCCACAGTGTGATACTGCCCCAGTACCGTCCACTCCACAGTGTGACGCTCCCTCAGTACCGTCCATCCCACAGTGTGACATTCCCTCAGTACCGTCCACCCTACAGAGTGTCACTCCCTCAGTCCTGTCCATCCCACAGAGTGACACTGCCTCAGTCCCGTCCTTCCCACAGTGTGACGCTCCCTCAGTCCCGTCCATCCCACGGTGTGACACTCCCTCAGTACCGTCAAACCCACAGAATGACACTCCCTCAGTACCGTCCATCCCACAGTGCGACTTTCCTTCAGTACCATCCATCCCACAGAGTGACATTCTCTCAGTACCTACCGACCCACAGTGACACTGCGTCAGTACCATCCATCCCACAGTGTGATACTCCCTCAGTACCGTTCCTCCCACAGTGTGACACTCCCGCAGTACCATCCCATCCAAAGTGTGACGATCCCTCAGTACAGTCCATTCCACAGTGTGACATTCCCTCAGTACCATCCCTCCCACAGTGTGACTCACCCTCAGTACCGTCTCTCCCACAGTATGACGCTCCCTCAGGACCGTCCCTCACGCAGTGTGACTCTCCGTCAGTACCATCCGTCCCACAGAGTGACACTCCTTCTGTACGTCTGACCCACAGTGACACTACCTCAGTACCTAACCCCCCCCCCCCCAGTGTGACACTCCCTCAGTAACGTCCATCACACAGTGTGACACGCCTTAAGTAACGTCCACCCCACAGTGTGACGCTCCCTCGGTACCGTACACCCCACAGCGTGACACTCCGTCAGTACCGTCCATCCCACAATGTGATACTGCCTCAGTACCGTCCACCCCACAGTGTGAGGCTCCCTCAGTACCGTCCACCCCACAGTGTGACGCTCCATCAGTACCGTCCATCCCACAGTGCGATACTCCCTCAGTACTGTCGACTCCACAGAGTGACTCTCCCTCAGTACTGTCCATCCCACAGTGTGACACTCCCTCAGTACTGTCCATCCCACAGTGTGACACTCCTTCAGTACCGTCCCTCCCACAGTGTGACACTCCGTCGGTACTGTCCCACCCACAGTGTGATACTCCCTCAGTACCATCCACCCCACATTCTGACACTCTCTTGGTACCGTCCACCCCACAGTGTGACACTCCCTCAGTACCGTCCATCCCACAGTGTGACACACCCTGAGTACCATCCCTTCCACAGTGTGACACTCCCTCAGTACCGTCCATCCCACAGTGTGACACTCCTTCAGTACCGTCCCTCCCACAGTGTGACACTCCGTCGGTACTGTCCCACCCACAGTGTGATACTCCCTCAGTACCATCCACCCCACATTCTGACACTCTCTTGGTACCGTCCACCCCACAGTGTGACACTCCCTCAGTACCGTCCATCCCACAGTGTGACACACCCTGAGTACCATCCCTTCCACAGTGTGACACTCCCTCAGTACCGTCCACCCCACAGTGTGACACTCCCTTGGTATCGTCCATCCAACAGTGTGACACTCCCTCAGTACCATCCATCCCACAGTGTGATACTCCCTCAGTACCGTTCATCCCCCAGTGTGACACTCCCTCAATACCATAGATCCCACAGTGTGACACTCCCTCAGTACCTTCCTTCCCACACTGTGATGCTCCCTCAGTACCGTCCATCACACAGTGTGATACTTCCTCAGTACCGTCCATCCCACAGTGTGACATTCCCTCAGTACCATCCCTATCACAGTATGACTCTCCCTCAGTACCGTCTCTCCCACAGTATGACGCTCCCTCAGTACCGTCCCTCCTGCAGTGTGACTCTCCCTCAGTACCATCTGTCCCACAGAGTGACACTCCTTCTGTACGTCTGACCCACAGTGACACTACCTCAGTACCTTCCCCCCCCAGTGTGACACTCCCTCAGTACCGTCCATCACACCGTGTGACACTCCTTAAGTACCGTCCACCCGACAGTGTGACGCTCCCTCGGTACCGTACACCCCACAGCGTGACACTCCCTCAGTACCGTCCATCCCACAATGTGATACTGCCTCAGTACCGTCCACCCCACAGTGTGACGCTCCATCAGTACCGTCCATCCCACAGTGCGATACTCCCTCAGTACTGTCGACTCCACAGAGTGACACTCCCTCAGTACCGTCCCTCCCACAGTGTGACACTCTGTCGGTACTGTCCCACCCACAGTGTGATACTCCCTCAGTACCATCCACCCCACATTCTGACACTCTCTTGGTACCGTCCACCCCACAGTGTGACACTCCCTCAGTACCGTCCATCCCACAGTGTGACACTCCCTCAGTACCATCCCATCCACAGTGTGACACTCCCTCAGTACTGTCCACCCCACAGTGTGACACTCCCTTGGTATTGTCCATCCAACAGTGTGACACTCCCTCAGTACCGTCCATCCCACAGTGTGACACTCCCTCTGTACCATCCATCCCACAGTGTGACCCTCCCTCAGTACCGTCGCATCCACAGTGTGACACTCCCTCAGTACCATCCATCCCACAGTGTGACACTCCCTCAATAACGTCCATCGCACAGTGTGATAATCACTCAGTACCATTCATCCAATAGTGTGATACTCCCTCTGTACCGTCCATCCCACAGTGTGACACTCCCTCTGTACCATCCATCCCACAGTGTGACACTCCCTCAATACCGTCCATCGCACAGTGTGATAATCACTCAGTACCGTTCATCCAATAGTGTGATACTCCCTCTGTACTGTCGATCCCACAGTGCGACACTCCTTCTGTACCATCCCGTCCACGATGTGACACTCCCTCAGTACCATTCTTCCCACAGTGTGACATTCCCTCAGTACTGACCATCCAACAGTGTAACATTCCCTCGGTACAGTCCCACCCAAAGTGTGATGCTCCCTCAGTACCATTCTCCCCACAGTGTGACACTCCCTCAGTACTGTCCATCCCAAAGTGTGACACTCCCTCAGTACCGTCCAATCCACAGTGAGACACTCCCTCAGTACCGTCCATCCCACAGGGTGACACTCCTTCAGTACAGTCCCTCCCACAGTGTGACACTCCGTCGGTACTGTCCCACCCACAGTGTGATACTCCCTCAGTACAGTCCGTCCCACAGTGTGACACTCCCTCAGTACTGTCCATCACACAGTGCGACGCTCCCTCAGTACCGTCCATCCCACAGTGTGACACTCCCTCAGTACCGTCCACCCCACAGTGTGACACTCCCTCAGTACCGTCCATCCAACAGTGTGACACTCCCTCAGTACCGTCCATCCCACAGTGTGACACTCACTCAGTACAGTCCGTCCCACAGTGTGACACTCCCTCGGTAACGTCCATCCAACAGTGTGACACTCCCTCAGTACCGTCCATCCCACAGTGTGACACTCCCTCAATAACGTCCATTGCACAGTGTGACACTCCCTCAGTACCGTCCATCCAACAGTGTTACACTCCCTCAATACCGACAATCGCACAGTGTGATAATCACTCAGTACCGTTCATCCCATAGTGTGATATTCCCTCTGTACCGTCGATCCCACAGTGTGACACTCCTTCTGTACCATCCCGTCCACAATGTGACACTCCCTCAGTATCATTCTTCCCACAGTGTGACATTCCCTCAGTACTGACAATCCAACAGTGTAACATTCCCTCGGTACTGTCCCACCCAAAGTGTGATGCTCCCTCAATACCGTCCACCCCACAATGTGACACTCCCTCAGTACCATCCATCTCACAGTGTGACACTCCCTCAGTACCGTCCCATCCGCAGTGTGACACTCGCTCAGTACCATTCATTAAACAGTCTGACATCCACTCAGTACCTTCCCATCCACAGTGTGACACTCCCTCAGTACAGTCCATCCCACAGTGTGATACTGCCTCAGTGCCGTCCCTCCCACAGTATGACGCTCCCACAGTACCGACCCTCCCACAGTGTGACAAACCCTCGGTACCGTCCCTCCTAAAGTGTAACACTCCCTCAGTACCATCCACCCCACGGAGTGACACTCCATCAGTCTCGTCCATCCCAGTGTGACACTCCCTCTGTACCATCCATCCCACAGTGTTACCCTCCCTCAGTACCGTCGCATCCACAGTGTGACACTCCCTCAGTACCATCCATCCCACAGTGTGACACTCCCTCAATACAGTCCATCGCACAGTGTGATAATCACACAGTACCGTTCATCCATTGTGTGATACTCCCTCTGTACCGTCGATCCCACAGTGTGACACTCCCTCAGGAACGTCCATTCCACGGTGTGACACTCACTCAGTACAGTCCGTCCCACAGAGTGACACTCCCTCAGTACCGTCCATCCCACAGTGTGACACTCCTTCTGTACCATCCATCCCACAGTGTGACTCTCCCTCAGTACTGTCGCATCCACAGTGTGACACTCCCTCAGTACCATCCATCCCACAGTGTGACACTCCCTCAGTACTGACCATCCAACAGTGTAACATTCCCTCGGTACTGTCCCACCCAAAGTGTGATGCTCCCTCAGTACCGTCCACCCCACAGTGTGACACTCCCTCAGTACCGTCCACCCCACAGTGTGACACCCCCTCAGTACCGTCCCATCCACAGTGTGACACTTGCTCAGTACCATTCATTAAACAGTGTGACACCCCCTCAGTACCGAACCATCCACAGTGTGACACTCCCTCAGTAACGTCCATTCCACGGTGTGACACACACTCAGTACAGTCCATCCCACAGTGTGACACTCCCTCAGTACCGTCCCATCCACAATATGACACTCGTTCAGTACCATTCATTCCACAGTGTGACAACCCCTCAGTACCGTCCCATCCACAGTGTGACACTCCCTCAGTACCATCCCTACAACAATCTGACACTCTCTCAGTACCGTCCATTCCATAGTGTGACAGTCACTCAATACTATCCATCCCACGGTGTGACGCTCCCTCTGTACTGTCCCTCCCACAGTGTGAGGCTCCCTCAGTACCGCCCCACCCACAGAGTGACACTCCCTGAGTACTGTCCTTCCCACAGTGCGACACTCCCTCAGTATCGTCCACCTCACAGTGTGACACTCCCTCAGTACATCCCCTCCCACAATGTGACACTCCCTCAGTACCGGCCCATCCACAATGTGACACTCCCTCAGTACTTCCCCTCCCACAGTGTGACACTCCCTCAGTACCGTCCCATCCACAGTGTGACACTCCCTCAGTACCGTCCCATCCACAGTGTGACACTCCCTCAGGACCGTCCCTCACGCAGTGTGACTCTCCGTCAGTACCATCCGTCCCACAGAGTGACACTCCTTCTGTACGTCTGACCCACAGTGACACTACCTCAGTACCTAACCCCCCCCCCAGTGTGACACTCCCTCAGTAACGTCCATCACACAGTGTGACACGCCTTAAGTAACGTCCACCCCACAGTGTGACGCTCCCTCGGTACCGTACACCCCACAGCGTGACACTCCGTCAGTACCGTCCATCCCACAATGTGATACTGCCTCAGTACCGTCCACCCCACAGTGTGAGGCTCCCTCAGTACCGTCCACCCCACAGTGTGACGCTCCATCAGTACCGTCCATCCCACAGTGCGATACTCCCTCAGTACTGTCGACTCCACAGAGTGACTCTCCCTCAGTACCGTCCATCCCACAGAGTGACACTCCCTCAGTCCCGTCCATCCCACAGTGTGACGTCCCCTCAGTCCCGTCCATCCCACGGTGTGACACTCCCTCAGTACCGTCAAACCCACAGAGTGACACTCCCTCAGTACCGTCCATCCAACAGAGCGACTTTCCCTCAGTTCCACCCCACCCACAGTGTGACACTCCCTCAGTACTGTCCATCTCACAGAGTGACAGTTCCTCAGCGAGGTCCCTCCCACAGTGTGACACTCCCTCAGTACTGTCCAATCCACAGTGAGACACTCCCTCAGTACCGTCCATCCCACAGTGTGACACTCCTTCAGTACCGTCCCTCCCACAGTGTGACACTCCGTCGGTACTGTCCCACCCACAGTGTGATACTCCCTCAGTACCATCCACCCCACATTCTGACACTCTCTTGGTACCGTCCACCCCACAGTGTGACACTCCCTCAGTACCGTCCATCCCACAGTGTGACACACCCTGAGTACCATCCCTTCCACAGTGTGACACTCCCTCAGTACCGTCCACCCCACAGTGTGACACTCCCTTGGTATCGTCCATCCAACAGTGTGACACTCCCTCAGTACCATCCATCCCACAGTGTGATACTCCCTCAGTACCGTTCATCCCATAGTTTGATACTCCCTCTGTACCGTCGATCCCACAGTGTGACACTCCTTCTGTACCATCCCGTCCACGATGTGACACTCCCTCAGTACCATTCTTCCCACAGTGTGACACTCCCTCAGTACTGACCATCCAACAGTGTAACATTCCCTCGGTACTGTCCCACCCAAAGTGTGATGCTCCCTCAGTACCGTCCACCCCACAGTGTGACACTCCCTCAGTACCGTCCACCCCACAGTGTGACACCCCCTCAGTACCGTCCCATCCACAGTGTGACACTTGCTCAGTACCATTCATTAAACAGTGTGACATCCCCTCAGTACCGTACCATCCACAGTGTGACACTCCCTCAGTAACGTCCATTCCACGGTGTGACACACACTCAGTACAGTCCATCCCACAGTGTGACACTCCCTCAGTACCGTCCCATCCACAATATGACACTCGTTCAGTACCATTCATTCCACAGTGTGACAACCCCTCAGTACCGTCCCATCCACAGTGTGACACTCCCTCAGTACCATCCCTACAACAATCTGACACTCTCTCAGTACCGTCCATTCCATAGTGTGACAGTCACTCAATACTATCCATCCCACGGTGTGACGCTCCCTCTGTACTGTCCCTCCCACAGTGTGAGGCTCCCTCAGTACCGCCCCACCCACAGAGTGACACTCCCTGAGTACTGTCCTTCCCACAGTGCGACACTCCCTCAGTATCGTCCACCTCACAGTGTGACACTCCCTCAGTACATCCCCTCCCACAATGTGACACTCCCTCAGTACCGGCCCATCCACAATGTGACACTCCCTCAGTACTTCCCCTCCCACAGTGTGACACTCCCTCAGTACCGTCCCATCCACAGTGTGACACTCCCTCAGTACCGTCCCATCCACAGTGTGACACTCCCTCAGTACAATCCCTACAACAATCTGATACTCTCTCAGTACTGTTCATCCCACAGTGTGAGAGTCACTCAATACTATCCATCCCACGATGTGAGGCTCCCTCAGTACCACCCCACCTCACAGTGTGACACTCCCTCAGTACTGTCCATCCCAAAGTGTGACACTCCCTCAGTACCGTCCAATCCACAGTGAGACACTCCCTCAGTACCGTCCATCCCACAGGGTGACACTCCTTCAGTACAGTCCCTCCCACAGTGTGACACTCCGTCGGTACTGTCCCACCCACAGTGTGATACTCCCTCAGTACAGTCCGTCCCACAGTGTGACACTCCCTCAGTACTGTCCATCACACAGTGCGACGCTCCCTCAGTACCGTCCATCCCACAGTGTGACACTCCCTCAGTACCGTCCACCCCACAGTGTGACACTCCCTTGGTAACGTCCATCCAACAGTGTGACACTCCCTCAGTACCGTCCATCCCACAGTGTGACACTCCCTCTGTACCATCCATCCCACAGTGTTACCCTCCCTCAGTACCGTCGCATCCACAGTGTGACACTCCCTCAGTACAATCCATCCCACAGTGTGACACTCCCTCAATACCGTCCATCGCACAGTGTGATAATCACTCAGTACCGTTCATCCATTGTGTGATACTCCCTCTGTACCGTCGATCCCACAGTGTGACACTCCCTCAGTAACGTCCATACCACGGTGTGACACTCACTCAGTACAGTCCGTCCCACAGAGTGACACTCCCTCAGTACCGTCCATCACACAGTGCGACGCTCCCTCGGTACCGTCCATCACCCAGTGTGACACTCACTCAGTACAGTCCGTCCCACAGTGTGACACTCCCTCGGTAACGTCCATCCAACAGTGTGACACTCCCTCAGTACCGTCCATCCCACAGTGTGACACTCCCTCAATAACGTCCATTGCACAGTGTGACACTCCCTCAGTACCGTCCATCCAACAGTGTGACACTCCCTCAATACCGACAATCGCACAGTGTGATAATCACTCAGTACCGTTCATCCCATAGTGTGATATTCCCTCTGTACCGTCGATCCCACAGTGTGACACTCCTTCTGTACCATCCCGTCCACAATGTGACACTCCCTCAGTATCATTCTTCCCACAGTGTGACATTCCCTCAGTACTGACAATCCAACAGTGTAACATTCCCTCGGTACTGTCCCACCCAAAGTGTGATGCTCCCTCAATACCGTCCACCCCACAATGTGACACTCCCTCAGTACCATCCATCTCACAGTGTGACACTCCCTCAGTACCGTCCCATCCGCAGTGTGACACTCGCTCAGTACCATTCATTAAACAGTCTGACATCCACTCAGTACCTTCCCATCCACAGTGTGACACTCCCTCAGTACAGTCCATCCCACAGTGTGATACTGCCTCAGTGCCGTCCCTCCCACAGTATGACGCTCCCACAGTACCGACCCTCCCACAGTGTGACAAACCCTCGGTACCGTCCCTCCTAAAGTGTAACACTCCCTCAGTACCATCCACCCCACGGAGTGACACTCCATCAGTCTCGTCCATCCCAGTGTGACACTCCCTCTGTACCATCCATCCCACAGTGTTACCCTCCCTCAGTACCGTCGCATCCACAGTGTGACACTCCCTCAGTACCATCCATCCCACAGTGTGACACTCCCTCAATACAGTCCATCGCACAGTGTGATAATCACACAGTACCGTTCATCCATTGTGTGATACTCCCTCTGTACCGTCGATCCCACAGTGTGACACTCCCTCAGGAACGTCCATTCCACGGTGTGACACTCACTCAGTACAGTCCGTCCCACAGAGTGACACTCCCTCAGTACCGTCCATCCCACAGTGTGACACTCCTTCTGTACCATCCATCCCACAGTGTGACTCTCCCTCAGTACTGTCGCATCCACAGTGTGACACTCCCTCAGTACCATCCATCCCACAGTGTGACACTCCCTCAATACCGTCCATCGCACAGTGTGATAATCACTCAGTACCGTTCATCCCATAGTGTGATACTCCCTCTGTACCGTCGATCCCACAGTGTGACACACCTTCTGTACCATCCCGTCCACGATGTGACACTCCCTCAGTACCATTCTTCCCACAGTGTGACACTCCCTCAGTACTGACCATCCAACAGTGTAACATTCCCTCGGTACTGTCCCACCCAAAGTGTGATGCTCCCTCAATACCGTCCACCCCACATTGTGACACTCCCTCAGTACCGTCCACCCCACAGTGTGACACCCCCTCAGTACCGTCCCATCCACAGTGTGACACTCCCTCAGTACCGTCCATCCCACGGTGTGATACTCCCTCAGTACCGTCCATCCCACAGTGTGACGTTGCGCTCAGTACCGTCCATCCCATAGTGTGACCCTCCCTCAGTACCAACCCATCCTCAGTGTGACACTCCCTCAGTACTGTCCACCCCACAGTGTGACACTCCCTCAGTACCGGACACCCCACAGTGTGACGCTCCCTCAGTACTGTCCACCCCACAGTGTGACGCTCCCTCAGTACTGTCCACCCCACAGTGTGACGCTCCCTCAGTACCGTCCACCCCACAGTGTGACGCTCCCTCAGTACCGTCCACCCCACAGTGTGACGCTCCCTCAGTACTGTCCACCCCACAGTGTGACGCTCCCTCAGTACTGTCCACCCCACAGTGTGACGCTCCCTCAGTACCGTCAGTCCCACAGTGTGACACTCCCTCAATACCATCCATCCCACTGTGTGACACTCCCTCAGTAACATCCCATCCAATGTGTGACGCTCCCTCAGTACTACCCTTCCCACACTGTGATGCTCCCTCAGTACCGTCCATCCCACTGTGTGACACTCCCTCTGTACCGTCCACTCCACTGTGTGACACTCCCTCAGTACCGTCCATCTCACAGAGTGACAGTCCCTCAGTGCCGTCCCTCCCACAGTATGATGCTCGCTCAGTACAGTTCCTCCCACAATGTGAAAGTCCCTCAGTACCGTCCCCTCCACAGGGTGACACTCCCTCAGTACCGTCTTTCCCATAGTGTGACACTCCCTCAGTACCGTCCACTCAACAGTGTGACGCTCCCTCGGTACTGTCCACCCCACAGTGTGACACTCCCTAAGTACGGTCCCCCCCCCACAGTGTGACACTCCCTCAATACCATCCATCCCACAGTGTGACACTCCCTCAGTAAAATCCCATCCAATGTGTGACGCTCCCTCAGTACTACCCTTCCCACACTGTGATGCTCCCTCAGTACCGTCCGTCCCACAGTGTGACACTCCCTCAGTACTACCCTTCCCACACTGTGATGCTCCCTCAGTACCGTCCATCCCACAGTGTGACACTCCCTCTGTACCGTCCACTCCACTGTGTGACACTCCCTCAGTACCGTCCAACTCACAGAGTGACAGTCCCTCAGTGCCGTCCCTCCCACAGTATGATGCTCGCTCAGTACCGTTCCTCCCACAATGTGACAGTCCCTCAGTACCGTCCCCTCCACAGGGTGACACTCCCTCAGTACCGTCCTTCCCATAGTGTGACACTCCCTCAGTACCGTCCACTCAACAGTGTGACGCTCCCTCGGTACTGTCCACCCCACAGTGTGACACTCCCTCAGTACCATCCCTACCACAATGTGACACTCGTTCAGCACCATCCATCCCACAGAGTGACACTCCAGCTGTACCGTCTGACCCACAGTGACACTCCCTCAGTACCTACACCCCCCCAGTGTGAGACTCCCTCAGTACCGTCCATCCCACAAAGTGACACTCCCTCTGTACCGTCCATCTCACAGAGTGACAGTCCCTCAGTGCCGTCCCTCCCACAGTATGACGCTCCCTCAGTACCGTCCCTCCCACTGTGTGACACTCCCTCAGTACCGTCCCTCCCACAGTGTGACACTCCATCAGTACCGTCCCTCCTAAAGTGTAACACTCCCTCTGTACCGTCCCTCCCACAGTGTAACAGTCCCTCAATACCGTCCATCCCACAGTGCGACTTTCCCTCAGTACCATCCCTCCCACACTGTGATGCTCCCTCAGTACCGTCCATCCCACAGAGTGACACTCCCTCAGTACCGTCCACCCCACAGTGTGATGCTCCCTCGGTACCGTCCACCCCTCAGTGTGACACTCCCTCAGTACCATCCCTACCACAATGTGACACTCGCTCAGTACCATCCCACCCCCACAGTTTGAAGCTCCCTCAGTACCGTCCATCCACCAGTGTGTCACTCCCTCAGTACAGTACCATCCACAGTGTGACACTCCCTCAGTACCGTCCCATCCACAGTGTGACACTCCTTCAGTACCATCCACCTCACAGCTTGACGCTCCCTCAGTACCATCCCATCCACAGTGTGACACTCCCTCAGTACTGTCCATCCCCCCTTGTGAAAAACTCCCTTAATACCGTCCATTCCACATTGTGACACTCCCTCAGTACCATCCCATCCACAGTGTGATGCTCCCTCAGTACCATCCTTCCCACACTGTGACTCTCCCTCAGTACCGTCCATCCCACGGTGTGATACTCCCTCAGTACCGTCCATCCCACAGTGTGACGTTGCGCTCAGTACCGTCCATCCCATAGTGTGACCCTCCCTCAGTACCATTCCATCCTCAGTGTGACGCTCCCTCAGTACTGTCCACCCCACAGTGTGACACTCCCTAAGTACGGTCCCCCCCACAGTGTGACACTCCCTCAATACCATCCATCCGACAGTGTGACATTCCCTCAGTAACATCCAATCCAATGTGTGACTCTCCCTCAGTACTACCCTTCCCACACTGTGATGCTCCCTCAGTACCGTCCATCCCAGAGTGTGACACTCCCTCTGGAACGTCCACTCCACTGTGTGACACTCCCTCAGTACCGTCCATCTCACAGAGTGACAGTCCCTCAGTGCCGTCCCTCCCACAGTATGATGCTCGCTCAGTACCGTTCCTCACACAATGTGACAGTCCCTCAGTACCGTCCCCTCCACAGGGTGACACTCCCTCAGTACCGTCCTTCCCATAGTGTGACACTCCCTCAGTACCGTCCACTCAACAGTGTGACGCTCCCTCGGTACTGTCCACCCCACAGTGTGACACTCCCTCAGTACCATCCCTACCACAATGTGACACTCGTTCAGCACCATCCATCCCACAGAGTGACACTCCATCTGTACCGTCTGACCCACAGTGACACTCCCTCAGTACCTACACCCCCCCAGTGTGAGACTCCCTCAGTACCGTCCATCCCACAAAGTGACACTCCCTCAGTACCGTCCATCTCACAGAGTGACAGTCCCTCAGTACCGTCCCTCCTAAAGTGTAACACTCCCTCTGTACCGTCCCTCCCACAGTGTAACACACCCTCAGTACCGTCCACCCCACTGAGTGAGACTCCCTCAGTACCGTCAAACCAACAGAGTGACACTCCCTTAGTACCGTCCATCCCACAGTGCGACTTTCCCTCAGTACCGTCCATCCCACAGTGCGACTTTCCCTCAGTACCGTCCATCCCACAGAGTGACTCTCCCTCAGTACCGTCCACCCCACAGTGTGACGCTCCCTCGGTACCGTCCACCCCTCAGTGTGACACTCCCTCAGTACCATCCCATCCTCAGTGTGACGCTCCCTCAGTACTGTCCACCCCACAGTGTGACACTCCCTCAGTACCGTCCACCCCACAGTGTGACGCTCCCTCGGTACTGTCCACCCCACAGTGTGGCACTCCTTCAGTACCATCCACCTCACAGCTTGACACTCCCTCAGTACCATCCCATCCACAGTGTGACACTCCCTCAGTACTGTCCATCCCCCCTTGTGAAAAACTCCCTTAATACCGTCCATTCCACATTGTGACACTCCCTCAGTACCATCCCATCCACAGTGTGATGCTCCCTCAGTACCATCCTTCCCACACTGTGACTCTCCCTCAGTACCGTCCATCCCACGGTGTGATACTCCCTCAGTACCGTCCATCCCACAGTGTGACGTTGCGCTCAGTACCGTCCATCCCATAGTGTGACCCTCCCTCAGTACCAACCCATCCTCAGTGTGACGCTCCCTCAGTACTGTCCACCCCACAGTGTGACACTCCCTCAGTACTGTCCACCCCACAGTGTGACACTCCCTCAGTACCGCCACCCCACAGTGTGACCCTCCCTCAGTACTACCCTTCCCACACTGTGATGCTCCCTCAGTGCCGTCCATCTCACAGAGTGACAGTCCCTCAGTGCCGTCCCTCCCACAGTATGATGCTCACTCAGTACCGTTCCTCCCACAATGTGACAGTCCCTCAGTACCGTCCCCTCCACAGGGTGACACTCCCTCAGTACCGCCCTTCCCATAGTGTGACACTCCCTCAGTACCGTCCACTCAACAGTGTGACGCTCCCTCGGTACTGTCCACCCCACAGGGTGACACTCCCTCAGTACCGCCCTTCCCATAGTGTGACACTCCCTCAGTACCGTCCACTCAACAGTGTGACGCTCCCTCAGTAACATCCCATCCAATGTGTGACGCTCCCTCAGTACTACCCTTCCCACACTGTGATGCTCCCTCAGTACCGTCCACTCCACAGTGTGACACTCCCTCAGTACCGTCCACTCAACAGTGTGACGCTCCCTCGGTACTGTCCACCCCACAGGGTGACACTCCCTCAGTACCGCCCTTCCCATAGTGTGACACTCCCTCAGAACCGTCCACTCAACAGTGTGACGCTCCCTCAGTAACATCCCATCCAATGTGTGACGCTCCCTCAGTACTACCCTTCCCACACTGTGATGCACCCTCAGTACCGTCCCTCCCACAATGTGACACTCCATCAGTACCAACCCATCCTCAGTGTGACGCTCCCTCAGTACTGTCCACCCCACAGTGTGACACTCCCTAAGTACGGTCCCCCCCACAGTGTGACACTCCCTCAATACCATCCATCCCACAGTGTGACACTCCCTCAGTAACATCCCATCCAATGTGTGACGCTCCCTCAGTACTACCCTTCCCACACTGTGATGCTCCCTCAGTACCGTCCATCCCACAGTGTGACACTCCCTCGGTACCGTCCACTCCACAGTATGATGCACCCTCAGTACCGTCCCTCCCACAATGTGACAGTCCCTCAGTACCATCCCCTCCACAGGGTGACACTCCCTCAGTACCGTCCACCCAACAGTGTGACGCTCCCTCGGTACTGTCCATCCCACAGTGTGACACTCCCTCAGTACCATCCCTACCACAATGTGACACTCGCTCAGCACCATCCATCCCACAGAGTGACACTCCAGCTGTACCGTCTGACCCACAGTGACACTCCCTAGGTACCGTCCATCCCACAGAGTGACACTGCCTCAGTACCGTCCATCCCACAGTGTGATTCTGCCTCAGTTCCGTCCACCCCACTGTGTGACACTCCCTCAGTAACATACCATCGAATGTGTGACTCTCCCTCAGTACTACCCTTCCCACACTGTGATGCTCCCTCAGTACCGTCCATCCCACAGTGTGATCCTCCCTCGGTACCGTTCATCCACAGTGTGACACTCCCTCAGTACCGTCCATCTCACAGTGTGACACTCCCTCTGTACCGTCCACTCCACTGTGTGACACTCCCTCAGTACCGTCCATCTCACAGAGTGACAGTCCCTCATTGCCGTCCCTCCCACAGTATGATGCTCGCTCAGTACAGTTCCTCCCACAATGTGAAAGACCCTCAGTACCGTCCCCTCCACAGGGTGACACTCCCTCAGTACCGTCCTTCCCATAGTGTGACACTCCCTCAGTACCGTCCACTCAACAGTGTGACGCTCCCTCGGTACTGTCCAACCCACAGTGTGACACTCCCTCAGTACCATCCCTACCACAATGTGACACTCGCTCAGCACCATCCATCCCACAGAGTGACACTCCTTCTTTACCGTCTGACCCACAGTGACACTCCCTCAGTACCTATACCCCCCCAGTGTGACACTCCCACAGTACCGTCAATCCCACAGTGTGACACTCCCTAAGTACCATCCCTACCACAATGTGACACTCCCTCAATACCATCCGTCCCACAGAGTGACACTCCTTCTGTACCGTCTGACCCACAGTGACCCTCCCTCAGTACCTACACCCCCCCCAGTGTGACACTCCCTCAGTACCGTCCATCCCACAATGTGACACTCCCTCAGTACCGTTCATCCCACAGAGTGACACTGCCTCAGTACCGTCCTTCGCACAGTGTGACACTCCCTCAGTACCATCCATCCCACAGAGTGACACTCCCTCAGTACCATCCATCCCACAGTGTGACACTCCCTCAGTACCGTCCATCTCACAGAGTGACAGTCCCTCAGTGCCGTCCCTCCCACAGTATGACGCTCCCTCAGTACCGTCCCTCCCACAGTGTGACACTCCCTCAGTACCGTCCATCTCACAGAGTGACACTCCTTCAGTACCGTCCATCTCACAGTGTGACAGTCCCTCAGTGTCGTCCCTCCCACAGTATGATGCTCCCTCAGTACCGTCCCTCCCACTGTGTGACACTCCCACAGTACCGTCCCTCCCACAGTGTGACACTCCATCAGTACAGTCCACCCCACAGAGTGACGCTCCCTCGGTACTGTCCACCCCACAGTGTGACATTCCCTCAGTACTGTCCATCCCACAGTGAGACGTTCGCTCAGTACCGTCCATCCCACAGTGTGACCCTCCCTCAGTACCATCCCATCCTCAGTGTGACGCTCCCTCAGTACTGTCCACCCCACAGTGTGACACTCCCTAAGTACGGTCCCCCCCCACAGTGTGACACTCCCTCAATACCATCCATCCCACTGTGTGACACTCCCTCAGTAACATCCCATCCAATGTGTGACGCTCCCTCAGTACTACCCTTCCCACACTGTGATGCTCCCTCAGTACCGTCCATCCCACAGTGTGACACTCCCTCTGTACCGTCCCATCCACAGTGTGACACACCCTAAGTACAGTCCACCCCACAGAGTGACGCTCCCTCGGTACCGTCCACGCCACAGTGTGACATTCCCTCAGTACCGTCCCCTCCACAGGGTGACACTCCCTCAGTACCGTCCTTCCCACAGTGTGACACTCCCTCAGTACCGTCCACCCCACAGTGTGACGCTCCCTCGGTACTGTCCACCCCACAGTGTGACACTCCTTCAGTACCATCCACCTCACAGCTTGACGCTCCCTCAGTACCATCCCATCCACAGTGTGACACTCCCTCAGTACTGTCCATCCCCCCTTGTGAAAAACTCCCTTAATACCGTCCATTCCACATTGTGACACTCCCTCAGTACCATCCCATCCACAGTGTGATGCTCCCTCAGTACCATCCTTCCCACACTGTGACTCTCCCTCAGTACCGTCCATCCCACAGTGTGATACTCCCTCAGTACCGTCCATCCCACAGTGTGACGTTGTGCTCAGTACAGTCCATCCCATAGTGTGACCCTCCTTCAGTACCATCCCATCCTCAGTGTGACGCTCCCTCAGTACTGTCCACCCCACAGTGTGACACTCCCTCAATACCATCGGTCCCACAGAGTGACACTCCTTCTGTACCGTCTGACCCACAGTGACCCTCCCTCAGTACCTACACCCCCCCAGTGTGACACTCCCTCAGTACCGTCCATCCCACAATGTGACACTCCCTCAGTACCGTTCATCCCACAGAGTGACACTGCCTCAGTACCGTCCTTCGCACAGTGTGACATTCCCTCAGTACCATCCATCCCACAGAGTGACACTCCCTCAGTACCATCCATCCCACAGTGTGACACTCCCTCAGTACCGTCCATCTCACAGAGTGACAGTCCCTCAGTGCCGTCCCTCCCACAGTATGACGCTCCCTCAGTACCGTCCCTCCCACAGTGTGACACTCCCTCAGTACCGTCCATCTCACAGTGTGACAGTCCCTCAGTGCCGTCCCTCCCACAGTATGATGCTCCCTCAGTACCGTCCCTCCCACAGTGTGACACTCCATCAGTACCGTCCCTCCTAAAGTGTAACACTCCCTCTGTACCGTCCCTCCCACAGTGTAACACACCCTCAGTACCGTCCACCCCACAGAGTGAGACTCCCTCAGTACCGTCAAACCAACAGAGTGACACTCCCTTAGTACCGTCCATCCCACAGTGCGACTTTCCCTCAGTACCGTCCATCCCACAGTGCGACTTTCCCTCAGTACCGTCCATCCCACAGAGTGACTCTCCCTCAGTACCGTCCACCCCACAGTGTGACGCTCCCTCGGTACCGTCCACCCCTCAGTGTGACACTCCCTCAGTACCATCCCATCCTCAGTGTGACGCTCCCTCATTACTGTCCACCCCACAGTGTGACACTCCAGCTGTACCGTCTGACCCACAGTGACACTCCCTCAGTACCTACACCCCCCCAGTGTGAGACTCCCTCAGTACCGTCCATCCCACAAAGTGACACTCCCTCTGTACCGTCCATCTCACAGAGTGACAGTCACTCAGTGCCGTCCCTCCCACAGTATGACGCTCCCTCAGTACCGTCCCTCCCACTGTGTGACACTCCCTCAGTACCGTCCCTCCCACAGTGTGACACTCCATCAGTACCGTCCCTCCTAAAGTGTAACACTCCCTCTGTACCGTCCCTCCCACAGTGTAACAGTCCCTCAATACCGTCCATCCCACAGTGCGACTTTCCCTCAGTACCATCCCTCCCACACTGTGATGCTCCCTCAGTACCGTCCATCCCACAGAGTGACACTCCCTCAGTACCGTCCACCCCACAGTGTGACACTCCCTCGGTACCATCCACCCCTCAGTGTGACACTCCCTGAGTACCATCCCTACCACAATGTGACACTCGCTCAGTACCATCCCACCCCCACAGTTTGAAGCTCCCTCAGTACCGTCCATCCACCAGTGTGTCACTCCCTCAGTACAGTACCATCCACAGTGTGACACTCCCTCAGTACCGTCCCATCCACAGTGTGACGCTCCTTCAGTACCATCCACCTCACAGCTTGACGCTCCCTCAGTACCATCCCATCCACAGTGTGACACTCCCTCAGTACTGTCCATCCCCCCTTGTGAAAAACTCCCTTAATACCGTCCATTCCACATTGTGACACTCCCTCAGTACCATCCCATCCACAGTGTGATGATCCCTCAGTACCATCCTTCCCACACTGTGACTCTCCCTCAGTACCGTCCATCCCACAGTGTGATACTCCCTCAGTACCGTCCATCCCACAGTGTGACGTTGCGCTCAGTACCGTCCATCCCATAGTGTGACCCTCCCTCAGTACCATCCCATCCTCAGTGTGACGCTCCCTAAGTACGGTCCCCCCCATAGTGTGACACTCCCTAAGTACGGTCCCCCCCACAGTGTGACACTCCCTCAATAACATCCAATCCAATGTGTGACGCTCCCTCAGTACCGTCCCTCCCACTGTGTGACACTCCCTCAGTAACATCCCATCCAATGTGTGACGCTCCCTCAGTACTACCCTTCCCACACTGTGATGCTCCCTCAGTACCGTCCATCCCACAGTGTGACCCTCCCTCAGTACCATCCCATCCTCAGTGTGACGCTCCCTCTGTACCGACCCATCCACAGTGTGACACTCCCTAAGTACAGTCCACCCCACAGAGTGACGCTCCCTCGGTACCGTCCACTCCACAGTGTGACGTTCGCTCAGTACCGTCCATCCCACAGTGTGACCCTCCCTCAATACCATCCCATCCTCAGTGTGACGCTCCCTCTGTACTGTCCACCCCACAGTGTGACACTCCCTAAGTACGGTCCCCCCCCCACAGAGTGACACTCCCTCAGTACCATCCATCCCACAGTGTGACACTCCCTCAGTACCGTCCATCTCACAGAGTGACAGTCCCTCAGTGCCGTCCCTCCCACAGTATGACGCTCCCTCAGTACCGTCCCTCCCACAGTGTGACACTCCCTCAGTACCGTCCATCTCACAGTGTGACACTCCCTCAGTGCCGTCCCTCCCACAGTATGATGCTCCCTCAGTACCGTCCCTCCCACAGTGTGACACTCCATCAGTACCGTCCCTCCTAAAGTGTAACACTCCCTCTGTACCGTCCCTCCCACAGTGTAACACACCCTCAGTACCGTCCACCCCACAGAGTGAGACTCCCTCAGTACCGTCAAACCAACAGAGTGACACTCCCTTAGTACCGTCCATCCCACAGTGCGACTTTCCCTCAGTACCGTCCATCCCACAGTGCGACTTTCCCTCAGTACCGTCCATCCCACAGAGTGACTCTCCCTCAGTACCGTCCACCCCACAGTGTGACGCTCCCTCGGTACCGTCCACCCCTCAGTGTGACACTCCCTCAGTACCATCCCATCCTCAGTGTGACGCTCCCTCATTACTGTCCACCCCACAGTGTGACACTCCAGCTGTACCGTCTGACCCACAGTGACACTCCCTCAGTACCTACACCCCCCCAGTGTGACACTCCCTCAGTACCGTCCATCTCACAGAGTGACAGTCCCTCAGTGCCGTCCCTCCCACAGTATGACGCTCCCTCAGTACCGTCCCTCCCACAGTGTGACACTCCCTCAGTACCGTCCATCTCACAGTGTGACACTCCCTCAGTGCCGTCCCTCCCACAGTATGATGCTCCCTCAGTACCGTCCCACCCACAGTGTGACACTCCATCAGTACCTTCCCTCCTAAAGTGTAACACTCCCTCTGTACCGTCCCTCCCACAGTGTAACACACCCTCAGTACCGTCCACCCCACAGAGTGAGACTCCCTCAGTACCGTCAAACCAACAGAGTGACACTCCCTTAGTACCGTCCATCCCACAGTGTGACACTCCCTCAGTACCGTCCATCTCACAGAGTGACAGTCCCTCAGTGCCGTCCCTCCCACAGTATGACGCTCCCTCAGTACCGTCCCTCCCACAGTGTGACACTCCCTCAGTACCATCCATCCCACAGAGTGACACTCCCTCAGTACCATCCATCCCACAGTGTGACACTCCCTCAGTACCGTCCATCTCACAGAGTGACAGTCCCTCAGTGCCGTCCCTCCCACAGTATGACGCTCCCTCAGTACCGTCCCTCCCACACTGTGATGCTCCCTCAGTACCGTCCATCCCACAGTGAGACGTTCGCTCAGTACCGTCCATCCCACAGTGTGACCCTCCCTCAGTACCATCCATCCCACAGAGTGACACTCCCTCAGTACCATCCATCCCACAGTGTGACACTCCCTCAGTACCGTCCATCTCACAGAGTGACAGTCCCTCAGTGCCGTCCCTCCCACAGTATGACGCTCCCTCAGTACCGTCCCTCCCACAGTGTGACACTCCCTCAGTACCGTCCATCTCACAGTGTGACAGTCCCTCAGTGCCGTCCCTCCCACAGTATGATGCTCCCTCAGTACCGTCCATCCCACAGTGCGACTTTCCCTCAGTACCGTCCATCCCACAGAGTGACTCTCCCTCAGTACCGTCCACCCCACAGTGTGACGCTCCCTCGGTACCGTCCACCCCTCAGTGTGACACTCCCTCAGTACCATCCCATCCTCAGTGTGACGCTCCCTCATTACTGTCCACCCCACAGTGTGACACTCCAGCTGTACCGTCTGACCCACAGTGACACTCCCTCAGTACCTACACCCCCCCAGTGTGAGACTCCCTCAGTACCGTCCATCCCACAAAGTGACACTCCCTCTGTACCGTCCATCTCACAGAGTGACAGTCACTCAGTGCCGTCCCTCCCACAGTATGACGCTCCCTCAGTACCGTCCCTCCCACTGTGTGACACTCCCTCAGTACCGTCCCTCCCACAGTGTGACACTCCATCAGTACCGTCCCTCCTAAAGTGTAACACTCCCTCTGTACCGTCCCTCCCACAGTGTAACAGTCCCTCAATACCGTCCATCCCACAGTGCGACTTTCCCTCAGTACCATCCCTCCCACACTGTGATGCTCCCTCAGTACCGTCCATCCCACAGAGTGACACTCCCTCAGTACCGTCCACCCCACAGTGTGATGCTCCCTCGGTAACGTCCACCCCTCAGTGTGACACTCCCTCAGTACCATCCCTACCACAATGTGACACTCGTTCAGCACCATCCATCCCACAGAGTGACACTCCATCTGTACCGTCTGACCCACAGTGACACTCCCTCAGTACCTACACCTCCCCAGTGTGAGACTCCCTCAGTACCGTCCATCCCACAAAGTGACACTCCCTCAGTACCGTCCATCTCACAGAGTGACAGTCCCTCAGTACCGTCCCTCCTAAAGTGTAACACTCCCTCTGTACCGTCCCTCCCACAGTGTAACACACCCTCAGTACCGTCCACCCCACTGAGTGAGACTCCCTCAGTACCGTCAAACCAACAGAGTGACACTCCCTTAGTACCGTCCATCCCACAGTGTGACCCTCCCTCAGTACCGTCCATCCCACAGTGTGACTTTCCCTCAGTACCGTCCATCCCACAGAGTGACTCTCCCTCAGTACCGTCCACCCCACAGTGTGACGCTCCCTCGGTACCGTCCACCCCTCAGTGTGACACTCCCTCAGTACCATCCCATCCTCAGTGTGACACTCCCTCATTACTGTCCACCCCACAGTGTGACACTCCCTCAGTAAAATCCCATCCAATGTGTGACGCTCCCTCAGTACTACCCTTCCCACACTGTGACGCTCCCTCAGTACCGGCCATCCCACAGTGTGACTTTCCCTCAGTACCGTCCATCCCACAGAGTGACTCTCCCTCAGTACCGTCCACCCCACAGTGTGACGCTCCCTCGGTACCGTCCACCCCTCAGTGTGACGCTCCCTCAGTACCATCCATCCCACAGAGTGACACTCCCTCAATACCATCCATCCCACAGTGTGACACTCCCTCAATACCATCCATCCCACAGTGTGACGCTCCCTCAATACCATCCATCCCACAGTGTGACACTCCCTCAGTAAAATCCCATCCAATGTGTGACGCTCCCTCAGTACTACCCTTCCCACACTGTGATGCTCCCTCAGTACCGTCCATCCCACAGTGAGACGTTCGCTCAGTACCGTCCATCCCACAGTGTGACCCTCCCTCAGTACCATCCCATCCTCAGTGTGACGCTCCCTCTGTACTGACCCATCCACAGTGTGACACTCCCTAAGTACAGTCCACCCCACAGAGTGACGCTCCCTCGGTACCGTCCACACCACAGTGTGACATTCCCTCAGTACCGTCCATCCCACAGTGAGACATTCGCTCAGTACCGTCCATCCCACAGTGTGACCCTCCCTCAGTACCATCCCATCCTCAGTGTGACGCTCCCTCAGTACTGTCCACCCCACAGTGTGACACTCCCTCAGTAAAATCCCATCCAATGTGTGACGCTCCCTCAGTACTACCCTTCCCACACTGTGATGCTCCCTCAGTACCGTCCATCCCACAGAGTGACACTGCCTCAGTACCGTCCTTCGCACAGTGTGACACTCCCTCAGTACCATCCATCCCACAGAGTGACACTCCCTCAGTACCATCCATCCCACAGTGTGACACTCCCTCAGTACCGTCCATCTCACAGAGTGACAGTCCCTCAGTGCCGTCCCTCCCACAGTATGACGCTCCCTCAGTACCGTCCCTCCCACAGTGTGACACTCCCTCAGTACCGTCCATCTCACAGTGTGACAGTCCCTCAGTGTTGTCCCTCCCACAGTATGATGCTCCCTCAGTACCGTCCCTCCCACTGTGTGACACTCCATCAGTACAGTCCACCCCACAGAGTGACGCTCCCTCGGTACTGTCCACCCCACAGTGTGACATTCCCTCAGTACAGTCCATCCCACAGTGAGACGTTCGCTCAGTACCGTCCATCCCACAGTGTGACCCTCCCTCAGTACCATCCCATCCTCAGTGTGACGCTCCCTCAGTACTGTCCACCCCACAGTGTGACACTCCCTAAGTACGGTCCCCCCCCACAGTGTGACACTCCCTCAATACCATCCATCCCACTGTGTGACACTCCCTCAGTAAAATCCCATCCAATGTGTGACGCTCCCTCAGTACTACCCTTCCCACACTGTGATGCTCCCTCAGTACCGTCCATCCCACAGTGTGACACTCCCTTTGTACCGTCCCATCCACAGTGTGACACACCCTAAGTACAGTCCACCCCACAGAGTGACGCTCCCTCGGTACCGTCCACTCCACAGTGTGACATTCCCTCAGTACAGTCCCCTCCACAGGGTGACACTCCCTCAGTACCGTCCTTCCCACAGTGTGACACTCCCTCAGTACCGTCCACCCCACAGTGTGACGCTCCCTCGGTACTGTCCACCCCACAGTGTGACACTCCTTCAGTACCATCCACCTCACAGCTTGACGCTCCCTCAGTACCATCCCATCCACAGTGTGACACTCCCTCAGTACTGTCCATCCCCCCTTGTGAAAAACACCCTTAATACCGTCCATTCCACATTGTGACACTCCCTCAGTACCATCCCATCCACAGTGTGATGCTCCCTCAGTACCATCCTTCCCACACTGTGACTCTCCCTCAGTACCGTCCATCCCACAGTGTGATACTCCCTCAGTACCGTCCATCCCACAGTGTGATGTTGTGCTCAGTACCGTCCATCCCATAGTGTGACCCTCCTTCAGTACCATCCCATCCTCAGTGTGACGCTCCCTCAGTACTGTCCACCCCACAGTGTGACACTCCCTCAATACCATCGGTCCCACAGAGTGACACTCCTTCTGTACCGTCTGACCCACAGTGACCCTCCCTCAGTACCTACACCCCCCCAGTGTGACACTCCCTCAGTACCGTCCATCCCACAATGTGACACTCCCTCAGTACCATTCATCCCACAGAGTGACACTGCCTCAGTACCGTCCTTCGCACAGTGTGACATTCCCTCAGTACCATCCATCCCACAGAGTGACACTCCCTCAGTACCATCCATCCCACAGTGTGACACTCCCTCAGTACCGTCCATCTCACAGAGTGACAGTCCCTCAGTGCCGTCCCTCCCACAGTATGACGCTCCCTCAGTACCGTCCCTCCCACAGTGTGACACTCCCTCAGTACCGTCCATCTCACAGTGTGACAGTCCCTCAGTGCCGTCCCTCCCACAGTATGATGCTCCCTCAGTACCGTCCCTCCCACAGTGTGACACTCCATCAGTACCGTCCCTCCCACAGTGTGACACACCCTCAGTACCGTCCACCCCACAGTGAGACTCCCTCAGTACCGTCAAACCAACAGAGTGACACTCCCTTAGTACCGTCCATCCCACAGTGCGACTTTCCCTCAGTACCGTCCATCCCACAGTGCGACTTTCCCTCAGTACCGTCCATCCCACAGAGTGACTCTCCCTCAGTACCGTCCACCCCACAGTGTGACGCTCCCTCGGTACCGTCCACCCCTCAGTGTGACACTCCCTCAGTACCATCCCATCCTCAGTGTGACGCTCCCTCATTACTGTCCACCCCACAGTGTGACACTCCAGCTGTACCGTCTGACCCACAGTGACACTCCCTCAGTACCTACACCCCCCCAGTGTGAGACTCCCTCAGTACCGTCCATCCCACAAAGTGACACTCCCTCTGTACCGTCCATCTCACAGAGTGACAGTCACTCAGTGCCGTCCCTCCCACAGTATGACGCTCCCTCAGTACCGTCCCTCCCACTGTGTGACACTCCCTCAGTACCGTCCCTCCCACAGTGTGACACTCCATCAGTACCGTCCCTCCTAAAGTGTAACACTCCCTCTGTACCGTCCATCCCACAGTGCGACTTTCCCTCAGTACCATCCCTCCCACACTGTGATGCTCCCTCAGTACCATCCACCCCTCAGTGTGACACTCCCTGAGTACCATCCCTACCACAATGTGACACTCGCTCAGTACCATCCCACCCCCACAGTTTGAAGCTCCCTCAGTACCGTCCATCCACCAGTGTGTCACTCCCTCAGTACAGTACCATCCACAGTGTGACACTCCCTCAGTACCGTCCCATCCACAGTGTGACGCTCCTTCAGTACCATCCACCTCACAGCTTGACGCTCCCTCAGTACCATCCCATCCACAGTGTGACACTCCCTCAGTACTGTCCATCCCCCCTTGTGAAAAACTCCCTTAATACCGTCCATTCCACATTGTGACACTCCCTCAGTACCATCCCATCCACAGTGTGATGCTCCCTCAGTACCATCCTTCCCACACTGTGACTCTCCCTCAGTACCGTCCATCCCACGGTGTGATACTCCCTCAGTACCGTCCATCCCACAGTGTGACGTTGCGCTCAGTACCGTCCATCCCATAGTGTGACGCTCCCTCAGTACTGTCCACCCCACAGTGTGACACTCCCTCAGTACTGTCCACCCCACAGTGTGACACTCCCTCAGTACTGTCCACCCCACAGTGTGACACTCCCTCAGTAACATCCCATCCAATGTGTGACGCTCCCTCAGTACTACCCTTCCCACACTGTGATGCTCCCTCAGTACCGTCCATCCCACAGTGTGACACTCCCTCAGTGCCGTCCATCTCACAGAGTGACAGTCCCTCAGTGCCGTCCCTCCCACAGTATGATGCTCACTCAGTACCGTTCCTCCCACAATGTGACAGTCCCTCAGTACCGTCCCCTCCACAGGGTGACACTCCCTCAGTACCGCCCTTCCCATAGTGTGACACTCCCTCAGTACCGTCCACTCAACAGTGTGACGCTCCCTCGGTACTGTCCACCCCACAGTGTGACACTCCCTCAGTACCATCCCTACCACAATGTGACACTCGTTCAGCACCATCCATCCCACAGAGTGACACTCCATCTGTACCGTCTGACCCACAGTGACACACCCTCAGTACCTACAACCCCCAGTGTGAGACTCCCTCAGTACCATCCATCCCACAGAGTGACACTCCAGCTGTACCGTCTGACCCACAGTGACACTCCCTCAGTACCTACAACCCCCAGTGTGAGACTCCCTCAGTACCGTCCATCCCACAAAGTGACACTCCCTCAGTACCGTCCATCTCACAGAGTGACAGTCCCTCAGTGCCGTCCCTCCCACCGTATGACGCTCCCTCAGTACCGTCCCTCCCACTGTGTGACACTCCCTCAGTACCGTCCCTCCCACAGTGTGACACTCCATCAGTACCGTCCCACCTAAAGTGTAACACTCCCTCTGTACCGTCCCTCCCACAGTGTGACGCTCCCTCAGTACCGTCCCTCCCACAGTGTGACGCTCCCTCAGTACCATCCATCCCACAGAGTGACTCTCCCTCAGTACCGTCCACCCCACAGTGTGACGCTCCCTCGGTACCGTCCACCCCTCAGTGTGACACTCCCTCAGTACCATCCCATCCTCAGTGTGACGCTCCCTCAGTACTGTCCACCCCACAGTGTGACACTCCCTAAGTAACATCCCATCCAATGTGTGACGCTCCCTCAGTACTACCCTTCCCACACTGTGATGCTCCCTCAGTACCGTCCATCCCACAGTGTGACACTCCCTCAATACCATCCATCCCACAGTGTGACACTCCCTCAGTAACATCCAATCCAATGTGTGACACTCCCTCAGTAACATCCAATCCAATGTGTGACGCTCCCTCAGTACTACCCTTCCCACACTGTGATGCTCCCTCAGTACCGTCCATCCCACAGTGTGACACTCCCTCAATACCATCCATCCCACAGTGTGACACTCCCTCAGTAACATCCAATCCAATGTGTGACACTCCCTCAGTAACATCCAATCCAATGTGTGACGCTCCCTCAGTACTACCCTTCCCACACTGTGATGCTCCCTCAGTACCATCCATCCCACAGTGTGACACTCCCTCTGGAACGTCCACTCCACTGTGTGACACTCCCTCAGTACCGTCCATCTCACAGAGTGACAGTCCCTCAGTGCCGTCCCTCCCACAGTATGATGCTCGCTCAGTACCGTTCCTCACACAATGTGACAGTCCCTCAGTACCGTCCCCTCCACAGGGTGACACTCCCTCAGTACCGTCCTTCCCATAGTGTGACGCTCCCTCAGTACTATCCTTCCCACACTGTGATGCTCCCTCAGTACCGTCCATCCCACAGTGAGACGTTCGCTCAGTACCGTCCATCCCACAGTGTGACCCTCCCTCAGTACCATCCCATCCTCAGTGTGACGCTCCCTCAGTACTACCCATCCCACACTGTGATGCTCCCTCAGTACCGTCCATCCCACAGTGTGACCCTCCCTCAGTACCATCCCATCCTCAGTGTGACGCTCCCTCTGTACCGACCCATCCACAGTGTGACACTCCCTAAGTACAGTCCACCCCACAGAGTGACGCTCCCTCGGTACCGTCCACTCCACAGTGTGACGTTCGCTCAGTACCGTCCATCCCACAGTGTGACCCTCCCTCAATACCATCCCATCCTCAGTGTGACGCTCCCTCAGTACTGTCCACCCCACAGTGTGACACTCCCTAAGTACGGTCCCCCCCCCCACAGAGTGACACTCCCTCAGTACCATCCATCCCACAGTGTGACACTCCCTCAGTACCGTCCATCTCACAGAGTGACAGTCCCTCAGTGCCGTCCCTCCCACAGTATGACGCTCCCTCAGTACCGTCCCTCCCACAGTGTGACACTCCCTCAGTACCGTCCATCTCACAGTGTGACACTCCCTCAGTGCCGTCCCTCCCACAGTATGATGCTCCCTCAGTACCGTCCCTCCCACAGTGTGACACTCCATCAGTACCGTCCCTCCTAAAGTGTAACACTCCCTCTGTACCGTCCCTCCCACAGTGTAACACACCCTCAGTACCGTCCACCCCACAGAGTGAGACTCCCTCAGTACCGTCAAACCAACAGAGTGACACTCCCTTAGTACCGTCCATCCCACAGTGCGACTTTCCCTCAGTACCGTCCATCCCACAGTGCGACTTTCCCTCAGTACCGTCCATCCCACAGAGTGACTCTCCCTCAGTACCGTCCACCCCACAGTGTGACGCTCCCTCGGTACCGTCCACCCCTCAGTGTGACACTCCCTCAGTACCATCCAATCCTCAGTGTGACGCTCCCTCATTACTGTCCACCCCACAGTGTGACACTCCAGCTGTACCGTCTGACCCACAGTGACACTCCCTCAGTACCTACACCCCCCCAGTGTGAGACTCCCTCAGTACCGTCCATCCCACAAAGTGACACTCCCTCTGTACCGTCCATCTCACAGAGTGACAGTCACTCAGTGCCGTCCCTCCCACAGTATGACGCTCCCTCAGTACCGTCCCTCCCACTGTGTGACACTCCCTCAGTACCGTCCCTCCCACAGTGTGACACTCCCTCAGTACCGTCCATCCCACAGTGTGACTTTCCCTCAGTACCGTCCATCCCACAGAGTGACTCTCCCTCAGTACCGTCCACCCCACAGTGTGACGCTCCCTCGGTACCGTCCACCCCTCAGTGTGACACTCCCTCAGTACCATCCCATCCTCAGTGTGACACTCCCTCAGTACTGTCCACCCCACAGTGTGATACTCCCTCAGTACCATCCCATCCAATGTGTGACGCTCCCTCAGTACTACCCTTCCCACACTGTGATGCTCCCTCAGTACCGTCCATCCCACAGTGTGACACTCCCTCAGTAACATACCATCCAATGTGTGACGCTCCCTCAGTACTACCCTTCCCACACTGTGATGCTCCCTCAGTACCGTCCATCCCACAGTGTGACACTCCCTCTGTACCGTCCCATCCACAGTGTGACACACCCTAAGTACAGTCCACCCCACAGAGTGACGCTCCCTCGGTACCGTCCACTCCACAGTGTGACATTCCCTCAGTACCGTCCCCTCCACAGGGTGACACTCCCTCAGTACCGTCCTTCCCACAGTGTGACGCTCCCTCGGTACTGTCCACCCCACAGTGTGACACTCCTTCAGTACCATCCACCTCACAGCTTGACGCTCCCTCAGTACCATCCCATCCACAGTGTGACACTCCCTCAGTACCGTCCATCCCCCCTTGTGAAAAACTCCCTTAATACCGTCCATTCCACATTGTGACACTCCCTCAGTACCATCCCATCCACAGTGTGATGCTCCCTCAGTACCATCCTTCCCACACTGTGACTCTCCCTCAGTACCGTCCATCCCACAGTGTGATACTCCCTCAGTACCGTCCATCCCACAGTGTGACGTTGTGCTCAGTACCGTCCATCCCATAGTGTGACCCTCCTTCAGTACCATCCCATCCTCAGTGTGACGCTCCCTCAGTACTGTCCACCCCACAGTGTGACACTCCCTCAATACCATCGGTCCCACAGAGTGACACTCCTTCTGTACCGTCTGACCCACAGTGACCCTCCCTCAGTACCTACACCCCCCCAGTGTGACACTCCCTCAGTACCGTCCATCCCACAATGTGACACTCCCTCAGTACCGTTCATCCCACAGAGTGACACTGCCTCAGTACCGTCCTTCGCACAGTGTGACATTCCCTCAGTACCATCCATCCCACAGAGTGACACTCCCTCAGTACCATCCATCCCACAGTGTGACACTCCCTCAGTACCGTCCATCTCACAGAGTGACAGTCCCTCAGTGCCGTCCCTCCCACAGTATGACGCTCCCTCAGTACCGTCCCTCCCACAGTGTGACACTCCCTCAGTACCGTCCATCTCACAGTGTGACAGTCCCTCAGTGCCGTCCCTCCCACAGTATGATGCTCCCTCAGTACCGTCCCTCCCACAGTGTGACACTCCATCAGTACCGTCCCTCCTAAAGTGTAACACTCCCTCTGTACCGTCCCTCCCACAGTGTAACACACCCTCAGTACCGTCCACCCCACAGAGTGAGACTCCCTCAGTACCGTCAAACCAACAGAGTGACACTCCCTTAGTACCGTCCATCCCACAGTGCGACTTTCCCTCAGTACCGTCCATCCCACAGTGCGACTTTCCCTCAGTACCGTCCATCCCACAGTGTGACGCTCCCTCGGTACCGTCCACCCCTCAGTGTGACACTCCCTCAGTACCATCCCATCCTCAGTGTGACGCTCCCTCATTACTGTCCACCCCACAGTGTGACACTCCAGCTGTACCGTCTGACCCACAGTGACACTCCCTCAGTACCTACACCCCCCCAGTGTGAGACTCCCTCAGTACCGTACATCCCACAAAGTGACACTCCCTCTGTACCGTCCATCTCACAGAGTGACAGTCACTCAGTGCCGTCCCTCCCACAGTATGACGCTCCCTCAGTACCGTCCCTCCCACTGTGTGACACTCCCTCAGTACCGTCCCTCCCACAGTGTGACACTCCATCAGTACCGTCCCTCCTAAAGTGTAACACTCCCTCTGTACCGTCCCTCCCACAGTGTAACAGTCCCTCAATACCGTCCATCCCACAGTGCGACTTTCCCTCAGTACCATCCCTCCCACACTGTGATGCTCCCTCAGTACCGTCCATCCCACAGAGTGACACTCCCTCAGTACCGTCCACCCCACAGTGTGACACTCCCTCGGTACCATCCACCCCTCAGTGTGACACTCCCTGAGTACCATCCCTACCACAATGTGACACTCGCTCAGTACCATCCCACCCCCACAGTTTGAAGCTCCCTCAGTACCGTCCATCCACCAGTGTGTCACTCCCTCAGTACAGTACCATCCACAGTGTGACACTCCCTCAGTACCGTCCCATCCACAGTGTGACGCTCCTTCAGTACCATCCACCTCACAGCTTGACGCTCCCTCAGTACCATCCCATCCACAGTGTGACACTCCCTCAGTACTGTCCATCCCCCCTTGTGAAAAACTCACTTAATACCGTCCATTCCACATTGTGACACTCCCTCAGTACCATCCCATCCACAGTGTGATGCTCCCTCAGTACCATCCTTCCCACACTGTGACTCTCCCTCAGTACCGTCCATCCCACGGTGTGATACTCCCTCAGTACCGTCCATCCCACAGTGTGACGTTGCGCTCAGTACCGTCCATCCCATAGTGTGACCCTCCCTCAGTACCATCCCATCCTCAGTGTGACGCTCCCTCAGTACTGTCCACCCCACAGTGTGACACTCCTTCAGTACCATCCACCTCACAGCTTGACGCTCCCTCAGTACCATCCCATCCACAGTGTGACACTCCCTCAGTACTGTCCATCCCCCCTTGTGAAAAACTCCCTTAATACCGTCCATTCCACATTGTGACACTCCCTCAGCACCATCCCATCCACAGTGTGATGCTCCCTCAGTACCATCCTTCCCACACTGTGACTCTCCCTCAGTACCGTCCATCCCACAGTGTGATACTCCCTCAGTACCGTCCATCCCACAGTGTGACGTTGTGCTCAGTACCGTCCATCCCATAGTGTGACCCTCCTTCAGTACCATCCCATCCTCAGTGTGACGCTCCCTCAGTACTGTCCACCCCACAGTGTGACACTCCCTCAATACCATCGGTCCCACAGAGTGACACTCCTTCTGTACCGTCTGACCCACAGTGACCCTCCCTCAGTACCTACACCCCCCCAGTGTGACACTCCCTCAGTACCGTCCATCCCACAATGTGACACTCCCTCAGTACCATTCATCCCACAGAGTGACACTGCCTCAGTACCGTCCTTCGCACAGTGTGACATTCCCTCAGTACCATCCATCCCACAGAGTGACACTCCCTCAGTACCATCCATCCCACAGTGTGACACTCCCTCAGTACCGTCCATCTCACAGAGTGACAGTCCCTCAGTGCCGTCCCTCCCACAGTATGACGCTCCCTCAGTACCGTCCCTCCCACAGTGTGACACTCCCTCAGTACCGTCCATCTCACAGTGTGACAGTCCCTCAGTGCCGTCCCTCCCACAGTATGATGCTCCCTCAGTACCGTCCCTCCCACAGTGTGACACTCCATCAGTACCGTCCCTCCCACAGTGTGACACACCCTCAGAACCGTCCACCCCACAGTGAGACTCCCTCAGTACCGTCAAACCAACAGAGTGACACTCCCTTAGTACCGTCCATCCCACAGTGCGACTTTCCCTCAGTACCGTCCATCCCACAGTGCGACTTTCCCTCAGTACCGTCCATCCCACAGAGTGACTCTCCCTCAGTACCGTCCACCCCACAGTGTGACGCTCCCTCGGTACCGTCCACCCCTCAGTGTGACACTCCCTCAGTACCATCCCATCCTCAGTGTGACGCTCCCTCATTACTGTCCACCCCACAGTGTGACACTCCAGCTGTACCGTCTGACCCACAGTGACACTCCCTCAGTACCTACACCCCCCCAGTGTGAGACTCCCTCAGTACCGTCCATCCCACAAAGTGACACTCCCTCTGTACCGTCCATCTCACAGAGTGACAGTTACTCAGTGCCGTCCCTCCCACAGTATGACGCTCCCTCAGTACCGTCCCTCCCACTGTGTGACACTCCCTCAGTACCGTCCCTCCCACAGTGTGACACTCCATCAGTACCGTCCCTCCTAAAGTGTAACACTCCCTCTGTACCGTCCCTCCCACAGTGTAACAGTCCCTCAATACCGTCCATCCCACAGTGCGACTTTCCCTCAGTACCATCCCTCCCGCACTGTGATGCTCCCTCAGTACCGTCCATCCCACAGAGTGACACTCCCTCAGTACCATCCACCCCTCAGTGTGACACTCCCTGAGTACCATCCCTACCACAATGTGACACTCGCTCAGTACCATCCCACCCCCACAGTTTGAAGCTCCCTCAGTACCGTCCATCCACCAGTGTGTCACTCCCTCAGTACAGTACCATCCACAGTGTGACACTCCCTCAGTACCGTCCCATCCACAGTGTGACGCTCCTTCAGTACCATCCACCTCACAGCTTGACGCTCCCTCAGTACCATCCCATCCACAGTGTGACACTCCCTCAGTACTGTCCATCCCCCCTTGTGAAAAACTCCCTTAATACCGTCCATTCCACATTGTGACACTCCCTCAGTACCATCCCATCCACAGTGTGATGCTCCCTCAGTACCATCCTTCCCACACTGTGACTCTCCCTCAGTACCGTCCATCCCACGGTGTGATACTCCCTCAGTACCGTCCATCCCACAGTGTGACGTTGCGCTCAGTACCGTCCATCCCATAGTGTGACGCTCCCTCAGTACTGTCCACCCCACAGTGTGACACTCCCTCAGTACTGTCCACCCCACAGTGTGACACTCCCTCAGTACTGTCCACCCCACAGTGTGACACTCCCTCAGTAACATCCCATCCAATGTGTGACGCTCCCTCAGTACTACCCTTCCCACACTGTGATGCTCCCTCAGTACCGTCCATCCCACAGTGTGACACTCCCTCAGTGCCGTCCATCTCACAGAGTGACAGTCCCTCAGTGCCGTCCCTCCCACAGTATGATGCTCACTCAGTACCGTTCCTCCCACAATGTGACAGTCCCTCAGTACCGTCCCCTCCACAGGGTGACACTCCCTCAGTACCCGCCCTTCCCATAGTGTGACACTCCCTCAGTACCGTCCACTCAACAGTGTGACGCTCCCTCGGTACTGTCCACCCCACAGTGTGACACTCCCTCAGTACCATCCCTACCACAATGTGACACTCGTTCAGCACCATCCATCCCACAGAGTGACACTCCATCTGTACCGTCTGACCCACAGTGACACACCCTCAGTACCTACAACCCCCAGTGTGAGACTCCCTCAGTACCATCCATCCCACAGAGTGACACTCCAGCTGTACCGTCTGACCCACAGTGACACTCCCTCAGTACCTACAACCCCCAGTGTGAGACTCCCTCAGTACCGTCCATCCCACAAAGTGACACTCCCTCAGTACCGTCCATCTCACAGAGTGACAGTCCCTCAGTGCCGTCCCTCCCACCGTATGACGCTCCCTCAGTACCGTCCCTCCCACTGTGTGACACTCCCTCAGTACCGTCCCTCCCACAGTGTGACACTCCATCAGTACCGTCCCACCTAAAGTGTAACACTCCCTCTGTACCGTCCCTCCCACAGTGTGACGCTCCCTCAGTACCGTCCCTCCCACAGTGTGACGCTCCCTCAGTACCATCCATCCCACAGAGTGACTCTCCCTCAGTACCGTCCACCCCACAGTGTGACGCTCCCTCGGTACCGTCCACCCCTCAGTGTGACACTCCCTCAGTACCATCCCATCCTCAGTGTGACGCTCCCTCAGTACTGTCCACCCCACAGTGTGACACTCCCTAAGTAACATCCCATCCAATGTGTGACGCTCCCTCAGTACTACCCTTCCCACACTGTGATGCTCCCTCAGTACCGTCCATCCCACAGTGTGACACTCCCTCAATACCATCCATCCCACAGTGTGACACTCCCTCAGTAACATCCAATCCAATGTGTGACACTCCCTCAGTAACATCCAATCCAATGTGTGACGCTCCCTCAGTACTACCCTTCCCACACTGTGATGCTCCCTCAGTACCGTCCATCCCACAGTGTGACACTCCCTCAATACCATCCATCCCACAGTGTGACACTCCCTCAGTAACATCCAATCCAATGTGTGACACTCCCTCAGTAACATCCAATCCAATGTGTGACGCTCCCTCAGTACTACCCTTCCCACACTGTGATGCTCCCTCAGTACCATCCATCCCACAGTGTGACACTCCCTCTGGAACGTCCACTCCACTGTGTGACACTCCCTCAGTACCGTCCATCTCACAGAGTGACAGTCCCTCAGTGCCGTCCCTCCCACAGTATGATGCTCGCTCAGTACCGTTCCTCACACAATGTGACAGTCCCTCAGTACCGTCCCCTCCACAGGGTGACACTCCCTCAGTACCGTCCTTCCCATAGTGTGACGCTCCCTCAGTACTATCCTTCCCACACTGTGATGCTCCCTCAGTACCGTCCATCCCACAGTGAGACGTTCGCTCAGTACCGTCCATCCCACAGTGTGACCCTCCCTCAGTACCATCCCATCCTCAGTGTGACGCTCCCTCAGTACTACCCATCCCACACTGTGATGCTCCCTCAGTACCGTCCATCCCACAGTGTGACCCTCCCTCAGTACCATCCCATCCTCAGTGTGACGCTCCCTCTGTACCGACCCATCCACAGTGTGACACTCCCTAAGTACAGTCCACCCCACAGAGTGACGCTCCCTCGGTACCGTCCACTCCACAGTGTGACGTTCGCTCAGTACCGTCCATCCCACAGTGTGACCCTCCCTCAATACCATCCCATCCTCAGTGTGACGCTCCCTCAGTACTGTCCACCCCACAGTGTGACACTCCCTAAGTACGGTCCCCCCCCCACAGAGTGACACTCCCTCAGTACCATCCATCCCACAGTGTGACACTCCCTCAGTACCGTCCATCTCACAGAGTGACAGTCCCTCAGTGCCGTCCCTCCCACAGTATGACGCTCCCTCAGTACCGTCCCTCCCACAGTGTGACACTCCCTCAGTACCGTCCATCTCACAGTGTGACACTCCCTCAGTGCCGTCCCTCCCACAGTATGATGCTCCCTCAGTACCGTCCCTCCCACAGTGTGACACTCCATCAGTACCGTCCCTCCTAAAGTGTAACACTCCCTCTGTACCGTCCCTCCCACAGTGTAACACACCCTCAGTACCGTCCACCCCACAGAGTGAGACTCCCTCAGTACCGTCAAACCAACAGAGTGACACTCCCTTAGTACCGTCCATCCCACAGTGCGACTTTCCCTCAGTACCGTCCATCCCACAGTGCGACTTTCCCTCAGTACCGTCCATCCCACAGAGTGACTCTCCCTCAGTACCGTCCACCCCACAGTGTGACGCTCCCTCGGTACCGTCCACCCCTCAGTGTGACACTCCCTCAGTACCATCCAATCCTCAGTGTGACGCTCCCTCATTACTGTCCACCCCACAGTGTGACACTCCAGCTGTACCGTCTGACCCACAGTGACACTCCCTCAGTACCTACACCCCCCCAGTGTGAGACTCCCTCAGTACCGTCCATCCCACAAAGTGACACTCCCTCTGTACCGTCCATCTCACAGAGTGACAGTCACTCAGTGCCGTCCCTCCCACAGTATGACGCTCCCTCAGTACCGTCCCTCCCACTGTGTGACACTCCCTCAGTACCGTCCCTCCCACAGTGTGACACTCCCTCAGTACCGTCCATCCCACAGTGTGACTTTCCCTCAGTACCGTCCATCCCACAGAGTGACTCTCCCTCAGTACCGTCCACCCCACAGTGTGACGCTCCCTCGGTACCGTCCACCCCTCAGTGTGACACTCCCTCAGTACCATCCCATCCTCAGTGTGACACTCCCTCAGTACTGTCCACCCCACAGTGTGATACTCCCTCAGTACCATCCCATCCAATGTGTGACGCTCCCTCAGTACTACCCTTCCCACACTGTGATGCTCCCTCAGTACCGTCCATCCCACAGTGTGACACTCCCTCAGTAACATACCATCCAATGTGTGACGCTCCCTCAGTACTACCCTTCCCACACTGTGATGCTCCCTCAGTACCGTCCATCCCACAGTGTGACACTCCCTCTGTACCGTCCCATCCACAGTGTGACACACCCTAAGTACAGTCCACCCCACAGAGTGACGCTCCCTCGGTACCGTCCTTCCCACAGTGTGACGCTCCCTCGGTACTGTCCACCCCACAGTGTGACACTCCTTCAGTACCATCCACCTCACAGCTTGACGCTCCCTCAGTACCATCCCATCCACAGTGTGACACTCCCTCAGTACCGTCCATCCCCCCTTGTGAAAAACTCCCTTAATACCGTCCATTCCACATTGTGACACTCCCTCAGTACCATCCCATCCACAGTGTGATGCTCCCTCAGTACCATCCTTCCCACACTGTGACTCTCCCTCAGTACCGTCCATCCCACAGTGTGATACTCCCTCAGTACCGTCCATCCCACAGTGTGACGTTGTGCTCAGTACCGTCCATCCCATAGTGTGACCCTCCTTCAGTACCATCCCATCCTCAGTGTGACGCTCCCTCAGTACTGTCCACCCCACAGTGTGACACTCCCTCAATACCATCGGTCCCACAGAGTGACACTCCTTCTGTACCGTCTGACCCACAGTGACCCTCCCTCAGTACCTACACCCCCCCAGTGTGACACTCCCTCAGTACCGTCCATCCCACAATGTGACACTCCCTCAGTACCGTTCATCCCACAGAGTGACACTGCCTCAGTACCGTCCTTCGCACAGTGTGACATTCCCTCAGTACCATCCATCCCACAGAGTGACACTCCCTCAGTACCATCCATCCCACAGTGTGACACTCCCTCAGTACCGTCCATCTCACAGAGTGACAGTCCCTCAGTGCCGTCCCTCCCACAGTATGACGCTCCCTCAGTACCGTCCCTCCCACAGTGTGACACTCCCTCAGTACCGTCCATCTCACAGTGTGACAGTCCCTCAGTGCCGTCCCTCCCACAGTATGATGCTCCCTCAGTACCGTCCCTCCCACAGTGTGACACTCCATCAGTACCGTCCCTCCTAAAGTGTAACACTCCCTCTGTACCGTCCCTCCCACAGTGTAACACACCCTCAGTACCGTCCACCCCACAGAGTGAGACTCCCTCAGTACCGTCAAACCAACAGAGTGACACTCCCTTAGTACCGTCCATCCCACAGTGCGACTTTCCCTCAGTACCGTCCATCCCACAGTGCGACTTTCCCTCAGTACCGTCCATCCCACAGAGTGACTCTCCCTCAGTACCGTCCACCCCACAGTGTGACGCTCCCTCGGTACCGTCCACCCCTCAGTGTGACACTCCCTCAGTACCATCCCATCCTCAGTGTGACGCTCCCTCATTACTGTCCACCCCACAGTGTGACACTCCAGCTGTACCGTCTGACCCACAGTGACACTCCCTCAGTACCTACACCCCCCCAGTGTGAGACTCCCTCAGTACCGTCCATCCCACAAAGTGACACTCCCTCAGTACCGTCCATCTCACAGAGTGACAGTCACTCAGTGCCGTCCCTCCCACAGTATGACGCTCCCTCAGTACCGTCCCTCCCACTGTGTGACACTCCCTCAGTACCGTCCCTCCCACAGTGTGACACTCCATCAGTACCGTCCCTCCTAAAGTGTAACACTCCCTCTGTACCGTCCCTCCCACAGTGTAACAGTCCCTCAATACCGTCCATCCCACAGTGCGACTTTCCCTCAGTACCATCCCTCCCACACTGTGATGCTCCCTCAGTACCGTCCATCCCACAGAGTGACACTCCCTCAGTACCGTCCACCCCACAGTGTGACACTCCCTCGGTACCATCCACCCCTCAGTGTGACACTCCCTGAGTACCATCCCTACCACAATGTGACACTCGCTCAGTACCATCCCACCCCCACAGTTTGAAGCTCCCTCAGTACCGTCCATCCACCAGTGTGTCACTCCCTCAGTACAGTACCATCCACAGTGTGACACTCCCTCAGTACCGTCCCATCCACAGTGTGACGCTCCTTCAGTACCATCCACCTCACAGCTTGACGCTCCCTCAGTACCATCCCATCCACAGTGTGACACTCCCTCAGTACTGTCCATCCCCCCTTGTGAAAAACTCACTTAATACCGTCCATTCCACATTGTGACACTCCCTCAGTACCATCCTTCCCACACTGTGACTCTCCCTCAGTACCGTCCATCCCACGGTGTGATACTCCCTCAGTACCGTCCATCCCACAGTGTGACGTTGCGCTCAGTACCGTCCATCCCATAGTGTGACCCTCCCTCAGTACCATCCCATCCTCAGTGTGACGCTCCCTCAGTACTGTCCACCCCACAGTGTGACACTCCCTAAGTACAGTCCCCCCCACAGTGTGACACTCCCTCAATACCATCCATCCGACAGTGTGACACTCCCTCAGTAACATCCCATCCAATGTGTGACGCTCCCTCAGTACTACCCTTCCCACACTGTGATGCTCCCTCAATACCGTCCATCCCACAGTGTGACACTCCCTCTCTACCGTCCACTCCACTGTGTGACACTCCCTCAGTGCCGTCCATCTCACAGAGTGACAGTCCCTCAGTGCCGTCCCTCCCACAGTATGATGCTCACTCAGTACCGTTCCTCCCACAATGTGACAGTCCCTCAGTACCGTCCCCTCCACAGGGTGACACTCCCTCAGTACCCGCCCTTCCCATAGTGTGACACTCCCTCAGTACCGTCCAATCAACAGTGTGACGCTCCCTCGGTACTGTCCACCCCACAGTGTGACACTCCCTCAGTACCATCCCTACCACAATGTGAGACTCCCTCAGTACCATCCATCCCACAGAGTGACACTCCAGCTGTACCGTCTGACCCACAGTGACACTCCCTCAGTACCTACAACCCCCAGTGTGAGACTCCCTCAGTACCGTCCATCCCACAAAGTGACACTCCCTCAGTACCGTCCATCTCACAGAGTGACAGTTCCTCAGTGCCGTCCCTCCCACCGTATGACGCTCCCTCAGTACCGTCCCTCCCACAGTGTGACACTCCCTCAGTACCATCCCTCCCACAGTGTGACACTCCATCAGTACCGTCCCACCTAAAGTGTAACACTCCCTCTGTACCGTCCCTCCCACAGTGTGACGCACCCTCAGTACCGTCCCTCCCACAGTGTGACGCTCCCTCAGTACCATCCATCCCACAGAGTGACTCTCCCTCAGTACCGTCCACCCCACAGTGTGACGCTCCCTCGGTACCGTCCACCCCTCAGTGTGACACTCCCTCAGTACCATCCCATCCTCAGTGTGACGCTCCCTCAGTACTGTCCACCCCACAGTGTGACACTCCCTCAGTACCATCCCATCCAATGTGTGACGCTCCCTCAGTACTACCCTTCCCACACTGTGATACTCCCTCAGTACCGTCCATCCCACAGTGTGACGTTGCGCTCAGTACCGTCCATCCCATAGTGTGACCCTCCCTCAGTACCATCCCATCCTCAGTGTGACGCTCCCTCAGTACTGTCCACCCCACAGTGTGACACTCCCTAAGTACAGTCCCCCCCACAGTGTGACACTCCCTCAATACCATCCATCCGACAGTGTGACACTCCCTCAGTAACATCCCATCCAATGTGTGACGCTCCCTCAGTACTACCCTTCCCACACTGTGATGCTCCCTCAATACCGTCCATCCCACAGTGTGACACTCCCTCTCTACCGTCCACTCCACTGTGTGACACTCCCTCAGTGCCGTCCATCTCACAGAGTGACAGTCCCTCAGTGCCGTCCCTCCCACAGTATGATGCTCACTCAGTACCGTTCCTCCCACAATGTGACAGTCCCTCAGTACCGTCCCCTCCACAGGGTGACACTCCCTCAGTACCCGCCCTTCCCATAGTGTGACACTCCCTCAGTACCGTCCAATCAACAGTGTGACGCTCCCTCGGTACTGTCCACCCCACAGTGTGACACTCCCTCAGTACCATCCCTACCACAATGTGAGACTCCCTCAGTACCATCCATCCCACAGAGTGACACTCCAGCTGTACCGTCTGACCCACAGTGACACTCCCTCAGTACCTACAACCCCCAGTGTGAGACTCCCTCAGTACCGTCCATCCCACAAAGTGACACTCCCTCAGTACCGTCCATCTCACAGAGTGACAGTTCCTCAGTGCCGTCCCTCCCACCGTATGACGCTCCCTCAGTACCGTCCCTCCCACTGTGTGACACTCCCTCAGTACCATCCCTCCCACAGTGTGACACTCCATCAGTACCGTCCCACCTAAAGTGTAACACTCCCTCTGTACCGTCCCTCCCACAGTGTGACGCTCCCTCAGTACCGTCCCTCCCACAGTGTGACGCTCCCTCAGTACCATCCATCCCACAGAGTGACTCTCCCTCAGTACCGTCCACCCCACAGTGTGACGCTCCCTCGGTACCGTCCACCCCTCAGTGTGACACTCCCTCAGTACCATCCCATCCTCAGTGTGACGCTCCCTCAGTACTGTCCACCCCACAGTGTGACACTCCCTCAGTACCGTCCCATCCAATGTGTGACGCTCCCTCAGTACTACCCTTCCCACACTGTGATGCTCCCTCAGTACCGTCCATCACACAGTGTGACGTTCGCTCAGTACCGTCCATCCCACAGTGTGACCCTCCCTCAGTACCATCCCATCCTCAGTGTGACGCTCCCTCTGTACCGACCCATCCACAGTGTGACACTCCCTAAGTACAGTCCACCCCACAGAGTGACGCTCCCTCGGTACCGTCCACTCCACAGTGTGACGTTCGCTCAGTACCGTCCATCCCACAGTGTGACCCTCCCTCAATACCATCCCATCCTCAGTGTGACGCTCCCTCAGTACTGTCCACCCCACAGTGTGACACTCCCTAAGTACGGTCCCCCCCCCACAGAGTGACACTCCCTCAGTACCATCCATCCCACAGTGTGACACTCCCTCAGTACCGTCCATCTCACAGAGTGACAGTCCCTCAGTGCCGTCCCTCCCACAGTATGACGCTCCCTCAGTACCGTCCCTCCCACAGTGTGACACTCCCTCAGTACCGTCCATCTCACAGTGTGACACTCCCTCAGTGCCGTCCCTCCCACAGTATGATGCTCCCTCAGTACCGTCCCACCCACAGTGTGACACTCCATCAGTACCGTCCCTCCTAAAGTGTAACACTCCCTCTGTACCGTCCCTCCCACAGTGTAACACACCCTCAGTACCGTCCACCCCACAGAGTGAGACTCCCTCAGTACCGTCAAACCAACAGAGTGACACTCCCTTAGTACCGTCCATCCCACAGTGCGACTTTCCCTCAGTACCGTCCATCCCACAGTGCGACTTTCCCTCAGTACCGTCCATCCCACAGAGTGACTCTCCCTCAGTACCGTCCACCCCACAGTGTGACGCTCCCTCGGTACTGTCCACCCCTCAGTGTGACACTCCCTCAGTACCATCCCATCCTCAGTGTGACGCTCCCTCATTACTGTCCACCCCACAGTGTGACACTCCAGCTGTACCGTCTGACCCACAGTGACACTCCCTCAGTACCTACACCCCCCCAGTGTGAGACTCCCTCAGTACAGTCCATCCCACAAAGTGACACTCCCTCTGTACCGTCCATCTCACAGAGTGACAGTCACTCAGTGCCGTCCCTCCCACAGTATGACGCTCCCTCAGTACCGTCCCTCCCACTGTGTGACACTCCCTCAGTACCGTCCCTCCCACAGTGTGACACTCCCTCAGTACCGTCCATCCCACAGTGTGACTTTCCCTCAGTACCGTCCATCCCACAGAGTGACTCTCCCTCAGTACCGTCCACCCCACAGTGTGACGCTCCCTCGGTACCGTCCACCCCTCAGTGTGACACTCCCTCAGTAACATCCAATCCAATGTGTGACGCTCCCTCAGTACTATCCTTCCCACACTGTGATGCTCCCTCAGTACCGTCCATCCCACAGTGAGACGTTCGCTCAGTACCGTCCATCCCACAGTGTGACCCTCCCTCAGTACCATCCCATCCCACAGTGTGACCCTCCCTCAGTACCATCCCATCCTCAGTGTGACGCTCCCTCTGTACCGACCCATCCACAGTGTGACACTCCCTAAGTACAGTCAACCCCACAGAGTGACGCTCCCTCGGTACCGTCCACTCCACAGTGTGACGTTCGCTCAGTACCGTCCACTCCACAGTGTGACATTCCCTCAGTACCGTCCATCCCACAGTGAGACATTCGCTCAGTACCGTCCATCCCACAGTGTGACCCTCCCTCAGTACCATCCCATCCTCAGTGTGACGCTCCCTCAGTACTGTCCACCCCACAGTGTGACACTCCCTAAGTACGGTCCCCCCCCACAGTGTGACACTCCCTCAATACCATCCATCCCACAGTGTGACACTCCCTCAGTACCGTCCATCTCACAGAGTGACAGTCCCTCAGTGCCGTCCCTCCCACAGTATGACGCTCCCTCAGTACCGTCCCTCCCACAGTGTGACACTCCCTCAGTACCGTCCATCTCACAGAGTGACACTCCTTCAGTACCGTCCATCTCACAGTGTGACAGTCCCTCAGTGTCGTCCCTCCCACAGTATGATGCTCCCTCAGTACCGTCCCTCCCACTGTGTGACACTCCCACAGTACCGTCCCTCCCACAGTGTGACACTCCATCAGTACAGTCCACCCCACAGAGTGACGCTCCCTCGGTACTGTCCACCCCACAGTGTGACATTCCCTCAGTACTGTCCATCCCACAGTGAGACGTTCGCTCAGTACCGTCCATCCCACAGTGTGACCCTCCCTCAGTACCATCCCATCCTCAGTGTGACGCTCCCTCAGTACTGTCCACCCCACAGTGTGACACTCCCTAAGTACGGTCCCCCCCCACAGTGTGACACTCCCTCAATACCATCCATCCCACAGTGTGACACTCCCTCAGTAACATCCAATCCAATGTGTGACGCTCCCTCAGTACTACCCTTCCCACACTGTGATGCTCCCTCAGTACCGTCCATCCCACAGTGTGACACTCCCTCTCTACCGTCCCATCCACAGTGTGACACACCCTAAGTACAGTCCACCCCACAGAGTGACGCTCCCTCGGTACCGTCCACTCCACAGTGTGACATTCCCTCAGTACCGTCCCCTCCACAGGGTGACACTCCCTCAGTACCGTCCTTCCCACAGTGTGACGCTCCCTCGGTACTGTCCACCCCACAGTGTGACACTCCTTCAGTACCATCCACCTCACAGCTTGACGCTCCCTCAGTACCATCCCATCCACAGTGTGACACTCCCTCAGTACTCACCATCCCCCCTTGTGAAAAACTCCCTTAATACCGTCCATTCCACATTGTGACACTCCCTCAGTACCATCCCATCCACAGTGTGATGCTCCCTCAGTACCATCCTTCCCACACTGTGACTCTCCCTCAGTACCGTCCATCCCACAGTGTGATACTCCCTCAGTACCGTCCATCCCACAGTGTGACGTTGTGCTCAGTACCGTCCATCCCATAGTGTGACCCTCCTTCAGTACCATCCCATCCTCAGTGTGACGCTCCCTCAGTACTGTCCACCCCACAGTGTGACACTCCCTCAATACCATCGGTCCCACATAGTGACACTCCTTCTGTACCGTCTGACCCACAGTGACCCTCCCTCAGTACCTACACCCCCCCAGTGTGACACTCCCTCAGTACCGTCCATCCCACAATGTGACACTCCCTCAGTACCGTTCATCCCACAGTGACACTGCCTCAGTACCGTCCTTCGCACAGTGTGACATTCCCTCAGTACCATCCATCCCACAGAGTGACACTCCCTCAGTACCATCCATCCCACAGTGTGACACTCCCTCAGTACCGTCGATCTCACAGAGTGACAGTCCCTCAGTGCCGTCCCTCCCACAGTATGACGCTCCCTCAGTACCGTCCCTCCCACAGTGTGACACTCCCTCAGTACCGTCCATCTCACAGTGTGACAGTCCCTCAGTGCCGTCCCTCCCACAGTATGATGCTCCCTCAGTACCGTCCCTCCCACAGTGTGACACTCCATCAGTACCGTCCCTCCTAAAGTGTAACACTCCCTCTGTACCGTCCCTCCCACAGTGTAACACACCCTCAGTACCGTCCACCCCACAGAGTGAGACTCCCTCAGTACCGTCAAACCAACAGAGTGACACTCCCTTAGTACCGTCCATCCTACAGTGCGACTTTCCCTCAGTACCGTCCATCCCACAGTGCGACTTTCCCTCAGTACCGTCCATCCCACAGAGTGACTCTCCCTCAGTACCGTCCACCCCACAGTGTGACGCTCCCTCGGTACCGTCCACCCCTCAGTGTGACACTCCCTCAGTACCATCCCATCCTCAGTGTGACGCTCCCTCATTACTGTCCACCCCACAGTGTGACACTCCAGCTGTACCGTCTGATCCACAGTGACACTCCCTCAGTACCTACACCCCCCCAGTGTGAGACTCCCTCAGTACAGTCCATCCCACAAAGTGACACTCCCTCTGTACCGTCCATCTCAGAGAGTGACAGTCACTCAGTGCCGTCCCTCCCACAGTATGACGCTCCCTCAGTACCGTCCCTCCCACTGTGTGACACTCCCTCAGTACCGTCCCTCCCACAGTGTGACACTCCATCAGTAACGTCCCTCCTAAAGTGTAACACTCCCTCTGTACCGTCCCTCCCACAGTGTAACAGTCCCTCAATACCGTCCATCCCACAGTGCGACTTTCCCTCAGTACCATCCCTCCCACACTGTGATGCTCCCTCAGTACCGTCCATCCCACAGAGTGACACTCCCTCAGTACCGTCCACCCCACAGTGTGACACTCCCTCGGTACCATCCACCCCTCAGTGTGACACTCCCTGAGTACCATCCCTACCACAATGTGACACTCGCTCAGTACCATCCCACCCCCACAGTTTGAAGCTCCCTCAGTACCGTCCATCCACCAGTGTGTCACTCCCTCAGTACAGTACCATCCACAGTGTGACACTCCCTCAGTACCGTCCCATCCACAGTGTGACGCTCCTTCAGTACCATCCACCTCACAGCTTGACGCTCCCTCAGTACCATCCCATCCACAGTGTGACACTCCCTCAGTACTGTCCATCCCCCCTTGTGAAAAACTCCCTTAATACCGTCCATTCCACATTGTGACACTCCCTCAGTACCATCCCATCCACAGTGTGATGCTCCCTCAGTACCATCCTTCCCACACTGTGACTCTCCCTCAGTACCGTCCATCCCACGGTGTGATACTCCCTCAGTACCGTCCATCCCACAGTGTGACGTTGCGCTCAGTACCGTCCATCCCATAGTGTGACCCTCCCTCAGTACCATCCCATCCTCAGTGTGACGCTCCCTCAGTACTGTCCACCCCACAGTGTGACACTCCCTAAGTACAGTTTCCCCCACAGTGTGACACTCCCTCAATACCATCCATCCCACAGTGTGACACTCCCTCAGTAACATCCACTCCACTGTGTGACACTCCCTCAGTACTACCCTTCCCACACTGTGATGCTCCCTCAGTACCGTCCATCCCACAGTGTGACACTCCCTCTCTACCGTCCACTCCACTGTGTGACACTCCCTCAGTGCCGTCCATCTCACAGAGTGACAGTCCCTCAGTGCCGTCCCTCCCACAGTATGATGCTCACTCAGTACCGTTCCTCCCACAATGTGACAGTCCCTCAGTACCGTCCCCTCCACAGGGTGACACTCCCTCAGTACCCGCCCTTCCCATAGTGTGACACTCCCTCAGTACCATCCCTACCACAATGTGACACTCGTTCAGCACCATCCATCCCACAGAGTGACACTCCAGCTGTACCGTCTGACCCACAGTGACACTCCCTCAGTACCTACAACCCCCAGTGTGAGACTCCCTCAGTACCGTCCATCCCACAAAGTGACACTCCCTCAGTACCGTCCATCTCACAGAGTGACAGTCCCTCAGTGCCGTCCCTCCTAAAGTGTAACACTCCCTCAGTGCCGTCCCTCCCACCGTATGACGCTCCCTCAGTACCGTCCCTCCCACTGTGTGACACTCCCTCAGTACCGTCCCACCCACAGTGTGACACTCCATCAGTACCGTCCCACCTAAAGTGTAACACTCCCTCTGTACCGTCCCTCCCACAGTGTGACGCTCCCTCAGTACCGTCCCTCCCACAGTGTGACGCTCCCTCAGTACCATCCATCCCACAGAGTGACTCTCCCTCAGTACCGTCCATCCCACAGTGAGACGTTCGCTCAGTACCGTCCATCCCACAGTGTGACCCTCCCTCAGTACCATCCCATCCTCAGTGTGACGCTCCCTCTGTACCGACCCATCCACAGTGTGACACTCCCTAAGTACAGTCCACCCCACAGAGTGACGCTCCCTCGGTACCGTCCACTCCACAGTGTGACGTTCGCTCAGTACCGTCCATCCCACAGTGTGACCCTCCCTCAATACCATCCCATCCTCAGTGTGACGCTCCCTCAGTACTGTCCACCCCACAGTGTGACACTCCCTAAGTACGGTCCCCCCCCCACAGAGTGACACTCCCTCAGTACCATCCATCCCACAGTGTGACACTCCCTCAGTACCGTCCATCTCACAGAGTGACAGTCCCTCAGTGCCGTCCCTCCCACAGTATGACGCTCCCTCAGTACCGTCCCTCCCACAGTGTGACACTCCCTCAGTACCGTCCATCTCACAGTGTGACACTCCCTCAGTGCCGTCCCTCCCACAGTATGATGCTCCCTCAGTACCGTCCCTCCCACAGTGTGACACTCCATCAGTACCGTCCCTCCTAAAGTGTAACACTCCCTCTGTACTGTCCCTCCCACAGTGTAACACACCCTCAGTACCGTCCACCCCACAGAGTGAGACTCCCTCAGTACCGTCAAACCAACAGAGTGACACTCCCTTAGTACCGTCCCTCCCACAGTGTGACACTCCCTCAGTACCGTCCATCTCACAGTGTGACAGTCCCTCAGTGCCGTCCCTCCCACAGTATGATGCTCCCTCAGTACCGTCCATCCCACAGTGCGACTTTCCCTCAGTACCGTCCATCCCACAGAGTGACTCTCCCTCAGTACCGTCCACCCCACAGTGTGACGCTCCCTCGGTACCGTCCACCCCTCAGTGTGACACTCCCTCAGTACCATCCCATCCTCAGTGTGACGCTCCCTCATTACTGTCCACCCCACAGTGTGACACTCCAGCTGTACCGTCTGACCCACAGTGACACTCCCTCAGTACCTACACCCCCCCAGTGTGAGACTCCCTCAGTACCGTCCATCCCACAAAGTGACACTCCCTCTGTACCGTCCATCTCACAGAGTGACAGTCACTCAGTGCCGTCCCTCCCACAGTATGACGCTCCCTCAGTACCGTCCCTCCCACTGTGTGACACTCCCTCAGTACCGTCCCTCCCACAGTGTGACACTCCATCAGTACCGTCCCTCCTAAAGTGTAACACTCCCTCTGTACCGTCCCTCCCACAGTGTAACAGTCCCTCAATACCGTCCATCCCACAGTGCGACTTTCCCTCAGTACCATCCCTCCCACACTGTGATGCTCCCTCAGTACCGTCCATCCCACAGAGTGACACTCCCTCAGTACCGTCCACCCCACAGTGTGATGCTCCCTCGGTAACGTCCACCCCTCAGTGTGACACTCCCTCAGTACCATCCCTACCACAATGTGACACTCGCTCAGTACCATCCCACCCCCACAGTTTGAAGCTCCCTCAGTACCGTCCATCCACCAGTGTGTTACTCCCTCAGTACAGTACCATCCACAGTGTGACACTCCCTCAGTACCGTCCCATCCACAGTGTGACACTCCTTCAGTACCATCCACCTCACAGCTTGACGCTCCCTCAGTACCATCCCATCCACAGTGTGACACTCCCTCAGTACTGTCCATCCCCCCTTGTGAAAAACTCCCTTAATACCGTCCATTCCACATTGTGACACTCCCTCAGTACCATCCCATCCACAGTGTGATGCTCCCTCAGTACCATCCTTCCCACACTGTGACTCTCCCTCAGTACCGTCCATCCCACGGTGTGATACTCCCTCAGTACCGTCCATCCCACAGTGTGACGTTGCGCTCAGTACCGTCCATCCCATAGTGTGACCCTCCCTCAGTACCATTCCATCCTCAGTGTGACGCTCCCTCAGTACTGTCCACCCCACAGTGTGACACTCCCTAAGTACGGTCCCCCCCACAGTGTGACACTCCCTCAATACCATCCATCCGACAGTGTGACACTCCCTCAGTAACATCCAATCCAATGTGTGACTCTCCCTCAATACTACCCTTACCACACTGTGATGCTCCCTCAGTACCGTCCATCCCACAGTGTGACACTCCCTCTGGAACGTCCACTCCACTGTGTGACACTCCCTCAGTACCGTCCATCTCACAGAGTGACAGTCCCTCAGTGCCGTCCCTCCCACAGTATGATGCTCGCTCAGTACCGTTCCTCACACAATGTGACAGTCCCTCAGTACCGTCCCCTCCACAGGGTGACACTCCCTCAGTACCGTCTTTCCCATAGTGTGACACTCCCTCAGTACCGTCCACTCAACAGTGTGACGCTCCCTCGGTACTGTCCACCCCACAGTGTGACACTCCCTCAGTACCATCCCTACCACAATGTGACACTCGTTCAGCACCATCCATCCCACAGAGTGACACTCCATCTGTACCGTCTGACCCACAGTGACACTCCCCCAGTACCTACACCCCCCCAGTGTGAGACTCCCTCAGTACCGTCCATCCCACAAAGTGACACTCCCTCAGTACCGTCCATCTCACAGAGTGACAGTCCCTCAGTACCGTCCCTCCTAAAGTGTAACACTCCCTCTGTACCGTCCCTCCCACAGTGTAACACACCCTCAGTACCGTCCACCCCACTGAGTGAGACTCCCTCAGTACCGTCAAACCAACAGAGTGACACTCCCTTAGTACCGTCCATCCCACAGTGTGACCCTCCCTCAGTACCGTCCATCCCACAGTGTGACTTTCCCTCAGTACCGTCCATCCCACAGAGTGACTCTCCCTCAGTACCGTCCACCCCACAGTGTGACGCTCCCTCGGTACCGTCCACCCCTCAGTGTGACACTCCCTCAGTACCATCCCATCCTCAGTGTGACGCTCCCTCATTACTGTCCACCTCACAGTGTGACACTCCCTCAGTAACATACCATCCAATGTGTGACGCTCCCTCAGTACTACCCTTCCCACACTGTGATGCTCCCTCAGTACCGTCCATCCCACAGTGTGACACTCCCTCTGTACCGTCCCATCCACAGTGTGACACTCCCTCAGTACCGTCCATCCCACAGTGTGACACTCCCTCAGTACCGTCCATCCCACTGTGTGACACTCCCTCTCTACCGTCCACTCCACGGTGTGAACCTCCCTCTGTACCGTCCCATCCACAGTGTGACACTCCCTCAGTACCGTCCATCCCACACTGTGATGCTCCCTCAGTACCGTCCATCCCACAGTGTGACACTCCCTCAGTACCATCCATCCCACAGTGTGACACTCCCTCATTAAAATCCCATCCAATGTGTGACGCTCCCTCAATACTACCCTTCCCACACTGTGATGCTCCCTCAGTACCGTCCATCCCACAGTGTGACACTCCCTCAGTAAAATCCCATCCAATGTGTGACGCTCCCTCAATACTACCCTTCCCACACTGTGACACTCCCTCAGTACTGTCCATCCCACAGTGTGACACTCCCTAAGTACGGTCCCCCCCCACAGTGTGACACTCCCTCAACACCATCCATCCCACTGTGTGACACTCCCTCAGTACCGACCCATCCACAGTGTGACACTCCCTAAGTACAGTCCACCCCACAGAGTGACGCTCCCTCGGTACCGTCCACTCCACAGTGTGACATTCCCTCAGTACCGTCCATCCCACAGTGAGACGTTCGCTCAGTACCGTCCATCCCACAGTGTGACCCTCCCTCAGTACCATCCCATCCTCAGTGTGACGCTCCCTCAGTACTGTCCACCCCACAGTGTGACACTCCCTAAGTACGGTCCCCCCCCACAGTGTGACACTCCCTCAACACCATCCATCCCACAGTGTGACACTCCCTCAGTAAAATCCCATCCAATGTGTGACGCTCCCTCAGTACTACCCTTCCCACACTGTGATGCTCCCTCAGTACCGTCCATCCCACAGTGTGACACTCCCTCTGTACCGTCCCATCCACAGTGTGACACACCCTAAGTACAGTCCACCCCACAGAGTGACGCTCCCTCGGTACCGTCCACTCCACAGTGTGACATTCCCTCAGTACCGTCCCCTCCACAGTGTGACACTCCCTCAGTACCGTCCACCCCACAGTGTGACGTTCCCTCGGTACTGTCCACCCCACAGTGTGGCACTCCTTCAGTACCATCCACCTCACAGCTTGACGCTCCCTCAGTACCATCCCATCCACAGTGTGACACTCCCTCAGTACTGTCCATCCCCCCTTGTGAAAAACTCCCTTAATACCGTCCATTCCACATTGTGACACTCCCTCAGTACCATCCCATCCACAGTGTGATGCTCCCTCAGTACCATCCTTCCCACACTGTGACTCTCCCTCAGTACCGTCCATCCCACGGTGTGATACTCCCTCAGTACCGTCCATCCCACAGTGTGACGTTGCGCTCAGTACCGTCCATCCCATAGTGTGACCCTCCCTCAGTACCATCCCATCCTCAGTGTGACGCTCCCTCAGTACTGTCCACCCCACAGTGTGACACTCCCTCAGTAACATCCCATCCTCAGTGTGACGCTCCCTCAGTACTACCCTTCCCACACTGTGATGCTCCCTCAGTACCGTCCATCCCACTGTGTGACACTCCCTCTGTACCGTCCCATCCACTGTGTGACACACCCTAAGTACAGTCCACCCCACAGAGTGACGCTCCCTCGGTACCGTCCACTCCACAGTGTGACAGTCCCTCAGTGCCGTCCCTCCCACAGTATGATGCTCGCTCAGTACAGTTCCTCCCACAATGTGAAAGTCCCTCAGTACTGTCCCCTCCACAGGGTGACACTCCCTCAGTACCGTCCTTCCCATAGTGTGACACTCCCTCAGTACCGTCCACTCAACAGTGTGACGCTCCCTCGGTACTGTCCACCCCACAGGGTGACACTCCCTCAGTACTGTCCACCCCACAGTGTGACACTCCCTAAGTACGGTCCCCCCCCCACAGTGTGACACTCCCTCAATACCATCCATCCCACAGTGTGACACTCCCTCAGTAAAATCCCATCCAATGTGTGACGCTCCCTCAGTACTACCCTTCCCACACTGTGATGCTCCCTCAGTACCGTCCATCCCACAGTGTGACACTCCCTCAGTACCGTCCATCCCACAGTGTGACACTCCCTCTGTACCGTCCACTCCACTGTGTGACACTCCCTCAGTACCGTCCATCCCACAGTGTGACACTCCCTCAGTACCGTCCCTCCCACGGTATGATGCTCGCTCAGTACCGTTCCTCCCACAATGTGACAGTCCCTCAGTACCGTCCCCTCCACAGGGTGACACTCCCTCAGTACCGTCCTTCCCATAGTGTGACACTCCCTCAGTACCGTCCACTCAACAGTGTGATGCTCCCTCGGTACTGTCCACCCCACAGTGTGACACTCCCTCAGTACCATCCCTACCACAATGTGACACTCGTTCAGCACCATCCATCCCACAGAGTGACACTCCAGCTGTACCGTCTGACCCACAGTGACACTCCCTCAGTACCTACACCCCCCCAGTGTGAGACTCCCTCAGTACCGTCAATCCCACAAAGTGACACTCCCTCTGTACCGTCCATCTCACAGAGTGACAGTCCCTCAGTGCCGTCCCTCCCACAGTATGACGCTCCCTCAGTACCGTCCCTCCCACTGAGTGACACTCCCTCAGTACCGTCCCTCCCACAGTGTGACGCTCCCTCAGTACCGTCCCTCCCACAGTGTAACAGTCCCTCAATACCGTCCATCCCACAGTGCGACTTTCCCTCAGTACCATCCCTCCCACACTGTGATGCTCCCTCAGTACCGTCCATCCCACAGAGTGACACTCCCTCAGTACCGTCCACCCCACAGTGTGATGCTCCCTCGGTACCGTCCACCCCTCAGTGTGACACTCCCTCAGTACCATCCCTACCACAATGTGACACTCGCTCAGTACCATCCCACCCCCACAGTTTGAAGCTCCCTCAGTACCGTCCATCCACCAGTGTGTCACTCCCTCAGTACAGTACCATCCACAGTGTGACACTCCTTCAGTACCATCCACCTCACAGCTTGACGCTCCCTCAGTACCATCCCATCCACAGTGTGACACTCCCTCAGTACTGTCCATCCCCCCTTGTGAAAAACTCCCTTAATACCGTCCATTCCACATTGTGACACTCCCTCAGTACCATCCCATCCACAGTGTGATGCTCCCTCAGTACCATCCTTCCCACACTGTGACTCTCCCTCAGTACCGTCCATCCCACGGTGTGACGTTGCGCTCAGTACCGTCCATCCCATAGTGTGACCCTCCCTCAGTACCATTCCATCCTCAGTGTGACGCTCCCTCAGTACTGTCCACCCCACAGTGTGACACTCCCTAAGTACGGTCCCCCCCACAGTGTGACACTCCCTCAATACCATCCATCCGACAGTGTGACACTCCCTCAGTAACATCCAATCCAATGTGTGACTCTCCCTCAGTACTACCCTTCCCACACTGTGATGCTCCCTCAGTACCGTCCATCCCACAGTGTGACACTCCCTCTGGAACGTCCACTCCACTGTGTGACACTCCCTCAGTACCGTCCATCTCACAGAGTGACAGTCCCTCAGTGCCGTCCCTCCCACAGTATGATGCTCGCTCAGTACCGTTCCTCACACAATGTGACAGTCCCTCAGTACCATCCCCTCCACAGGGTGACACTCCCTCAGTACCGTCCTTCCCATAGTGTGACACTCCCTCAGTACCGTCCACTCAACAGTGTGACGCTCCCTCGGTACTGTCCACCCCACAGTGTGACACTCCCTCAGTACCATCCCTACCACAATGTGACACTCGTTCAGCACCATCCATCCCACAGAGTGACACTCCATCTGTACCGTCTGACCCACAGTGACACTCCCTCAGTACCTACACCCCCCCAGTGTGAGACTCCCTCAGTACCGTCCATCTCACAGAGTGACAGTCCCTCAGTACCGTCCCTCCTAAAGTGTAACACTCCCTCTGTACCGTCCCTCCCACAGTGTAACACACCCTCAGTACCGTCCACCCCACTGAGTGAGACTCCCTCAGTACCGTCAAACCAACAGAGTGACACTCCCTTAGTACCGTCCATCCCACAGTGCGACTTTCCCTCAGTACCGTCCATCCCACAGTGCGACTTTCCCTCAGTACCGTCCATCCCACAGAGTGACTCTCCCTCAGTACCGTCCACCCCACAGTGTGACGCTCCCTCGGTACCGTCCACCCCTCAGTGTGACACTCCCTCAGTACCATCCCATCCTCAGTGTGACGCTCCCTCATTACTGTCCACCCCACTGTGTGACACTCCCTCAGTAACATACCATCCAATGTGTGATGCTCCCTCAGTACCTTCAATCCCACAGTGTGACACTCCCTCTGTACCGTCCCATCCACAGTGTGACATTCCCTCAATACCGTCCATCCCACAGTGAGACGTTCGCTCAGTACCGTCCATCCCACAGTGTGACCCTCCCTCAGTACCATCCCATCCTCAGTGTGACGCTCCCTCTGTACCGACCCATCCACAGTGTGACACTCCCTAAGTACAGTCCACCCCACAGAGTGACGCTCCCTCGGTACCATCCACTCCACAGTGTGACATTCCCTCAGTACCGTCCATCCCACAGTGAGACGTTCGCTCAGTACCGTCCATCCCACAGTGTGACCCTCCCTCAGTACCATCCCATCCTCAGTGTGACGCTCCCTCAGTACTGTCCACCCCACAGTGTGACACTCCCTAAGTACGGTCCCCCCCACAGTGTGACACTCCATCAATACCATCCACCCCACAGTGTGACACTCCCTCAGTAAAATCCCATCCAATGTGTGACGCTCCCTCAGTACTACCCTTCCCACACTGTGATGCTCCCTCAGTACCGTCCATCCCACAGTGTGACACTCCGTCTGTAACGTCCCATCCACAGTGTGACACACCCTAAGTACAGTCCACCCCACAGAGTGACGCTCCCTCGGTACCGTCCACTCCACAGTGTGACATTCCCTCAGTACCGTCCCCTCCACAGGGTGACACTCCCTCAGTACTGTCCTTCCCACAGTGTGACACTCCCTCAGTACTGTCCACCCCACAGTGTGACGCTCCCTCGGTACTGTCCACCCCACAGTGTGGCACTCCTTCAGTACCATCCACCTCACAGCTTGACACTCCCTCAGTACCATCCCATCCACAGTGTGACACTCCCTCAGTACTGTCCATCCCCCCTTGTGAAAAACTCACTTAATACCGTCCATTCCACATTGTGACACTCCCTCAGTACCATCCCATCCACAGTGTGATGCTCCCTCAGTACCATCCTTCCCACACTGTGACTCTCCCTCAGTACCATCCTTCCCACACTGTGACTCTCCCTCAGTACCGTCCATCCCACGGTGTGATACTCCCTCAGTACCGTCCATCCCACAGTGTGACGTTGCGCTCAGTACCGTCCATCCCATAGTGTGACCCTCCCTCAGTACCAACCCATCCTCAGTGTGACGCTCCCTCAGTACTGTCCACCCCACAGTGTGACACTCCCTCAGTAACATCCCATCCAATGTGTGACGCTCCCTCAGTACTACCCTTCCCACACTGTGATGCTCCCTCAGTACCGTCCATCCCACAGTGTGACACTCCCTCTGTACCGTCCCATCCACAGTGTGACACTCCCTCAGTACCGTCCATCCCACAGTGTGACACTCCCTCAGTACCGTCCATCCCACAGTGTGACACTCCCTCAGTACCGTCCATCCCACAGTGTGACACTCCCTCAGTAACATCCCATCCTCAGTGTGACGCTCCCTCAGTAACATCCCATCCTCAGTGTGACGCTCCCTCAGTACTACCCTTCCCACACTGTGATGCTCCCTCAGTACCGTCCATCCCACAGTGTGACACTCCCTCTGTACCGTCCCATCCACAGTGTGACACTCCCTCAGTACCGTCCATCTCACAGAGTGACAGTCCCTCAGTACCGTCCATCCCACAGTGTGACACTCCCTCTGTACCGTCCACTCCACTGTGTGACACTCCCTCAGTACCGTCCATCTCACAGAGTGACAGTCCCTCAGTGCCGTCCCTCCCACAGTATGATGCTCGCTCAGTACAGTTCCTCCCACAATGTGAAAGACCCTCAGTACCGTCCCCTCCACAGGGTGACACTCCCTCAGTACCGTCCTTCCCATAGTGTGACACTCCCTCAGTACCGTCCACTCAACAGTGTGACGCTCCCTCGGTACTGTCCAACCCACAGTGTGACACTCCCTCAGTACCATCCCTACCACAATGTGACACTCGCTCAGCACCATCCATCCCACAGAGTGACACTCCTTCTTTACCGTCTGACCCACAGTGACACTCCCTCAGTACCTACACCCCCGCAGTGTGACACTCCCACAGTACCGTCAATCCCACAGTGTGACACTCCCTAAGTACCATCCCTACCACAATGTGACACTCCCTCAATACCATCCGTCCCACAGAGTGACACTCCTTCTGTACCGTCTGACCCACAGTGACCCTCCCTCAGTACCTACACCCCCCCCAGTGTGACACTCCCTCAGTACCGTCCATCCCACAATGTGACACTCCCTCAGTACCGTTCATCCCACAGAGTGACACTGCCTCAGTACCGTCCTTCGCACAGTGTGACACTCCCTCAGTACCATCCATCCCACAGAGTGACACTCCCTCAGTACCATCCATCCCACAGTGTGACACTCCCTCAGTACCGTCCATCTCACAGAGTGACAGTCCCTCAGTGCCGTCCCTCCCACAGTATGACGCTCCCTCAGTACCGTCCCTCCCACAGTGTGACACTCCCTCAGTACCGTCCATCTCACAGAGTGACACTCCTTCAGTACCGTCCATCTCACAGTGTGACAGTCCCTCAGTGTCGTCCCTCCCACAGTATGATGCTCCCTCAGTACCGTCCCTCCCACTGTGTGACACTCCCACAGTACCGTCCCTCCCACAGTGTGACACTCCATCAGTACAGTCCACCCCACAGAGTGACGCTCCCTCGGTACTGTCCACCCCACAGTGTGACATTCCCTCAGTACTGTCCATCCCACAGTGAGACGTTCGCTCAGTACCGTCCATCCCACAGTGTGACCCTCCCTCAGTACCATCCCATCCTCAGTGTGACGCTCCCTCAGTACTGTCCACCCCACAGTGTGACACTCCCTAAGTACGGTCCCCCCCCCACAGTGTGACGCTCCCTCATTACTGTCCACCCCACTGTGTGACACTCCCTCAGTAACATACCATCCAATGTGTGATGCTCCCTCAGTACCTTCAATCCCACAGTGTGACACTCCCTCTGTACCGTCCCATCCACAGTGTGACATTCCCTCAATACCGTCCATCCCACAGTGAGACGTTCGCTCAGTACCGTCCATCCCACAGTGTGACCCTCCCTCAGTACCATCCCATCCTCAGTGTGACGCTCCCTCTGTACCGACCCATCCACAGTGTGACACTCCCTAAGTACAGTCCACCCCACAGAGTGACGCTCCCTCGGTACCATCCACTCCACAGTGTGACATTCCCTCAGTACCGTCCATCCCACAGTGAGACGTTCGCTCAGTACCGTCCATCCCACAGTGTGACCCTCCCTCAGTACCATCCCATCCTCAGTGTGATGCTCCCTCAGTACTGTCCACCCCACAGTGTGACACTCCCTAAGTACGGTCCCCCCCACAGTGTGACACTCCATCAATACCATCCACCCCACAGTGTGACACTCCCTCAGTAAAATCCCATCCAATGTGTGACGCTCCCTCAGTACTACCCTTCCCACACTGTGATGCTCCCTCAGTACCGTCCATCCCACAGTGTGACACTCCGTCTGTAACGTCCCATCCACAGTGTGACACACCCTAAGTACAGTCCACCCCACAGAGTGACGCTCCCTCGGTACCGTCCACTCCACAGTGTGACATTCCATCAGTACCGTCCCCTCCACAGGGTGACACTCCCTCAGTACTGTCCTTCCCACAGTGTGACACTCCCTCAGTACCGTCCACCCCACAGTGTGACGCTCCCTCGGTACTGTCCACCCCACAGTGTGGCACTCCTTCAGTACCATCCACCTCACAGCTTGACACTCCCTCAGTACCATCCCATCCACAGTGTGACACTCCCTCAGTACTGTCCATCCCCCCTTGTGAAAAACTCCCTTAATACCGTCCATTCCACATTGTGACACTCCCTCAGTACCATCCCATCCACAGTGTGATGCTCCCTCAGTACCATCCTTCCCACACTGTGACTCTCCCTCAGTACCATCCTTCCCACACTGTGACTCTCCCTCAGTACCGTCCATCCCACGGTGTGATACTCCCTCAGTACCGTCCATCCCACAGTGTGACGTTGCGCTCAGTACCGTCCATCCCATAGTGTGACCCTCCCTCAGTACCAACCCATCCTCAGTGTGACGCTCCCTCAGTACTGTCCACCCCACAGTGTGACACTCCCTCAGTAACATCCCATCCAATGTGTGACGCTCCCTCAGTACTACCCTTCCCACACTGTGATGCTCCCTCAGTACCGTCCATCCCACAGTGTGACACTCCCTCTGTACCGTCCCATCCACAGTGTGACACTCCCTCAGTACCGTCCATCCCACAGTGTGACACTCCCTCAGTACCGTCCATCCCACAGTGTGACACTCCCTCAGTACCATCCATCCCACAGTGTGACACTCCCTCAGTACCGTCCATCCCACAGTGTGACACTCCCTCAGTAACATCCCATCCTCAGTGTGACGCTCCCTCAGTACTACCCTTCCCACACTGTGATGCTCCCTCAGTACCGTCCATCCCACAGTGTGACACTCCCTCTGTACCGTCCCATCCACAGTGTGACACTCCCTCAGTAACATCCCATCCTCAGTGTGACGCTCCCTCAGTACTACCCTTCCCACACTGTGATGCTCCCTCAGTACCGTCCATCCCACAGTGTGACACTCCCTCTGTACCGTCCCATCCACAGTGTGACACTCCCTCAGTACCGTCCATCTCACAGAGTGACAGTCCCTCAGTACCGTCCATCCCACAGTGTGACACTCCCTCTGTACCGTCCACTCCACTGTGTGACACTCCCTCAGTACCGTCCATCTCACAGAGTGACAGTCCCTCAGTGCCGTCCCTCCCACAGTATGATGCTCGCTCAGTACAGTTCCTCCCACAATGTGAAAGACCCTCAGTACCGTCCCCTCCACAGGGTGACACTCCCTCAGTACCGTCCTTCCCATAGTGTGACACTCCCTCAGTACCGTCCACTCAACAGTGTGACGCTCCCTCGGTACTGTCCAACCCACAGTGTGACACTCCCTCAGTACCATCCCTACCACAATGTGACACTCGCTCAGCACCATCCATCCCACAGAGTGACACTCCTTCTTTACCGTCTGACCCACAGTGACACTCCCTCAGTACCTACACCCCCGCAGTGTGACACTCCCACAGTACCGTCAATCCCACAGTGTGACACTCCCTAAGTACCATCCCTACCACAATGTGACACTCCCTCAATACCATCCGTCCCACAGAGTGACACTCCTTCTGTACCGTCTGACCCACAGTGACCCTCCCTCAGTACCTACACCCCCCCCAGTGTGACACTCCCTCAGTACCGTCCATCCCACAATGTGACACTCCCTCAGTACCGTTCATCCCACAGAGTGACACTGCCTCAGTACCGTCCTTCGCACAGTGTGACACTCCCTCAGTACCATCCATCCCACAGAGTGACACTCCCTCAGTACCATCCATCCCACAGTGTGACACTCCCTCAGTACCGTCCATCTCACAGAGTGACAGTCCCTCAGTGCCGTCCCTCCCACAGTATGACGCTCCCTCAGTACCGTCCCTCCCACAGTGTGACACTCCCTCAGTACCGTCCATCTCACAGTGTGACAGTCCCTCAGTGCCGTCCCTCCCACAGTATGATGCTCCCTCAGTACCGTCCCTCCCACAGTGTGACACTCCATCAGTACAGTCCCTCCTAAAGTGTAACACTCCCTCTGTACCGTCCCTCCCACAGTGTAACACACCCTCAGTACCGTCCACCCCACAGAGTGAGACTCCCTCAGTACCGTCAAACCAACAGAGTGACACTCCCTTAGTACCGTCCATCCCACAGTGCGACTTTCCCTCAGTACCGTCCATCCCACAGAGTGACTCTCCCTCAGTACCGTCCACCCCACAGTGTGACGCTCCCTCAGTACTGTCCACCCCTCAGTGTGACACTCCCTAAGTACGGTCCCCCCCACAGTGTGACACTCCCTCAATACCATCCATCCGACAGTGTGACACTCCCTCAGTAACATCCAATCCAATGTGTGACTCTCACTCAGTACTACCCTTCCCACACTGTGATGCTCCCTCAGTACCGTCCATCCCACAGTGTGACACTCCCTCTGGAACGTCCACTCCACTGTGTGACACTCCCTCAGTACCGTCCATCTCACAGAGTGACAGTCCCTCAGTGCCGTCCCTCCCACAGTATGATGCTCGCTCAGTACCGTTCCTCCCACAATGTGACAGTCCCTCAGTACCGTCCCCTCCACAGGGTGACACTCCCTCAGTACCGTCCTTCCCATAGTGTGACACTCCCTCAGTACCGTCCACTCAACAGTGTGACGCTCCCTCGGTACTGTCCACCCCACAGTGTGACACTCCCTCAGTACCATCCCTACCACAATGTGACACTCGTTCAGCACCATCCATCCCACAGAGTGACACTCCATCTGTACCGTCTGACCCACAGTGACACTCCCTCAGTACCTACACCCCCCCAGTGTGAGACTCCCTCAGTACCGTCCATCCCACAAAGTGACACTCCCTCAGTACCGTCCATCTCACAGAGTGACAGTCCCTCAGTGCCGTCCCTCCCACCGTATGACGCTCCCTCAGTACCGTCCCTCCCACTGTGTGACACTCCCTAAGTACCGTCCCTCCCACAGTGTGACACTCCATCAGTACGGTCCCTCCTAAAGTGTAACACTCCCTCTGTACCGTCCCTCCCACAGTGTAACACACCCTCAGTACCGTCCACCCCACAGAGTGAGACTCCCTCAGTACCGTCAAACCAACAGAGTGACACTCCCTCAATACCGTCCATCCCACAGTGCGACTTTCCCTCAGTACCATCCATCCCACAGAGTGACTCTCCCTCAGTACCGTCCACCCCACAGTGTGACTTTCCCTCAGTACCATCCATCCCACAGAGTGACTCTCCCTCAGTACCGTCCACCCCACAGTGTGACGCTCCCTCGGTACCGTCCACCCCTCAGTGTGACACTCCCTCAGTACCATCCCATCCTCAGTGTGACGCTCCCTCATTACTGTCCATCCCACAGTGTGACACTCCCTCAGTAACATCCCATCCAATGTGTGACGCTCCCTCAGTACTACCCATCCCACACTGTGATGCTCCCTCAGTACCGTCCATCCCACAGAGTGACGCACCCTCGGTACCGTCCACTCCACAGTGTGACATTCCCTCAGTACCGTCCATCCCACAGTGAGACGTTCGCTCAGTACCGTCCATCCCACAGTGTGACCCTCCCTCAGTACCATCCCATCCTCAGTGTGACGCTCCCTCAGTACTGTCCACCCCACAGTGTGACACTCCCTAAGTACGGTCCCCACCCACAGTGTGACACTCCCTCAATACCATCCATCCCACTGTGTGACACTCCCTCAGTAAAATCCCATCCAATGTGTGACGCTCCCTCAGTACTACCCTTCCCACACTGTGATGCTCCCTCAGTACCGTCCATCCCACAGTGTGACACTCCCTCTGTACCGTCCCATCCACAGTGTGACACACCCTAAGTACAGTCCACCCCACAGAGTGACGCTCCCTCGGTACCGTCCACTCCACAGTGTGACATTCCCTCAGTACCGTCCCCTCCACAGGGTGACACTCCCTCAGTACCGTCTTTCCCACAGTGTGACACTCCCTCAGTACCGTCCACCCCACAGTGTGACGCTCCTTCAGTACCATCCACCTCACAGCTTGACGCTCCCTCAGTACCATCCCATCCACAGTGTGACACTCCCTCAGTACTGTCCATCCCCCCTTGTGAAAAACTCCCTTAATACCGTCCATTCCACATTGTGACACTCCCTCAGTACCATCCCATCCACAGTGTGATGCTCCCTCAGTACCATCCTTCCCACACTGTGACTCTCCCTGAGTACCGTCCATCCCACAGTGTGACACTCCCTCTGTACCGTCCACTCCACTGTGTGACACTCCCTCAGTACAGTCCCCCCCACAGTGTGACACTCCCTCAATACCATCCACCCCACAGTGTGACACTCCCTCAGTAACATCCAATCCAATGTGTGACGCTCCCTCAGTACTACCCTTCCCACACTGTGATGCTCCCTCAGTACCGTCCATCCCACAGTGTGAGACTCCCTCTGTACCGTCCACTCCACTGTGTGACACTCCCTCAGTACCATCCGTCCCACAGAGTGACACTCCTTCTGTACCGTCTGACCCACAGTGACCCTCCCTCAGTACCTACACCCCCCCAGTGTGACACTCCCTCAGTACCGTCCATCCCACAATGTGACACTCCCTCAGTACCGTTCATCCCACAGAGTGACACTCCCTCAGTACCATCCATCCCACAGTGTGACACTCCCTCAGTACCGTCCATCTCACAGTGTGACAGTCCCTCAGTGCCGTCCCTCCCACAGTATGATGCTCCCTCAGTACCGTCCCTCCCACTGTGTGACACTCCCTCAGTACCGTCCCTCCCACAGTGTGACACTCCATCAGTACCGTCCCTCCTAAAGTGTAACACTCCCTCTGTACCGTCCCTCCCACAGTGTAACACTCCCTCAGTACCGTCCACCCCACAGTGTGACGCTCCCTCGGTACCGTCCACCCCTCAGTGTGACACTCCCTCAGTACCATCCCATCCTCAGTGTGACGCTCCCTCAGTACTGTCCACCCCACAGTGTGACACTCCCTCAGTAACATCCCATCCAATGTGTGACTCTCCCTCAGTACTACCCTTCCCACACTGTGATGCTCCCTCAGTACCGTCCATCCCACAGTGTGACACTCCCTCTGGAACGTCCACTCCACTGTGTGACACTCCCTCAGTACCGTCCATCTCACAGAGTGACAGTCCCTCAGTGCCGTCCCTCCCACAGTATGATGCTCGCTCAGTACCGTTCCTCACACAATGTGACAGTCCCTCAGTACCGTCCCCTCCACAGGGTGACACTCCCTCAGTACCGTCTTTCCCATAGTGTGACACTCCCTCAGTACCGTCCACTCAACAGAGTGACGCTCCCTCGGTACTGTCCACCCCACAGTGTGACACTCGCTCAGTACCATCCCTACCACAATGTGACATTCCCTCAATACCGTCCATCCCACAGTGAGACGTTCGCTCAGTACCGTCCATCCCACAGTGTGACCCTCCCTCAGTACCATCCCATCCTCAGTGTGACGCTCCCTCTGTACCGACCCATCCACAGTGTGACACTCCCTAAGTACAGTCCACCCCACAGAGTGACGCTCCCTCGGTACCATCCACTCCACAGTGTGACATTCTCTCAGTACCGTCCATCCCACAGTGAGACGTTCGCTCAGTACCGTCCATCCCACAGTGTGACCCTCCCTCAGTACCATCCCATCCTCAGTGTGACGCTCCCTCAGTACTGTTCACCCCACAGTGTGACACTCCCTAAGTACGGTCCCCCCCACAGTGTGACACTCCATCAATACCATCCACCCCACAGTGTGACACTCCCTCAGTAAAATCCCATCCAATGTGTGACGCTCCCTCAGTACTACCCTTCCCACACTGTGATGCTCCCTCAGTACCGTCCATCCCACAGTGTGACACTCCCTCTGTAACGTCCCATCCACAGTGTGACACACCCTAAGTACAGTCCACCCCACAGAGTGACGCTCCCTCGGTACCGTCCACTCCACAGTGTGACATTCCCTCAGTACCGTCCCCTCCACAGGGTGACACTCCCTCAGTACTGTCCTTCCCACAGTGTGACACTCCCTCAGTACAGTCCACCCCACAGTGTGACGCTCCCTCGGTACTGTCCACCCCACAGTGTGGCACTCCTTCAGTACCATCCACCTCACAGCTTGACACTCCCTCAGTACCATCCCATCCACAGTGTGACACTCCCTCAGTACTGTCCATCCCCCCTTGTGAAAAACTCCCTTAATACCGTCCATTCCACATTGTGACACTCCCTCAGTACCATCCCATCCACAGTGTGATGCTCCCTCAGTACCATCCTTCCCACACTGTGACTCTCCCTCAGTACCATCCTTCCCACACTGTGACTCTCCCTCAGTACCGTCCATCCCACGGTGTGATACTCCCTCAGTACCGTCCATCCCACAGTGTGACGTTGCGCTCAGTACCGTCCATCCCATAGTGTGACCCTCCCTCAGTACCAACCCATCCTCAGTGTGACGCTCCCTCAGTACTGTCCACCCCACAGTGTGACACTCCCTCAGTAACATCCCATCCAATGTGTGACGCTCCCTCAGTACTACCCTTCCCACACTGTGATGCTCCCTCAGTACCGTCCATCCCACAGTGTGACACTCCCTCTGTACCGTCCCATCCACAGTGTGACACTCCCTCAGTACCGTCCATCCCACAGTGTGACACTCCCTCAGTACCGTCCATCCCACAGTGTGACACTCCCTCAGTACCATCCATCCCACAGTGTGACACTCCCTCAGTACCGTCCATCCCACAGTGTGACACTCCCTCAGTAACATCCCATCCTCAGTGTGACGCTCCCTCAGTACTACCCTTCCCACACTGTGATGCTCCCTCAGTACCGTCCATCCCACAGTGTGACACTCCCTCTGTACCGTCCCATCCACAGTGTGACACTCCCTCAGTAACATCCCATCCTCAGTGTGACGCTCCCTCAGTACTACCCTTCCCACACTGTGATGCTCCCTCAGTACCGTCCATCCCACAGTGTGACACTCCCTCTGTACCGTCCCATCCACAGTGTGACACTCCCTCAGTACCGTCCATCTCACAGAGTGACAGTCCCTCAGTACCGTCCATCCCACAGTGTGACACTCCCTCTGTACCGTCCACTCCACTGTGTGACACTCCCTCAGTACCGTCCATCTCACAGAGTGACAGTCCCTCAGTGCCGTCCCTCCCACAGTATGATGCTCGCTCAGTACAGTTCCTCCCACAATGTGAAAGACCCTCAGTACCGTCCCCTCCACAGGGTGACACTCCCTCAGTACCGTCCTTCCCATAGTGTGACACTCCCTCAGTACCGTCCACTCAACAGTGTGACGCTCCCTCGGTACTGTCCAACCCACAGTGTGACACTCCCTCAGTACCATCCCTACCACAATGTGACACTCGCTCAGCACCATCCATCCCACAGAGTGACACTCCTTCTTTACCGTCTGACCCACAGTGACACTCCCTCAGTACCTACACCCCCGCAGTGTGACACTCCCACAGTACCGTCAATCCCACAGTGTGACACTCCCTAAGTACCATCCCTACCACAATGTGACACTCCCTCAATACCATCCGTCCCACAGAGTGACACTCCTTCTGTACCGTCTGACCCACAGTGACCCTCCCTCAGTACCTACACCCCCCCCAGTGTGACACTCCCTCAGTACCGTCCATCCCACAATGTGACACTCCCTCAGTACCGTTCATCCCACAGAGTGACACTGCCTCAGTACCGTCCTTCGCACAGTGTGACACTCCCTCAGTACCATCCATCCCACAGAGTGACACTCCCTCAGTACCATCCATCCCACAGTGTGACACTCCCTCAGTACCGTCCATCTCACAGAGTGACAGTCCCTCAGTGCGGTCCCTCCCACAGTATGACGCTCCCTCAGTACCGTCCCTCCCACAGTGTGACACTCCCTCAGTACCGTCCATCTCACAGAGTGACACTCTTTCAGTACCGTCCATCTCACAGTGTGACAGTCCCTCAGTGTCGTCCCTCCCACAGTATGATGCTCCCTCAGTACCGTCCCTCCCACTGTGTGACACTCCCACAGTACCGTCCCTCCCACAGTGTGACACTCCATCAGTACAGTCCACCCCACAGAGTGACGCTCCCTCGGTACTGTCCACCCCACAGTGTGACATTCCCTCAGTACTGTCCATCCCACAGTGAGACGTTCGCTCAGTACCGTCCATCCCACAGTGTGACCCTCCCTCAGTACCATCCCATCCTCAGTGTGACGCTCCCTCAGTACTGTCCACCCCACAGTGTGACACTCCCTAAGTACGGTCCCCCCCCACAGTGTGACACTCCCTCAATACCATCCATCCCACTGTGTGACACTCCCTCAGTAACATCCCATCCAATGTGTGATGCTCCCTCAGTACTACCCTTCCCACACTGTGATGCTCCCTCAGTACCGTCCATCCCACAGTGTGACACTCCCTCAGTAAAATCCCATCCAATGTGTGACGCTCCCTCAGTACTACCCTTCCCACACTGTGATGCTCCCTCAGTACCGTCCATCCCACAGTGTGACACTCCCTCTGTACCGTCCCATCCACAGTGTGACACACCCTAAGTACAGTCCACCCCACAGAGTGACGCTCCCTCGGTACCGTCCACTCCACAGTGTGACATTCCCTCAGTACCGTCCCCTCCACAGGGTGACACTCCCTCAGTACCGTCCTTCCCACAGTGTGACACTCCCTCAGTACCGTCCACCCCACAGTGTGACGCTCCCTCGGTACTGTCCACCCCACAGTGTGACACTCCTTCAGTACCATCCACCTCACAGCTTGACGCTCCCTCAGTACCATCCCATCCACAGTGTGACACTCCCTCAGTACTGTCCATCCCCCCTTGTGAAAAACTCCCTTAATACCGTCCATTCCACATTGTGACACTCGCTCAGTACCATCCCATCCACAGTGTGATGCTCCCTCAGTACCATCCTTCCCACACTGTGACTCTCCCTCAGTACCATCCTTCCCACACTGTGACTCTCCCTCAGTACCGTCCATCCCACGGTGTGATACTCCCTCAGTACCGTCCATCCCACAGTGTGACGTTGCGCTCAGTACCGTCCATCCCATAGTGTGACCCTCCCTCAGTACCAACCCATCCTCAGTGTGACGCTCCCTCAGTACTGTCCACCCCACAGTGTGACACTCCCTCAGTAACATCCCATCCAATGTGTGACGCTCCCTCAGTACTACCCTTCCCACACTGTGATGCTCCCTCAGTACCGTCCATCCCACAGTGTGACACTCCCTCTGTACCGTCCCATCCACAGTGTGACACACCCTAAGTACAGTCCACCCCACAGAGTGACGCTCCCTCGGTACCGTCCACTCCACAGTGTGACATTCCCTCAGTACCGTCCCCTCCACAGGGTGACACTCCCTCAGTACCGTCCTTCCCACAGTGTGACACTCCCTCAGTACCGTCCACCCCACAGTGTGACGCTCCCTCGGTACTGTCCACCCCACAGTGTGACACTCCTTCAGTACCATCCACCTCACAGCTTGACGCTCCCTCAGTACCATCCCAACCACAGTGTGACACTCCCTCAGTACTGTCCATCCCCCCTTGTGAAAAACTCCCTTAATACCGTCCATTCCACATTGTGACACTCCCTCAGTACCATCCCATCCACAGTGTGATGCTCCCTCAGTACCATCCTTCCCACACTGTGACTCTCCCTCAGTACCGTCCATCCCACAGTGTGATACTCCCTCAGTACCGTCCATCCCACAGTGTGACGTTGTGCTCAGTACCGTCCATCCCATAGTGTGACCCTCCTTCAGTACCATCCCATCCTCAGTGTGACGCTCCCTCAGTACTGTCCACCCCACAGTGTGACACTCCGTCAATACCATCGGTCCCACAGAGTGACACTCCTTCTGTACCGTCTGACCCACAGTGACCCTCCCTCAGTACCTACACCCCCCCAGTGTGACACTCCCTCAGTACCGTCCATCCCACAATGTGACACTCCCTCAGTACCGTTCATCCCACAGAGTGACACTGCCTCAGTACCGTCCTTCGCACAGTGTGACATTCCCTCAGTACCATCCATCCCACAGAGTGACACTCCCTCAGTACCATCCATCCCACAGTGTGACACTCCCTCAGTACCGTCCATCTCACAGAGTGACAGTCCCTCAGTGCCGTCCCTCCCACAGTATGACGCTCCCTCAGTACCGTCCCTCCCACAGTGTGACACTCCCTCAGTACCGTCCATCTCACAGTGTGACAGTCCCTCAGTGCCGTCCCTCCCACAGTATGATGCTCCCTCAGTACCGTCCCTCCCACAGTGTGACACTCCATCAGTACAGTCCCTCCTAAAGTGTAACACACCCTCTGTACCGTCCCTCCCACAGTGTAACACACCCTCAGTACCGTCCACCCCACAGAGTGAGACTCCCTCAGTACCGTCAAACCAACAGAGTGACACTCCCTTAGTACCGTCCATCCCACAGTGCGACTTTCCCTCAGTACCGTCCATCCCACAGAGTGACTCTCCCTCAGTACCGTCCACCCCACAGTGTGACGCTCCCTCAGTACTGTCCACCCCTCAGTGTGACACTCCCTAAGTACGGTCCCCCCCACAGTGTGACACTCCCTCAATACCATCCATCCGACAGTGTGACACTCCCTCAGTAACATCCAATCCAATGTGTGACTCTCACTCAGTACTACCCTTCCCACACTGTGATGCTCCCTCAGTACCGTCCATCCCACAGTGTGACACTCCCTCTGGAACGTCCACTCCACTGTGTGACACTCCCTCAGTACCGTCCATCTCACAGAGTGACAGTCCCTCAGTGCCGTCCCTCCCACAGTATGATGCTCGCTCAGTACCGTTCCTCCCACAATGTGACAGTCCCTCAGTACCGTCCCCTCCACAGGGTGACACTCCCTCAGTACCGTCCTTCCCATAGTGTGACACTCCCTCAGTACCGTCCACTCAACAGTGTGACGCTCCCTCGGTACTGTCCACCCCACAGTGTGACACTCCCTCAGTACCATCCCTACCACAATGTGACACTCGTTCAGCACCATCCATCCCACAGAGTGACACTCCATCTGTACCGTCTGACCCACAGTGACACTCCCTCAGTACCTACACCCCCCCAGTGTGAGACTCCCTCACTACCGTCCATCCCACAAAGTGACACTCCCTCAGTACCGTCCATCTCACAGAGTGACAGTCCCTCAGTGCCGTCCCTCCCACCGTATGACGCTCCCTCAGTACCGTCCCTCCCACTGTGTGACACTCCCTAAGTACCGTCCCTCCCACAGTGTGACACTCCATCAGTACGGTCCCTCCTAAAGTGTAACACTCCCTCTGTACCGTCCCTCCCACAGTGTAACACACCCTCAGTACCGTCCACCCCACAGAGTGAGACTCCCTCAGTACCGTCAAACCAACAGAGTGACACTCCCTCAATACCGTCCATCCCACAGTGCGACTTTCCCTCAGTACCATCCATCCCACAGAGTGACTCTCCCTCAGTACCGTCCACCCCACAGTGTGACTTTCCCTCAGTACCATCCATCCCACAGAGTGACTCTCCCTCAGTACCGTCCACCCCACAGTGTGACGCTCCCTCGGTACCGTCCACCCCTCAGTGTGACACTCCCTCAGTACCATCCCATCCTCAGTGTGACGCTCCCTCATTACTGTCCATCCCACAGTGTGACACTCCCTCAGTAACATCCCATCCAATGTGTGACGCTCCCTCAGTACTACCCATCCCACACTGTGATGCTCCCTCAGTACCGTCCATCCCACAGAGTGACGCACCCTCGGTACCGTCCACTCCACAGTGTGACATTCCCTCAGTACCGTCCATCCCACAGTGAGACGTTCGCTCAGTACCGTCCATCCCACAGTGTGACCCTCCCTCAGTACCATCCCATCCTCAGTGTGACGCTCCCTCAGTACTGTCCACCCCACAGTGTGACACTCCCTAAGTACGGTCCCCACCCACAGTGTGACACTCCCTCAATACCATCCATCCCACTGTGTGACACTCCCTCAGTAAAATCCCATCCAATGTGTGACGCTCCCTCAGTACTACCCTTCCCACACTGTGATGCTCCCTCAGTACCGTCCATCCCACAGTGTGACACTCCCTCTGTACCGTCCCATCCACAGTGTGACACACCCTAAGTACAGTCCACCCCACAGAGTGACGCTCCCTCGGTACCGTCCACTCCACAGTGTGACATTCCCTCAGTACCGTCCCCTCCACAGGGTGACACTCCCTCAGTACCGTCTTTCCCACAGTGTGACACTCCCTCAGTACCGTCCACCCCACAGTGTGACGCTCCTTCAGTACCATCCACCTCACAGCTTGACGCTCCCTCAGTACCATCCCATCCACAGTGTGACACTCCCTCAGTACTGTCCATCCCCCCTTGTGAAAAACTCCCTTAATACCGTCCATTCCACATTGTGACACTCCCTCAGTACCATCCCATCCACAGTGTGATGCTCCCTCAGTACCATCCTTCCCACACTGTGACTCTCCCTGAGTACCGTCCATCCCACAGTGTGACACTCCCTCTGTACCGTCCACTCCACTGTGTGACACTCCCTCAGTACAGTCCCCCCCACAGTGTGACACTCCGTCAATACCATCCACCCCACAGTGTGACACTCCCTCAGTAACATCCAATCCAATGTGTGACGCTCCCTCAGTACTACCCTTCCCACACTGTGATGCTCCCTCAGTACCGTCCATCCCACAGTGTGAGACTCCCTCTGTACCGTCCACTCCACTGTGTGACACTCCCTCAGTACCATCCGTCCCACAGAGTGACACTCCTTCTGTACCGTCTGACCCACAGTGACCCTCCCTCAGTACCTACAACCCCCAGTGTGACACTCCCTCAGTACCGTCCATCCCACAATGTGACACTCCCTCAGTACCGTTCATCCCACAGAGTGACACTCCCTCAGTACCATCCATCCCACAGTGTGACACTCCCTCAGTACCGTCCATCTCACAGTGTGACAGTCCCTCAGTGCCGTCCCTCCCACAGTATGATGCTCCCTCAGTACCGTCCCTCCCACTGTGTGACACTCCCTCAGTACCGTCCCTCCCACAGTGTGACACTCCATCAGTACCGTCCCTCCTAAAGTGTAACACTCCCTCTGTACCGTCCCTCCCACAGTGTAACACTCCCTCAGTACCGTCCACCCCACAGTGTGACGCCCCCTCGGTACCGTCCACCCCTCAGTGTGACACTCCCTCAGTACCATCCCATCCTCAGTGTGACGCTCCCTCAGTACTGTCCACCCCACAGTGTGACACTCCCTCAGTAACATCCCATCCAATGTGTGACTCTCCCTCAGTACTACCCATCCCACACTGTGATGCTCCCTCAGTACCGTCCATCCCACAGTGTGACACTCCCTCTGGAACGTCCACTCCACTGTGTGACACTCCCTCAGTACCGTCCATCTCACAGAGTGACAGTCCCTCAGTGCCGTCCCTCCCACAGTATGATGCTCGCTCAGTACCGTTCCTCACACAATGTGACAGTCCCTCAGTACCGTCCCCTCCACAGGGTGACACTCCCTCAGTACCGTCTTTCCCATAGTGTGACACTCCCTCAGTACCGTCCACTCAACAGTGTGACGCTCCCTCGGTACTGTCCACCCCACAGTGTGACACTCCCTCAGTACCATCCCTACCACAATGTGACACTCGTTCAGCACCATCCATCCCACAGAGTGACACTCCATCTGTACCGTCTGACCCACAGTGACACTCCCTCAGTACCTACACCCCCCCAGTGTGAGACTCCCTCAGTACCGTCCATCCCACAAAGTGACACTCCCTCAGTACCGTCCATCTCACAGAGTGACAGTCCCTCAGTACCGTCCCTCCTAAAGTGTAACACTCCCTCTGTACCGTCCCTCCCACAGTGTAACACACCCTCAGTACCGTCCACCCCACTGAGTGAGACTCCCTCAGTACCGTCAAACCAACAGAGTGACACTCCCTTAGTACCGTCCATCCCACAGTGTGACCCTCCCTCAGTACCGTCCATCCCACAGTGTGACTTTCCCTCAGTACCGTCCATCCCACAGAGTGACTCTCCCTCAGTACCGTCCACCCCACAGTGTGACGCTCCCTCGGTACCGTCCACCCCTCAGTGTGACACTCCCTCAGTACCATCCCATCCTCAGTGTGACGCTCCCTCATTACTGTCCACCCCACAGTGTGACACTCCCTCAGTAACATACCATCCAATGTGTGACGCTCCCTCAGTACTACCCTTCCCACACTGTGATGCTCCCTCAGTACCGTCCATCCCACAGTGTGACACTCCCTCAGTACCATCCATCCCACAGTGTGACACTCCCTCAGTAAAATCCCATCCAATGTGTGATGCTCCCTCAGTACCGTCCATCCCACAGTGTGACACTCCCTCTGTACCGTCCCATCCACAGTGTGACACACCCTAAGTACAGTCCACCCCACAGAGTGACGCTCCCTCGGTACCGTCCACTCCACAGTGTGACATTCCCTCAGTACCGTCCCCTCCACAGGGTGACACTCCCTCAGTACCGTCCTTCCCACAGTGTGACACTCCCTCAGTACCGTCCACCCCACAGTGTGACGCTCTCTCGGTACTGTCCACCCCACAGTGTGACACTCCATCAGTACCATCCCTACCACAATGTGACACTCGCTCAGCACCATCCATCCCACATAGTGACACTCCTTCTTTACCGTCTGACCCACAGTGACACTCTCTCAGTACCTACACCCCCCCCGTGTGACACTCCCTCAGTACAGTCCATCACACAATGTGACACTCCCTAAGTACCGTCCCTCCTAAAGTGTAACACTCCCTCTGTACCGTCCCTCCCACAGTGTAACACACCTTCAGTACCGTCCACCCCACAGAGTGACACTCCCTCAGTACCGTCAAACCAACAGAGTGACACTCCCTCAATACCGTCCATCCCACAGTGCGACTTTCCCTCAGTACCATCCATCCCACAGAGTGACACTCCCTCAGTACCGTCCCATCCTCAGTGTGACGCTCCCTCAGTACTGTCCATCCCACAGTGTGACACTCCCTAAGTACGGTCCCCCCCACAGTGTGACACTCCCTCAATACCATCCATCCCACAGTGTGACACTCCATCAGTAACATCCCATCCAATGTGTGACGCTCCCTCAGTACTACCCTTCCCACACTGTGATGCTCCCTCAGTACCGTCCATCCCACAGTGTTACACTCCCTAAGTACAGTCCACCCCACAGAGTGACGCTCCCTCGGTACTGTCCACCCCACAGTGTGACACTCCCTCAGTACCATCCCTACCACTATGTGACACTCGCTCAGCACCATCCATCCCACAGAGTGACACTCCTTCTTTACCGTCTGACCCACAGTGACACTCCCTCAGTACCTACACCCCCCCAGTGTGACACTCCCTCAGTACCGTCCATCACACAATGTGACACTCCCTAAGTACCGTCCCTCCTAAAGTGTAACACTCCCTCTGTACCGTCCCTCCCACAGTGTAACACACCCTCAGTACCGTCCACCCCACAGAGTGACACTCCCTCAGTACCGTCAAACCAACAGAGTGACACTCCCTCAATACCGTCCATCCCACAGTGCGACTTTACCTCAGTACCATCCCTCCCACACTGTGATGCTCCCTCAGTACCGTCCATCCCACAGTGTGACACTCCCTCAGTACCATCCTTACCACAATGTGACACTCGCTCAGTACCATCCCACCCCCACAGTTTGAAGCTCCCTCAGTACTGTCCATCCACCAGTGTGTCACTCCCTCAGTACAGTCCCATCCACAGTGTGACACTCCCTCAGTACCATCCCATCCACAGTGTGACGCTCCTTCAGTACCATCTACCCCACAGTTTGACGCTCCCTCTGTACCATCCCATCCACAGTGTGACACTCCCTCAGTACTGTCCATCCCCCAGTGTGAAACTCCCTTAATACCATCCATTCCACATTGTGACACTCACTCAGTACCATCCCATCCACAGTGTGATGCTCCCTCAGTACCATCCTTCCCACACTGTGACTCTCCCTCAGTACCGTCCATCCCACGGTGTGATACTCCCTCAGTACTGTCCATCCCACAGTGTGACGTTGCGCTCAGTACCGTCCATCCCACAGTGTGACCCTCCCTCAGTACCAACCCATCCTCAGTGTGACGCTCCCTCAGTACTGTCCACCCCACAGTGTGACACTCCCTAAGTACGGTCCCCCCCACAGTGTGACACTCCCTCAATACCATCCATCCCACAGTGTGACACTCCCTCAGTAACATCCCATCCAATGTGTGACGCTCCCTCAGTACTACCCTTCCCACACTGTGATGCTCCCTCAGTACCGTCCATCCCACAGTGTGACACTCCCTCGGTACCGTCCACTCCACAGTATGATGCACCCTCAGTACCGTCCCTCCCACAATGTGACAGTCCCTCAGTACCATCCCCTCCACAGGGTGACACTCCCTCAGTACCGTCCACCCAACAGTGTGACGCTCCCTCGGTACTGTCCAACCCACAGTGTGACACTCCCTCAGTACCATCCCTACCACAATGTGACACTCGCTCAGCACCATCCATCCCACAGAGTGACACTCCTTCTGTACCGTCTGACCCACAGTGACCCTCCCTCAGTACCTACACCCCCCCAGTGTGACACTCCCTCAGTTACGTCCGTCGCACAATGTGACACTCCCTAGGTACCGTCCATCCCACAGAGTGACACTGCCTCAGTACCGTCCATCCCACAGTGTGATTCTGCCTCAGTACCGTCCACTCCACAGTGACACTCCCTCAGTACCGTCCACCCCACAGAGTGACACTCCCTCAGTACCGTCAAACCAACAGAGTGACACTCCCTCAATACCGTCCATCCCACAGTGCGACTTTCCCTCAGTACCATCCCTCCCACACTGTGATGCTCCCTCAGTACCGTCCATCCCACAGTGTGACTTTACCTCAGTACCATCCCTCCCACACTGTGATGCTCCCTCAGTACCGTCCATCCCACAGTGTGACACTCCCTCAGTACCATCCTTACCACAATGTGACACTCGCTCAGTACCATCCCACCCCCACAGTTTGAAGCTCCCTCAGTACTGTCCATCCACCAGTGTGTCACTCCCTCAGTACAGTCCCATCCACAGTGTGACACTCCCTCAGTACCATCCCATCCACAGTGTGACGCTCCTTCAGTACCATCTACCCCACAGTTTGACGCTCCCTCTGTACCATCCCATCCACAGTGTGACACTCCCTCAGTACTGTCCATCCCCCAGTGTGAAACTCCCTTAATACCATCCATTCCACATTGTGACACTCACTCAGTACCATCCCATCCACAGTGTGATGCTCCCTCAGTACCATCCTTCCCACACTGTGACTCTCCCTCAGTACCGTCCATCCCACGGTGTGATACTCCCTCAGTACTGTCCATCCCACAGTGTGACGTTGCGCTCAGTACCGTCCATCCCACAGTGTGACCCTCCCTCAGTACCAACCCATCCTCAGTGTGACGCTCCCTCAGTACTGTCCACCCCACAGTGTGACACTCCCTAAGTACGGTCCCCCCCACAGTGTGACACTCCCTCAATACCATCCATCCCACAGTGTGACACTCCCTCAGTAACATCCCATCCAATGTGTGACGCTCCCTCAGTACTACCCTTCCCACACTGTGATGCTCCCTCAGTACCGTCCATCCCACAGTGTGACACTCCCTCGGTACCGTCCACTCCACAGTATGATGCACCCTCAGTACCGTCCCTCCCACAATGTGACAGTCCCTCAGTACCATCCCCTCCACAGGGTGACACTCCCTCAGTACCGTCCACCCAACAGTGTGACGCTCCCTCGGTACTGTCCAACCCACAGTGTGACACTCCCTCAGTACCATCCCTACCACAATGTGACACTCGCTCAGCACCATCCATCCCACAGAGTGACACTCCTTCTGTACCGTCTGACCCACAGTGACCCTCCCTCAGTACCTACACCCCCCCAGTGTGACACTCCCTCAGTTACGTCCGTCGCACAATGTGACACTCCCTAGGTACCGTCCATCCCACAGAGTGACACTGCCTCAGTACCGTCCATCCCACAGTGTGATTCTGCCTCAGTTCCGTCCACCCCACTGTGTGACGCTCCCTCAGTACCGTCAATTCCACAGTGCGATACTCCCTCAGTACCGTCCACTCCACAGTGACACTCCCTCAGTACCGTCCACCCCACAGAGTGACACTCCCTCAGTACCGTCAAACCAACAGAGTGACACTCCCTCAATACCGTCCATCCCACAGTGCGACTTTCCCTCAGTACCATCCCTCCCACACTGTGATGCTCCCTCAGTACCGTCCATCCCACAGTGTGACTTTACCTCAGTACCATCCCTCCCACACTGTGATGCTCCCTCAGTACCGTCCATCCCACAGTGTGACACTCCCTCAGTACCATCCTTACCACAATGTGACACTCGCTCAGTACCATCCCACCCCCACAGTTTGAAGCTCCCTCAGTACTGTCCATCCACCAGTGTGTCACTCCCTCAGTACAGTCCCATCCACAGTGTGACACTCCCTCAGTACCATCCCATCCACAGTGTGACGCTCCTTCAGTACCATCTACCCCACAGTTTGACGCTCCCTCTGTACCATCCCATCCACAGTGTGACACTCCCTCAGTACTGTCCATCCCCCAGTGTGAAACTCCCTTAATACCATCCATTCCACATTGTGACACTCACTCAGTACCATCCCATCCACAGTGTGATGCTCCCTCAGTACCATCCTTCCCACACTGTGACTCTCCCTCAGTACCGTCCATCCCACGGTGTGATACTCCCTCAGTACTGTCCATCCCACAGTGTGACGTTGCGCTCAGTACCGTCCATCCCACAGTGTGACCCTCCCTCAGTACCAACCCATCCTTAGTGTGACGCTCCCTCAGTACTGTCCACCCCACAGTGTGACACTCCCTAAGTACGGTCCCCCCCACAGTGTGACACTCCCTCAATACCATCCATCCCACAGTGTGACACTCCCTCAGTAACATCCCATCCAATGTGTGACGCTCCCTCAGTACTACCCTTCCCACACTGTGATGCTCCCTCAGTACCGTCCATCCCACAGTGTGACACTCCCTCGGTACCGTCCACTCCACAGTATGATGCACCCTCAGTACCGTCCCTCCCACAATGTGACAGTCCCTCAGTACCATCCCCTCCACAGGGTGACACTCCCTCAGTACCGTCCACCCAACAGTGTGACGCTCCCTCGGTACTGTCCAACCCACAGTGTGACACTCCCTCAGTACCATCCCTACCACAATGTGACACTCGCTCAGCACCATCCATCCCACAGAGTGACACTCCTTCTGTACCGTCTGACCCACAGTGACCCTCCCTCAGTACCTACACCCCCCCAGTGTGACACTCCCTCAGTTACGTCCGTCGCACAATGTGACACTCCCTAGGTACCGTCCATCCCACAGAGTGACACTGCCTCAGTACCGTCCATCCCACAGTGTAATTCTGCCTCAGTTCCGTCCACCCCACTGTGTGACGCTCCCTCAGTACCGTCAATTCCACAGTGCGATACTCCCTCAGTACCGTCCACTCCACAGTGACACTCCCTCAGTACCGTCCACCCCACAGAGTGACACTCCCTCAGTACCGTCAAACCAACAGAGTGACACTCCCTCAATACCGTCCATCCCACAGTGCGACTTTCCCTCAGTACCATCCCTCCCACACTGTGATGCTCCCTCAGTACCGTCCATCCCACAGTGTGACGCTCCCTCGGTACCGTCCACCCCTCAGTGTGACACTCCCTCAGTACCATCCTTACCACAATGTGACACTCGCTCAGTACCATCCCACCCCCACAGTTTGAAGCTCCCTCAGTACTGTCCATCCACCAGTGTGTCACTCCCTCAGTACAGTCCCATCCACAGTGTGACACTCCCTCAGTACCATCCCATCCACAGTGTGACGCTCCTTCAGTACCATCTACCCCACAGTTTGACGCTCCCTCTGTACCATCCCATCCACAGTGTGACACTCCCTCAGTACTGTCCATCCCCCAGTGTGAAACTCCCTTAATACCATCCATTCCACATTGTGACACTCACTCAGTACCATCCCATCCACAGTGTGATGCTCCCTCAGTACCATCCTTCCCACACTGTGACTCTCCCTCAGTACCGTCCATCCCACGGTGTGATACTCCCTCAGTACTGTCCATCCCACAGTGTGACGTTGCGCTCAGTACCGTCCATCCCACAGTGTGACCCTCCCTCAGTACCAACCCATCCTCAGTGTGACGCTCCCTCAGTACTGTCCACCCCACAGTGTGACACTCCCTAAGTACGGTCCCCCCCACAGTGTGACACTCCCTCAATACCATCCATCCCACAGTGTGACACTCCCTCAGTAACATCCCATCCAATGTGTGACGCTCCCTCAGTACTACCCTTCCCACACTGTGATGCTCCCTCAGTACCGTCCATCCCACAGTGTGACACTCCCTCGGTACCGTCCACTCCACAGTATGATGCACCCTCAGTACCGTCCCTCCCACAATGTGACAGTCCCTCAGTACCATCCCCTCCACAGGGTGACACTCCCTCAGTACCGTCCACCCAACAGTGTGACGCTCCCTCGGTACTGTCCAACCCACAGTGTGACACTCCCTCAGTACCATCCCTACCACAATGTGACACTCGCTCAGCACCATCCATCCCACAGAGTGACACTCCTTCTGTACCGTCTGACCCACAGTGACCCTCCCTCAGTACCTACACCCCCCCAGTGTGACACTCCCTCAGTTACGTCCGTCGCACAATGTGACACTCCCTAGGTACCGTCCATCCCACAGAGTGACACTGCCTCAGTACCGTCCATCCCACAGTGTAATTCTGCCTCAGTTCCGTCCACCCCACTGTGTGACGCTCCCTCAGTACCGTCAATTCCACAGTGCGATACTCCCTCAGTACCGTCCACTCCACAGTGACACTCCCTCAGTACCGTCCACCCCACAGAGTGACACTCCCTCAGTACCGTCAAACCAACAGAGTGACACTCCCTCAATACCGTCCATCCCACAGTGCGACTTTCCCTCAGTACCATCCCTCCCACACTGTGATGCTCCCTCAGTACCGTCCATCCCACAGTGTGACGCTCCCTCGGTACCGTCCACCCCTCAGTGTGACACTCCCTCAGTACCATCCTTACCACAATGTGACACTCGCTCAGTACCATCCCACCCCCACAGTTTGAAGCTCCCTCAGTACTGTCCATCCACCAGTGTGTCACTCCCTCAGTACAGTCCCATCCACAGTGTGACACTCCCTCAGTACCATCCCATCCACAGTGTGACGCTCCTTCAGTACCATCTACCCCACAGTTTGACGCTCCCTCAGTACCATCCCATCCACAGTGTGACACTCCCTCAGTACTGTCCATCCCCCAGTGTGAAACTCCCTTAATACCATCCATTCCACATTGTGACACTCACTCAGTACCATCCCATCCACAGTGTGATGCTCCCTCAGTACCATCCTTCCCACACTGTGACTCTCCCTCAGTACCGTCCATCCCACGGTGTGATACTCCCTCAGTACTGTCCATCCCACAGTGTGACGTTGCGCTCAGTACCGTCCATCCCACAGTGTGACCCTCCCTCAGTACCAACCCATCCTCAGTGTGACGCTCCCTCAGTACTGTCCACCCCACAGTGTGACACTCCCTAAGTACGGTCCCCCCCACAGTGTGACACTCCCTCAATACCATCCATCCCACAGTGTGACACTCCCTCAGTAACATCCCATCCAATGTGTGACGCTCCCTCAGTACTACCCTTCCCACACTGTGATGCTCCCTCAGTACCGTCCATCCCACAGTGTGACACTCCCTCGGTACCGTCCACTCCACAGTATGATGCACCCTCAGTACCGTCCCTCCCACAATGTGACAGTCCCTCAGTACCATCCCCTCCACAGGGTGACACTCCCTCAGTACCGTCCACCCAACAGTGTGACGCTCCCTCGGTACTGTCCAACCCACAGTGTGACACTCCCTCAGTACCATCCCTACCACAATGTGACACTCGCTCAGCACCATCCATCCCACAGAGTGACACTCCTTCTGTACCGTCTGACCCACAGTGACCCTCCCTCAGTACCTACACCCCCCCAGTGTGACACTCCCTCAGTTACGTCCGTCGCACAATGTGACACTCCCTAGGTACCGTCCATCCCACAGAGTGACACTGCCTCAGTACCGTCCATCCCACAGTGTAATTCTGCCTCAGTTCCGTCCACCCCACTGTGTGACGCTCCCTCAGTACCGTCAATTCCACAGTGCGATACTCCCTCAGTACCGTCCACTCCACAGTGACACTCCCTCAGTACCGTCCACCCCACAGAGTGACACTCCCTCAGTACCGTCAAACCAACAGAGTGACACTCCCTCAATACCGTCCATCCCACAGTGCGACTTTCCCTCAGTACCATCCCTCCCACACTGTGATGCTCCCTCAGTACCGTCCATCCCACAGTGTGACGCTCCCTCGGTACCGTCCACCCCTCAGTGTGACACTCCCTCAGTACCATCCTTACCACAATGTGACACTCGCTCAGTACCATCCCACCCCCACAGTTTGAAGCTCCCTCAGTACTGTCCATCCACCAGTGTGTCACTCCCTCAGTACAGTCCCATCCACAGTGTGACACTCCCTCAGTACCATCCCATCCACAGTGTGACGCTCCTTCAGTACCATCTACCCCACAGTTTGACGCTCCCTCTGTACCATCCCATCCACAGTGTGACACTCCCTCAGTACTGTCCATCCCCCAGTGTGAAACTCCCTTAATACCATCCATTCCACATTGTGACACTCACTCAGTACCATCCCATCCACAGTGTGATGCTCCCTCAGTACCATCCTTCCCACACTGTGACTCTCCCTCAGTACCGTCCATCCCACGGTGTGATACTCCCTCAGTACTGTCCATCCCACAGTGTGACGTTGCGCTCAGTACCGTCCATCCCACAGTGTGACCCTCCCTCAGTACCAACCCATCCTCAGTGTGACGCTCCCTCAGTACTGTCCACCCCACAGTGTGACACTCCCTAAGTACGGTCCCCCCCACAGTGTGACACTCCCTCAATACCATCCATCCCACAGTGTGACACTCCCTCAGTAACATCCCATCCAATGTGTGACGCTCCCTCAGTACTACCCTTCCCACACTGTGATGCTCCCTCAGTACCGACCATCCCACAGTGTGACACTCCCTCGGTACCGTCCACTCCACAGTATGATGCACCCTCAGTACCGTCCCTCCCACAATGTGACAGTCCCTCAGTACCATCCCCTCCACAGGGTGACACTCCCTCAGTACCGTCCACCCAACAGTGTGACGCTCCCTCGGTACTGTCCAACCCACAGTGTGACACTCCCTCAGTACCATCCCTACCACAATGTGACACTCGCTCAGCACCATCCATCCCACAGAGTGACACTCCTTCTGTACCGTCTGACCCACAGTGACCCTCCCTCAGTACCTACACCCCCCCAGTGTGACACTCCCTCAGTTACGTCCGTCGCACAATGTGACACTCCCTAGGTACCGTCCATCCCACAGAGTGACACTGCCTCAGTACCGTCCATCCCACAGTGTGATTCTGCCTCAGTTCCGTCCACCCCACTGTGTGACGCTCCCTCAGTACCGTCAATTCCACAGTGCGATACTCCCTCAGTACCGTCCACTCCACAGTGACACTCCCTCAGTACCGTCCACCCTACAGAGTGACCCTCTCTCAGTACCTTCCGACAAAGAGTGACACTGCGTCAGTACCATCCATCCCACTGTGTGAAACTGCCACAGTACCGTCCTTCACACAGTGTGACACTCCCTCAGTACCGTCCATCTCACAGAGTGACAGTCCCTCAGTACCGTCCATCCCACAGTGAGACGTTCGCTCAGTACCGTCCATCCCACAGTGTGACCCTCCCTCAGTACCATCCCATCCTCAGTGTGACGCTCCCTCAGTACTGTCCATCCCACAGTGTGACACTCCCTAAGTACGGTCCCCCCCACAGTGTGACACTCCCTCAATACCATCCATCCCACAGTGTGACACTCCCTCAGTAACATCCCATCCAATGTGTTACGCTCCCTCAGTACTACCCTTCCCACACTGTGATGCTCCCTCAGTACCGTCCATCCCATAGTGTGACACTCCCTCTGTACCGTCCCATCCACAGTGTGACACTCCCTAAGTACAGTCCACCTCACAGAGTGACGCTCCCTCGGTACTGTCCACCCCACAGTGTGACACTCCCTCAGTACCATCACTACCACAATGTGACACTCGCTCAGCACCATCCATCCCACAGAGTGACACTCCTTCTTTACCGTCTGACCCACAGTGACACTCCCTCAGTACCTACACCCCCCCAGTGTGACACTCCCTCAGTACCGTCCATCACACAATGTGACACTCCCTAAGTACCGTCCCTCCTAAAGTGTAACACTCCCTCTGTACCGTCCCTCCCACAGTGTAACACACCCTAGGTACCGTCCACCCCACAGTGACACTCCCTCAGTACCGTCAAACCAACAGAGTGACACTCCCTCAGTACCGTCCCTCCCACGGTGTGACACTCCCTCAGTACTGTCCACCCCACAGTGTGACACTCCCTCAGTACCGTTCATCCCACAGAGTGACACTGCCTCAGTACCGTCCTTCGCACAGTGTGACATTCCCTCAGTACCATCCATCCCACAGAGTGACACTCCCTCAGTACCATCCATCCCACAGTGTGACACTCCCTCAGTACCGTCCATCTCACAGAGTGACAGTCCCTCAGTGCCGTCCCTCCCACAGTATGACGCTCCCTCAGTACCGTCCCTCCCACAGTGTGACACTCCCTCAGTACCGTCCATCTCACAGTGTGACAGTCCCTCAGTGCCGTCCCTCCCACAGTATGATGCTCCCTCAGTACCGTCCCTCCCACAGTGTGACACTCCATCAGTACAGTCCCTCCTAAAGTGTAACACTCCCTCTGTACCGTCCCTCCCACAGTGTAACACACCCTCAGTACCGTCCACCCCACAGAGTGAGACTCCCTCAGTACCGTCAAACCAACAGAGTGACACTCCCTTAGTACCGTCCATCCCACAGTGCGACTTTCCCTCAGTACCGTCCATCCCACAGAGTGACTCTCCCTCAGTACCGTCCACCCCACAGTGTGACGCTCCCTCAGTACTGTCCACCCCTCAGTGTGACACTCCCTAAGTACGGTCCCCCCCACAGTGTGACACTCCCTCAATACCATCCATCCGACAGTGTGACACTCCCTCAGTAACATCCAATCCAATGTGTGACTCTCACTCAGTACTACCCTTCCCACACTGTGATGCTCCCTCAGTACCGTCCATCCCACAGTGTGACACTCCCTCTGGAACGTCCACTCCACTGTGTGACACTCCCTCAGTACCGTCCATCTCACAGAGTGACAGTCCCTCAGTGCCGTCCCTCCCACAGTATGATGCTCGCTCAGTACCGTTCCTCCCACAATGTGACAGTCCCTCAGTACCGTCCCCTCCACAGGGTGACACTCCCTCAGTACCGTCCTTCCCATAGTGTGACACTCCCTCAGTACCGTCCACTCAACAGTGTGACGCTCCCTCGGTACTGTCCACCCCACAGTGTGACACTCCCTCAGTACCATCCCTACCACAATGTGACACTCGTTCAGCACCATCCATCCCACAGAGTGACACTCCATCTGTACCGTCTGACCCACAGTGACACTCCCTCAGTACCTACACCCCCCCAGTGTGAGACTCCCTCAGTACCGTCCATCCCACAAAGTGACACTCCCTCAGTACCGTCCATCTCACAGAGTGACAGTCCCTCAGTGCCGTCCCTCCCACCGTATGACGCTCCCTCAGTACCGTCCCTCCCACTGTGTGACACTCCCTCAGTACCGTCCCTCCCACAGTGTGACACTCCATCAGTACGGTCCCTCCTAAAGTGTAACACTCCCTCTGTACCGTCCCTCCCACAGTGTAACACACCCTCAGTACCGTCCACCCCACAGAGTGAGACTCCCTCAGTACCGTCAAACCAACAGAGTGACACTCCCTCAATACCGTCCATCCCACAGTGCGACTTTCCCTCAGTACCATCCATCCCACAGAGTGACTCTCCCTCAGTACCGTCCACCCCACAGTGTGACTTTCCCTCAGTACCATCCATCCCACAGAGTGACTCTCCCTCAGTACCGTCCACCCCACAGTGTGACGCTCCCTCGGTACCGTCCACCCCTCAGTGTGACACTCCCTCAGTACCATCCCATCCTCAGTGTGACGCTCCCTCATTACTGTCCACCTCACAGTGTGACACTCCCTCAGTAACATCCCATCCAATGTGTGACGCTCCCTCAGTACTACCCATCCCACACTGTGATGCTCCCTCAGTACCGTCCATCCCACAGTGTGACGTTCGCTCAGTACCGTCCATCCCACAGTGTGACCCTCCCTCAGTACCATCCCATCCTCAGTGTGACGCTCCCTCTGTACCGACCCATCCACAGTGTGACACTCCCTAAGTACAGTCCACCCCACAGAGTGACGCACCCTCGGTACCGTCCACTCCACAGTGTGACATTCCCTCAGTACCGTCCATCCCACAGTGAGACGTTCGCTCAGTACCGTCCATCCCACAGTGTGACCCTCCCTCAGTACCATCCCATCCTCAGTGTGACGCTCCCTCAGTACTGTCCACCCCACAGTGTGACACTCCCTAAGTACGGTCCCCCCCCCACAGTGTGACACTCCCTCAATACCATCCATCCCACTGTGTGACACTCCCTCAGTAAAATCCCATCCAATGTGTGACGCTCCCTCAGTACTACCCTTCCCACACTGTGATGCTCCCTCAGTACCGTCCATCCCACAGTGTGACACTCCCTCTGTACCGTCCCATCCACAGTGTGACACACCCTAAGTACAGTCCACCCCACAGAGTGACGCTCCCTCGGTACCGTCCACTCCACAGTGTGACATTCCCTCAGTACCGTCCCCTCCACAGGGTGACACTCCCTCAGTACCGTCTTTCCCACAGTGTGACACTCCCTCAGTACCGTCCACCCCACAGTGTGACGCTCCTTCAGTACCATCCACCTCACAGCTTGACGCTCCCTCAGTACCATCCCATCCACAGTGTGACACTCCCTCAGTACTGTCCATCCCCCCTTGTGAAAAACTCCCTTAATACCGTCCATTCCACATTGTGACACTCCCTCAGTACCATCCCATCCACAGTGTGATGCTCCCTCAGTACCATCCTTCCCACACTGTGACTCTCCCTGAGTACCGTCCATCCCACAGTGTGACACTCCCTCTGTACCGTCCACTCCACTGTGTGACACTCCCTCAGTACAGTCCCCCCCACAGTGTGACACTCCCTCAATACCATCCATCCCACAGTGTGACACTCCCTCAGTAACATCCAATCCAATGTGTGACACTCCCTCAGTAACATCCAATCCAATGTGTGACGCTCCCTCAGTACTACCCTTCCCACACTGTGATGCTCCCTCAGTACCGTCCATCCCACAGTGTGACACTCCCTCTGTACCGTCCACTCCACTGTGTGACACTCCCTCAGTACCGTCCATCTCACAGAGTGACAGTCCCTCAGTGCCGTCCCTCCCACAGTATGATGCTCGCTCAGTACCGTTCCTCCCACAATGTGAAAGTCCCTCAGTACCGTCCCCTCCACAGGGTGACACTCCCTCGGTACTGTCCAACCCACAGTGTGACACTCCCTCAGTACCATCCCTACCACAATGTGACACTCGCTCAGCACCATCCATCCCACAGAGTGACACTCCTTCTTTACCGTCTGACCCACAGTGACACTCCCTCAGTACCTACACCCCCCCAGTGTGACACTCCCACAGTACCGTCAATCCCACAGTGTGACACTCCCTAAGTACCATCCCTACCACAATGTGACACTCCCTCAATTCCATCCGTCCCACAGAGTGACACTCCTTCTGTACCGTCTGACCCACAGTGACCCTCCCTCAGTACCTACACCCCCCCAGTGTGACACTCCCTCAGTACCGTCCATCCCACAATGTGACACTCCCTCAGTACCGTTCATCCCACAGAGTGACACTCCCTCAGTACCATCCATCCCACAGTGTGACACTCCCTCAGTACCGTCCATCTCACAGTGTGACAGTCCCTCAGTGCCGTCCCTCCCACAGTATGATGCTCCCTCAGTACCGTCCCTCCCACTGTGTGACACTCCCTCAGTACCGTCCCTCCCACAGTGTGACACTCCATCAGTACCGTCCCTCCTAAAGTGTAACACTCCCTCTGTACCGTCCCTCCCACAGTGTAACACTCCCTCAGTACCGTCCACCCCACAGTGTGACGCTCCCTCGGTACCGTCCACCCCTCAGTGTGACACTCCCTCAGTACCATCCCATCCTCAGTGTGACGCTCCCTCAGTACTGTCCACCCCACAGTGTGACGCTCCCTCAATACCATCCACCCCACAGTGTGACACTCCCTCAGTAACATCCCATCCAATGTGTGACGCTCCCTCAGTACTACCCTTCCCACACTGTGATGCTCCCTCAGTACCGTCCGTCCCACAGTGTGACACTCCCTCAGTAAAATCCCATCCAATGTGTGACGCTCCCTCAGTACTACCCTTCCCACACTGTGATGCTCCCTCAGTACCGTCCATCCCACAGTGAGACGTTCGCTCAGTACCGTCCATCCCACAGTGTGACCCTCCCTCAGTACCGTCCCATCCTCAGTGTGACGCTCCCTCTGTACCGACCCATCCACAGTGTGACACTCCCTAAGTACAGTCCACCCCACAGAGTGACGCTCCCTCGGTACTGTCCACCCCACAGTGTGACACTCCCTCAGTACCATCCTTACCACAATGTGACACTCGCTCAGTACCATCCCACCCCCACAGTTTGAAGCTCCCTCAGTACTGTCCATCCACCAGTGTGTCACTCCCTCAGTACAGTCCCATCCACAGTGTGACACTCCCTCAGTACCATCCCATCCACAGTGTGACGCTCCTTCAGTACCATCTACCCCACAGTTTGACGCTCCCTCTGTACCATCCCATCCACAGTGTGACACTCCCTCAGTACTGTCCATCCCCCAGTGTGAAACTCCCTTAATACCATCCATTCCACATTGTGACACTCACTCAGTACCATCCCATCCACAGTGTGATGCTCCCTCAGTACCATCCTTCCCACACTGTGACTCTCCCTCAGTACCGTCCATCCCACGGTGTGATACTCCCTCAGTACTGTCCATCCCACAGTGTGACGTTGCGCTCAGTACCGTCCATCCCACAGTGTGACCCTCCCTCAGTACCAACCCATCCTCAGTGTGACGCTCCCTCAGTACTGTCCACCCCACAGTGTGACACTCCCTAAGTACGGTCCCCCCCACAGTGTGACACTCCCTCAATACCATCCATCCCACAGTGTGACACTCCCTCAGTAACATCCCATCCAATGTGTGACGCTCCCTCAGTACTACCCTTCCCACACTGTGATGCTCCCTCAGTACCGTCCATCCCACAGTGTGACACTCCCTCGGTACCGTCCACTCCACAGTATGATGCACCCTCAGTACCGTCCCTCCCACAATGTGACAGTCCCTCAGTACCATCCCCTCCACAGGGTGACACTCCCTCAGTACCGTCCACCCAACAGTGTGACGCTCCCTCGGTACTGTCCAACCCACAGTGTGACACTCCCTCAGTACCATCCCTACCACAATGTGACACTCGCTCAGCACCATCCATCCCACAGAGTGACACTCCTTCTGTACCGTCTGACCCACAGTGACCCTCCCTCAGTACCTACACCCCCCCAGTGTGACACTCCCTCAGTTACGTCCGTCGCACAATGTGACACTCCCTAGGTACCGTCCATCCCACAGAGTGACACTGCCTCAGTACCGTCCATCCCACAGTGTGATTCTGCCTCAGTTCCGTCCACCCCACTGTGTGACGCTCCCTCAGTACCGTCAATTCCACAGTGCGATACTCCCTCAGTACCGTCCACTCCACAGTGACACTCCCTCAGTACCGTCCACCCCACAGAGTGACACTCCCTCAGTACCGTCAAACCAACAGAGTGACACTCCCTCAATACCGTCCATCCCACAGTGCGACTTTCCCTCAGTACCATCCCTCCCACACTGTGATGCACCCTCAGTACCGTCCATCCCACAGTGTGACTTTACCTCAGTACCATCCCTCCCACACTGTGATGCTCCCTCAGTACCGTCCATCCCACAGTGTGACACTCCCTCAGTACCATCCTTACCACAATGTGACACTCGCTCAGTACCATCCCACCCCCACAGTTTGAAGCTCCCTCAGTACTGTCCATCCACCAGTGTGTCACTCCCTCAGTACAGTCCCATCCACAGTGTGACACTCCCTCAGTACCATCCCATCCACAGTGTGACGCTCCTTCAGTACCATCTACCCCACAGTTTGACGCTCCCTCTGTACCATCCCATCCACAGTGTGACACTCCCTCAGTACTGTCCATCCCCCAGTGTGAAACTCCCTTAATACCATCCATTCCACATTGTGACACTCACTCAGTACCATCCCATCCACAGTGTGATGCTCCCTCAGTACCATCCTTCCCACACTGTGACTCTCCCTCAGTACCGTCCATCCCACGGTGTGATACTCCCTCAGTACTGTCCATCCCACAGTGTGACGTTGCGCTCAGTACCGTCCATCCCACAGTGTGACCCTCCCTCAGTACCAACCCATCCTCAGTGTGACGCTCCCTCAGTACTGTCCACCCCACAGTGTGACACTCCCTAAGTACGGTCCCCCCCACAGTGTGACACTCCCTCAATACCATCCATCCCACAGTGTGACACTCCCTCAGTAACATCCCATCCAATGTGTGACGCTCCCTCAGTACTACCCTTCCCACACTGTGATGCTCCCTCAGTACCGTCCATCCCACAGTGTGACACTCCCTCGGTACCGTCCACTCCACAGTATGATGCACCCTCAGTACCGTCCCTCCCACAATGTGACAGTCCCTCAGTACCATCCCCTCCACAGGGTGACACTCCCTCAGTACCGTCCACCCAACAGTGTGACGCTCCCTCGGTACTGTCCAACCCACAGTGTGACACTCCCTCAGTACCATCCCTACCACAATGTGACACTCGCTCAGCACCATCCATCCCACAGAGTGACACTCCTTCTGTACCGTCTGACCCACAGTGACCCTCCCTCAGTACCTACACCCCCCCAGTGTGACACTCCCTCAGTTACGTCCGTCGCACAATGTGACACTCCCTAGGTACCGTCCATCCCACAGAGTGACACTGCCTCAGTACCGTCCATCCCACAGTGTAATTCTGCCTCAGTTCCGTCCACCCCACTGTGTGACGCTCCCTCAGTACCGTCAATTCCACAGTGCGATACTCCCTCAGTACCGTCCACTCCACAGTGACACTCCCTCAGTACCGTCCACCCCACAGAGTGACACTCCCTCAGTACCGTCAAACCAACAGAGTGACACTCCCTCAATACCGTCCATCCCACAGTGCGACTTTCCCTCAGTACCATCCCTCCCACACTGTGATGCTCCCTCAGTACCGTCCATCCCACAGTGTGACGCTCCCTCGGTACCGTCCACCCCTCAGTGTGACACTCCCTCAGTACCATCCTTACCACAATGTGACACTCGCTCAGTACCATCCCACCCCCACAGTTTGAAGCTCCCTCAGTACTGTCCATCCACCAGTGTGTCACTCCCTCAGTACAGTCCCATCCACAGTGTGACACTCCCTCAGTACCATCCCATCCACAGTGTGACGCTCCTTCAGTACCATCTACCCCACAGTTTGACGCTCCCTCTGTACCATCCCATCCACAGTGTGACACTCCCTCAGTACTGTCCATCCCCCAGTGTGAAACTCCCTTAATACCATCCATTCCACATTGTGACACTCACTCAGTACCATCCCATCCACAGTGTGATGCTCCCTCAGTACCATCCTTCCCACACTGTGACTCTCCCTCAGTACCGTCCATCCCACGGTGTGATACTCCCTCAGTACTGTCCATCCCACAGTGTGACGTTGCGCTCAGTACCGTCCATCCCACAGTGTGACCCTCCCTCAGTACCAACCCATCCTCAGTGTGACGCTCCCTCAGTACTGTCCACCCCACAGTGTGACACTCCCTAAGTACGGTCCCCCCCACAGTGTGACACTCCCTCAATACCATCCATCCCACAGTGTGACACTCCCTCAGTAACATCCCATCCAATGTGTGACGCTCCCTCAGTACTACCCTTCCCACACTGTGATGCTCCCTCAGTACCGTCCATCCCACAGTGTGACACTCCCTCGGTACCGTCCACTCCACAGTATGATGCACCCTCAGTACCGTCCCTCCCACAATGTGACAGTCCCTCAGTACCATCCCCTCCACAGGGTGACACTCCCTCAGTACCGTCCACCCAACAGTGTGACGCTCCCTCGGTACTGTCCAACCCACAGTGTGACACTCCCTCAGTACCATCCCTACCACAATGTGACACTCGCTCAGCACCATCCATCCCACAGAGTGACACTCCTTCTGTACCGTCTGACCCACAGTGACCCTCCCTCAGTACCTACACCCCCCCAGTGTGACACTCCCTCAGTTACGTCCGTCGCACAATGTGACACTCCCTAGGTACCGTCCATCCCACAGAGTGACACTGCCTCAGTACCGTCCATCCCACAGTGTAATTCTGCCTCAGTTCCGTCCACCCCACTGTGTGACGCTCCCTCAGTACCGTCAATTCCACAGTGCGATACTCCCTCAGTACCGTCCACTCCACAGTGACACTCCCTCAGTACCGTCCACCCCACAGAGTGACACTCCCTCAGTACCGTCAAACCAACAGAGTGACACTCCCTCAATACCGTCCATCCCACAGTGCGACTTTCCCTCAGTACCATCCCTCCCACACTGTGATGCTCCCTCAGTACCGTCCATCCCACAGTGTGACGCTCCCTCGGTACCGTCCACCCCTCAGTGTGACACTCCCTCAGTACCATCCTTACCACAATGTGACACTCGCTCAGTACCATCCCACCCCCACAGTTTGAAGCTCCCTCAGTACTGTCCATCCACCAGTGTGTCACTCCCTCAGTACAGTCCCATCCACAGTGTGACACTCCCTCAGTACCATCCCATCCACAGTGTGACGCTCCTTCAGTACCATCTACCCCACAGTTTGACGCTCCCTCAGTACCATCCCATCCACAGTGTGACACTCCCTCAGTACTGTCCATCCCCCAGTGTGAAACTCCCTTAATACCATCCATTCCACATTGTGACACTCACTCAGTACCATCCCATCCACAGTGTGATGCTCCCTCAGTACCATCCTTCCCACACTGTGACTCTCCCTCAGTACCGTCCATCCCACGGTGTGATACTCCCTCAGTACTGTCCATCCCACAGTGTGACGTTGCGCTCAGTACCGTCCATCCCACAGTGTGACCCTCCCTCAGTACCAACCCATCCTCAGTGTGACGCTCCCTCAGTACTGTCCACCCCACAGTGTGACACTCCCTAAGTACGGTCCCCCCCACAGTGTGACACTCCCTCAATACCATCCATCCCACAGTGTGACACTCCCTCAGTAACATCCCATCCAATGTGTGACGCTCCCTCAGTACTACCCTTCCCACACTGTGATGCTCCCTCAGTACCGTCCATCCCACAGTGTGACACTCCCTCGGTACCGTCCACTCCACAGTATGATGCACCCTCAGTACCGTCCCTCCCACAATGTGACAGTCCCTCAGTACCATCCCCTCCACAGGGTGACACTCCCTCAGTACCGTCCACCCAACAGTGTGACGCTCCCTCGGTACTGTCCAACCCACAGTGTGACACTCCCTCAGTACCATCCCTACCACAATGTGACACTCGCTCAGCACCATCCATCCCACAGAGTGACACTCCTTCTGTACCGTCTGACCCACAGTGACCCTCCCTCAGTACCTACACCCCCCCAGTGTGACACTCCCTCAGTTACGTCCGTCGCACAATGTGACACTCCCTAGGTACCGTCCATCCCACAGAGTGACACTGCCTCAGTACCGTCCATCCCACAGTGTAATTCTGCCTCAGTTCCGTCCACCCCACTGTGTGACGCTCCCTCAGTACCGTCAATTCCACAGTGCGATACTCCCTCAGTACCGTCCACTCCACAGTGACACTCCCTCAGTACCGTCCACCCCACAGAGTGACACTCCCTCAGTACCGTCAAACCAACAGAGTGACACTCCCTCAATACCGTCCATCCCACAGTGCGACTTTCCCTCAGTACCATCCCTCCCACACTGTGATGCTCCCTCAGTACCGTCCATCCCACAGTGTGACGCTCCCTCGGTACCGTCCACCCCTCAGTGTGACACTCCCTCAGTACCATCCTTACCACAATGTGACACTCGCTCAGTACCATCCCACCCCCACAGTTTGAAGCTCCCTCAGTACTGTCCATCCACCAGTGTGTCACTCCCTCAGTACAGTCCCATCCACAGTGTGACACTCCCTCAGTACCATCCCATCCACAGTGTGACGCTCCTTCAGTACCATCTACCCCACAGTTTGACGCTCCCTCTGTACCATCCCATCCACAGTGTGACACTCCCTCAGTACTGTCCATCCCCCAGTGTGAAACTCCCTTAATACCATCCATTCCACATTGTGACACTCACTCAGTACCATCCCATCCACAGTGTGATGCTCCCTCAGTACCATCCTTCCCACACTGTGACTCTCCCTCAGTACCGTCCATCCCACGGTGTGATACTCCCTCAGTACTGTCCATCCCACAGTGTGACGTTGCGCTCAGTACCGTCCATCCCACAGTGTGACCCTCCCTCAGTACCAACCCATCCTCAGTGTGACGCTCCCTCAGTACTGTCCACCCCACAGTGTGACACTCCCTAAGTACGGTCCCCCCCACAGTGTGACACTCCCTCAATACCATCCATCCCACAGTGTGACACTCCCTCAGTAACATCCCATCCAATGTGTGACGCTCCCTCAGTACTACCCTTCCCACACTGTGATGCTCCCTCAGTACCGACCATCCCACAGTGTGACACTCCCTCGGTACCGTCCACTCCACAGTATGATGCACCCTCAGTACCGTCCCTCCCACAATGTGACAGTCCCTCAGTAAAATCCCCTCCACAGGGTGACACTCCCTCAGTACCGTCCACCCAACAGTGTGACGCTCCCTCGGTACTGTCCAACCCACAGTGTGACACTCCCTCAGTACCATCCCTACCACAATGTGACACTCGCTCAGCACCATCCATCCCACAGAGTGACACTCCTTCTGTACCGTCTGACCCACAGTGACCCTCCCTCAGTACCTACACCCCCCCAGTGTGACACTCCCTCAGTTACGTCCGTCGCACAATGTGACACTCCCTAGGTACCGTCCATCCCACAGAGTGACACTGCCTCAGTACCGTCCATCCCACAGTGTGATTCTGCCTCAGTTCCGTCCACCCCACTGTGTGACGCTCCCTCAGTACCGTCAATTCCACAGTGCGATACTCCCTCAGTACCGTCCACTCCACAGTGACACTCCCTCAGTACCGTCCACCCTACAGAGTGACCCTCTCTCAGTACCTTCCGACAAAGAGTGACACTGCGTCAGTACCATCCATCCCACTGTGTGAAACTGCCACAGTACCGTCCTTCGCACAGTGTGACACTCCCTCAGTACCGTCCATCTCACAGAGTGACAGTCCCTCAGTACCGTCCATCCCACAGTGAGACGTTCGCTCAGTACCGTCCATCCCACAGTGTGACCCTCCCTCAGTACCATCCCATCCTCAGTGTGACGCTCCCTCAGTACTGTCCATCCCACAGTGTGACACTCCCTAAGTACGGTCCCCCCCACAGTGTGACACTCCCTCAATACCATCCATCCCACAGTGTGACACTCCCTCAGTAACATCCCATCCAATGTGTTACGCTCCCTCAGTACTACCCTTCCCACACTGTGATGCTCCCTCAGTACCGTCCATCCCATAGTGTGACACTCCCTCTGTACCGTCCCATCCACAGTGTGACACTCCCTAAGTACAGTCCACCTCACAGAGTGACGCTCCCTCGGTACTGTCCACCCCACAGTGTGACACTCCCTCAGTACCATCACTACCACAATGTGACACTCGCTCAGCACCATCCATCCCACAGAGTGACACTCCTTCTTTACCGTCTGACCCACAGTGACACTCCCTCAGTACCTACACCCCCCCAGTGTGACACTCCCTCAGTACCGTCCATCACACAATGTGACACTCCCTAAGTACCGTCCCTCCTAAAGTGTAACACTCCCTCTGTACCGTCCCTCCCACAGTGTAACACACCCTAGGTACCGTCCACCCCACAGTGACACTCCCTCAGTACCGTCAAACCAACAGAGTGACACTCCCTCAGTACCGTCCCTCCCACGGTGTGACACTCCCTCAGTACTGTCCACCCCACAGTGTGACACTCCCTCAGTACCGTTCATCCCACAGAGTGACACTGCCTCAGTACCGTCCTTCGCACAGTGTGACATTCCCTCAGTACCATCCATCCCACAGAGTGACACTCCCTCAGTACCATCCATCCCACAGTGTGACACTCCCTCAGTACCGTCCATCTCACAGAGTGACAGTCCCTCAGTGCCGTCCCTCCCACAGTATGACGCTCCCTCAGTACCGTCCCTCCCACAGTGTGACACTCCCTCAGTACCGTCCATCTCACAGTGTGACAGTCCCTCAGTGCCGTCCCTCCCACAGTATGATGCTCCCTCAGTACCGTCCCTCCCACAGTGTGACACTCCATCAGTACAGTCCCTCCTAAAGTGTAACACTCCCTCTGTACCGTCCCTCCCACAGTGTAACACACCCTCAGTACCGTCCACCCCACAGAGTGAGACTCCCTCAGTACCGTCAAACCAACAGAGTGACACTCCCTTAGTACCGTCCATCCCACAGTGCGACTTTCCCTCAGTACCGTCCATCCCACAGAGTGACTCTCCCTCAGTACCGTCCACCCCACAGTGTGACGCTCCCTCAGTACTGTCCACCCCTCAGTGTGACACTCCCTAAGTACGGTCCCCCCCACAGTGTGACACTCCCTCAATACCATCCATCCGACAGTGTGACACTCCCTCAGTAACATCCAATCCAATGTGTGACTCTCACTCAGTACTACCCTTCCCACACTGTGATGCTCCCTCAGTACCGTCCATCCCACAGTGTGACACTCCCTCTGGAACGTCCACTCCACTGTGTGACACTCCCTCAGTACCGTCCATCTCACAGAGTGACAGTCCCTCAGTGCCGTCCCTCCCACAGTATGATGCTCGCTCAGTACCGTTCCTCCCACAATGTGACAGTCCCTCAGTACCGTCCCCTCCACAGGGTGACACTCCCTCAGTACCGTCCTTCCCATAGTGTGACACTCCCTCAGTACCGTCCACTCAACAGTGTGACGCTCCCTCGGTACTGTCCACCCCACAGTGTGACACTCCCTCAGTACCATCCCTACCACAATGTGACACTCGTTCAGCACCATCCATCCCACAGAGTGACACTCCATCTGTACCGTCTGACCCACAGTGACACTCCCTCAGTACCTACACCCCCCCAGTGTGAGACTCCCTCAGTACCGTCCATCCCACAAAGTGACACTCCCTCAGTACCGTCCATCTCACAGAGTGACAGTCCCTCAGTGCCGTCCCTCCCACCGTATGACGCTCCCTCAGTACCGTCCCTCCCACTGTGTGACACTCCCTCAGTACCGTCCCTCCCACAGTGTGACACTCCATCAGTACGGTCCCTCCTAAAGTGTAACACTCCCTCTGTACCGTCCCTCCCACAGTGTAACACACCCTCAGTACCGTCCACCCCACAGAGTGAGACTCCCTCAGTACCGTCAAACCAACAGAGTGACACTCCCTCAATACCGTCCATCCCACAGTGCGACTTTCCCTCAGTACCATCCATCCCACAGAGTGACTCTCCCTCAGTACCGTCCACCCCACAGTGTGACTTTCCCTCAGTACCATCCATCCCACAGAGTGACTCTCCCTCAGTACCGTCCACCCCACAGTGTGACGCTCCCTCGGTACCGTCCACCCCTCAGTGTGACACTCCCTCAGTACCATCCCATCCTCAGTGTGACGCTCCCTCATTACTGTCCACCTCACAGTGTGACACTCCCTCAGTAACATCCCATCCAATGTGTGACGCTCCCTCAGTACTACCCATCCCACACTGTGATGCTCCCTCAGTACCGTCCATCCCACAGTGTGACGTTCGCTCAGTACCGTCCATCCCACAGTGTGACCCTCCCTCAGTACCATCCCATCCTCAGTGTGACGCTCCCTCTGTACCGACCCATCCACAGTGTGACACTCCCTAAGTACAGTCCACCCCACAGAGTGACGCACCCTCGGTACCGTCCACTCCACAGTGTGACATTCCCTCAGTACCGTCCATCCCACAGTGAGACGTTCGCTCAGTACCGTCCATCCCACAGTGTGACCCTCCCTCAGTACCATCCCATCCTCAGTGTGACGCTCCCTCAGTACTGTCCACCCCACAGTGTGACACTCCCTAAGTACGGTCCCCCCCCACAGTGTGACACTCCCTCAATACCATCCATCCCACTGTGTGACACTCCCTCAGTAAAATCCCATCCAATGTGTGACGCTCCCTCAGTACTACCCTTCCCACACTGTGATGCTCCCTCAGTACCGTCCATCCCACAGTGTGACACTCCCTCTGTACCGTCCCATCCACAGTGTGACACACCCTAAGTACAGTCCACCCCACAGAGTGACGCTCCCTCGGTACCGTCCACTCCACAGTGTGACATTCCCTCAGTACCGTCCCCTCCACAGGGTGACACTCCCTCAGTACCGTCTTTCCCACAGTGTGACACTCCCTCAGTACCGTCCACCCCACAGTGTGACGCTCCTTCAGTACCATCCACCTCACAGCTTGACGCTCCCTCAGTACCATCCCATCCACAGTGTGACACTCCCTCAGTACTGTCCATCCCCCCTTGTGAAAAACTCCCTTAATACCGTCCATTCCACATTGTGACACTCCCTCAGTACCATCCCATCCACAGTGTGATGCTCCCTCAGTACCATCCTTCCCACACTGTGACTCTCCCTGAGTACCGTCCATCCCACAGTGTGACACTCCCTCTGTACCGTCCACTCCACTGTGTGACACTCCCTCAGTACAGTCCCCCCCACAGTGTGACACTCCCTCAATACCATCCATCCCACAGTGTGACACTCCCTCAGTAACATCCAATCCAATGTGTGACACTCCCTCAGTAACATCCAATCCAATGTGTGACGCTCCCTCAGTACTACCCTTCCCACACTGTGATGCTCCCTCAGTACCGTCCATCCCACAGTGTGACACTCCCTCTGTACCGTCCACTCCACTGTGTGACACTCCCTCAGTACCGTCCATCTCACAGAGTGACAGTCCCTCAGTGCCGTCCCTCCCACAGTATGATGCTCGCTCAGTACCGTTCCTCCCACAATGTGAAAGTCCCTCAGTACCGTCCCCTCCACAGGGTGACACTCCCTCGGTACTGTCCAACCCACAGTGTGACACTCCCTCAGTACCATCCCTACCACAATGTGACACTCGCTCAGCACCATCCATCCCACAGAGTGACACTCCTTCTTTACCGTCTGACCCACAGTGACACTCCCTCAGTACCTACACCCCCCCAGTGTGACACTCCCACAGTACCGTCAATCCCACAGTGTGACACTCCCTAAGTACCATCCCTACCACAATGTGACACTCCCTCAATTCCATCCGTCCCACAGAGTGACACTCCTTCTGTACCGTCTGACCCACAGTGACCCTCCCTCAGTACCTACACCCCCCCAGTGTGACACTCCCTCAGTACCGTCCATCCCACAATGTGACACTCCCTCAGTACCGTTCATCCCACAGAGTGACACTCCCTCAGTACCATCCATCCCACAGTGTGACACTCCCTCAGTACCGTCCATCTCACAGTGTGACAGTCCCTCAGTGCCGTCCCTCCCACAGTATGATGCTCCCTCAGTACCGTCCCTCCCACTGTGTGACACTCCCTCAGTACCGTCCCTCCCACAGTGTGACACTCCATCAGTACCGTCCCTCCTAAAGTGTAACACTCCCTCTGTACCGTCCCTCCCACAGTGTAACACTCCCTCAGTACCGTCCACCCCACAGTGTGACGCTCCCTCGGTACCGTCCACCCCTCAGTGTGACACTCCCTCAGTACCATCCCATCCTCAGTGTGACGCTCCCTCAGTACTGTCCACCCCACAGTGTGACGCTCCCTCAATACCATCCACCCCACAGTGTGACACTCCCTCAGTAACATCCCATCCAATGTGTGACGCTCCCTCAGTACTACCCTTCCCACACTGTGATGCTCCCTCAGTACCGTCCGTCCCACAGTGTGACACTCCCTCAGTAAAATCCCATCCAATGTGTGACGCTCCCTCAGTACTACCCTTCCCACACTGTGATGCTCCCTCAGTACCGTCCATCCCACAGTGAGACGTTCGCTCAGTACCGTCCATCCCACAGTGTGACCCTCCCTCAGTACCGTCCCATCCTCAGTGTGACGCTCCCTCTGTACCGACCCATCCACAGTGTGACACTCCCTAAGTACAGTCCACCCCACAGAGTGACGCTCCCTCGGTACTGTCCACCCCACAGTGTGACATTCCCTCAGTACTGTCCATCCCACAGTGAGACTTTCGCTCAGTACCGTCCATCCCACAGTGTGACCCTCCCTCAGTACCATCCCATCCTCAGTGTGATGCTCCCTCAGTACTGTCCACCCCACAGTGTGACACTCCCTAAGTACGGTCCCCCCCCACAGTGTGACACTCCCTCAATACCATCCATCCCACTGTGTTACACTCCCTCAGTAAAATCCCATCCAATGTGTGACGCTCCCTCAGTACTACCCTTCCCACACTGTGATGCTCCCTCAGTACCGTCCATCCCACAGTGTGACACTCCCTCTGTACCGTCCCATCCACAGTGTGACACACCCTAAGTACAGTCCACCCCACAGAGTGACGCTCCCTCGGTACCGTCCACTCCACAGTGTGACATTCCCTCAGTACCGTCCCCTCCACAGGGTGACACTCCCTCAGTACCGTCCTTCCCACAGTGTTACACTCCCTAAGTACAGTCCACCCCACAGAGTGACGCTCCCTCGGTACTGTCCACCCCACTGTGTGACACTCCCTCAGTACCATCCCTACCACTATGTGACACTCGCTCAGCACCATCCATCCCACAGAGTGACACTCCTTCTTTACCGTCTGACCCACAGTGACACTCCCTCAGTACCTACACCCCCCCAGTGTGACACTCCCTCAGTACCGTCCATCACACAATGTGACACTCCCTAAGTACCGTCCCTCCTAAAGTGTAACACTCCCTCTGTACCGTCCCTCCCACAGTGTAACACACCCTCTGTACCGTCCACCCCACAGAGTGACACTCCCTCAGTACCGTCAAACCAACAGAGTGACACTCCCTCAATACCGTCCATCCCACAGTGCGACTTTCCCTCAGTACCATCCCTCCCACACTGTGATGCTCCCTCAGTACCGTCCATCCCACAGTGTGACGCTCCCTCGGTACCGTCCACCCCTCAGTGTGACACTCCCTCAGTACCATCCCATCCACAGTGTGACGCTCCTTCAGTACCATCTACCCCACAGTTTGACGCTCCCTCTGTACCATCCCATCCACAGTGTGACACTCCCTCAGTACTGTCCATCCCCCAGTGTGAAACTCCCTTAATACCATCCATTCCACATTGTGACACTCACTCAGTACCATCCCATCCACAGTGTGATGCTCCCTCAGTACCATCCTTCCCACACTGTGACTCTCCCTCAGTACCGTCCATCCCACGGTGTGATACTCCCTCAGTACTGTCCATCCCACAGTGTGACGTTGCGCTCAGTACCGTCCATCCCACAGTGTGACCCTACCTCAGTACCAACCCATCCTCAGTGTGACGCTCCCTCAGTACTGTCCACCCCACAGTGTGACACTCCCTAAGTACGGTCCCCCCCCACAGTGTGACACTCCCTCAATACCATCCATCCCACAGTGTGACACTCCCTCAGTAACATCCCATCCAATGTGTGACGCTCCCTCAGTACTACCCTTCCCACACTGTGATGCTCCCTCAGTACCGTCCATCCCACAGTGTGACACTCCCTCGGTACCGTCCACTCCACAGTATGATGCACCCTCAGTACCGTCCCTCCCACAATGTGACAGTCCCTCAGTACCATCCCCTCCACAGGGTGACACTCCCTCAGTACCGTCCACCCAACAGTGTGACGCTCCCTCGGTACTGTCCAACCCACAGTGTGACACTCCCTCAGTACCATCCCTACCACAATGTGACACTCGCTCAGCACCATCCATCCCACAGAGTGACACTCCTTCTGTACCGTCTGACCCACAGTGACCCTCCCTCAGTACCTACACCCCCCCAGTGTGACACTCCCTCAGTTACGTCCGTCGCACAATGTGACACTCCCTAGGTACCGTCCATCCCACAGAGTGACACTGCCTCAGTACCGTCCATCCCACAGTGTGATTCTGCCTCAGTTCCGTCCACCCCACTGTGTGACGCTCCCTCAGTACCGTCAATTCCACAGTGCGATACTCCCTCAGTACCGTCCACTCCACAGTGACACTCCCTCAGTACCGTCCACCCCACAGAGTGACACTCCCTCAGTACCGTCAAACCAACAGAGTGACACTCCCTCAATACCGTCCATCCCACAGTGCGACTTTCCCTCAGTACCATCCCTCCCACACTGTGATGCTCCCTCAGTACCGTCCATCCCACAGTGTGACGCTCCCTCGGTACCGTCCACCCCTCAGTGTGACACTCCCTCAGTACCATCCTTACCACAATGTGACACTCGCTCAGTACCATCCCACCCCCACAGTTTGAAGCTCCCTCAGTACTGTCCATCCACCAGTGTGTCACTCCCTCAGTACAGTCCCATCCACAGTGTGACACTCCCTCAGTACCATCCCATCCACAGTGTGACGCTCCTTCAGTACCATCTACCCCACAGTTTGACGCTCCCTCTGTACCATCCCATCCACAGTGTGACACTCCCTCAGTACTGTCCATCCCCCAGTGTGAAACTCCCTTAATACCATCCATTCCACATTGTGACACTCACTCAGTACCATCCCATCCACAGTGTGATGCTCCCTCAGTACCATCCTTCCCACACTGTGACTCTCCCTCAGTACTGTCCATCCCACAGTGTGACGTTGCGCTCAGTACCGTCCATCCCACAGTGTGACCCTCCCTCAGTACCAACCCATCCTCAGTGTGACGCTCCCTCAGTACTGTCCATCCCACAGTGTGACACTCCCTAAGTACGGTCCCCCCCACAGTGTGACACTCCCTCAATACCATCCATCCCACAGTGTGACACTCCATCAGTAACATCCCATCCAATGTGTGACGCTCCCTCAGTACTACCCTTCCCACACTGTGATGCTCCCTCAGTACCGTCCATCCCACAGTGTTACACTCCCTAAGTACAGTCCACCCCACAGAGTGACGCTCCCTCGGTACTGTCCACCCCACAGTGTGACACTCCCTCTGTACTTAAGCTTGGAATGATCTGTTGCTTCACATGGAAAATAACGTTTCTCATTTTATCTCGGTACATATTACAACGATAAAGCTATTATGTTGAGGCAAGTGAGTGTAGATATTGCCTTGTATTCTAGAGCCTGATGTTTGAGGGATAGTTGCTGTTGTTGAGCGTGGTTGTGCAAGTCCTGAGACTCTTGTACCTTCTATCGCAAACCAGCTTGAACAGAGCTATTTCTCTGGATCAGCCTGTAGCCCAGGTCCCTGAAGCAAAGGCTGATCAACTCTCTAGTCAGGTACAGAGCAGCCGGAGAATGTGGAGGCCAACAAGGATCTGATCCTCCTGGTCTCTTTAGCAGCACAATAAGTCAGAATGTCAGGCTGTCGAACATCAAAGAAGAAGCACAATAAAAGGAGGACATGTTTGTCATGATAGATTCCCTGTTGGAAAGGCTCGGTGGTTCGCAATACTGTGTCATCTGTCATGCTGTGTTAAGTGGGTTCGCCTATTGTTTTGAAAACACTTCAAACTTGTCTAAGCGTGATTGTGCAGATAACCGGACTGGCGGGCGCTGATCTCAATGGAATTGTGCAGCACAGCGGTACAGGTGGGCGAGCTGCGTGTCACTGCTTCAGAGGGTCAGGTTTAGCCATCGTCTGGGTGGAGTCTGCACATTCTCCATGTGCTCCAGTTCCTCCACATCCCAGGTTGAGAAGTTATCTGGCCACTGTAATGTATTCCTGGCACAGATCAATGGCAAGTGAATCAGGGGAGTGTTGTTGGACATCTGAGAGAAAAGTCCTTATGGGGTAATAGAGTGGGAATGGAATTAAGAGCTGGCATAGACTCAATGGGCTGCATATAGTCGTGATAAGAGAAGGTGAATGTGAGAATCCTTGAAACTTAATGAGATTTGACATTGCCACCGAATACTCAAAAAACTCCTCTACAGATCCTCTGTAGAAAACTTCCATATTAATTTTCATAGATAGATACTTTATTATCATAGATGCTGCCTGACATGCTGAGTTCCTCCAGCATTTGGTATGAGTTGCTTTGGATTCCCAGCAGACTTTCACATGTTTAGAAAATACCTTGACTGGTTGCATGATAGATAGATTAGATAGATAGATAGATAGATAGATAGATAGATAGATAGATAGATAGATAGATAGATAGATAGATAGATAGATAGATAGATAGATAGATAGATAGATAGATAGATGGATAGATGGATGGATGAATGGATGGATGGATGGATGGATGGATGGATGGATAGATAGATAGATAGATAGATAGATAGATAGATAGATAGATAGATAGATAGATAGATAGATAGATAGATAGATAGATAGATAGATAGATAGATGGTGTTACGTATCCCGTAACTGGATCACTTACCAGTAAAGATAGAGAGGTCTGTTGAAGTCTGATGGCACTATCTTTTAGAAGTTTTTATTTATAAAGGGGCACAAAAGTAAGGTTAATACAAACATTCAGATAACATACGTCGTCAATACTCAATCTAAAGCGCAGGTATAGTAATAACCAATAAGAAACAAGCTCTATCGTTGTCTAGGGGTAATATTTTGTCCGATGTAAATATAAAAGTCTCTCGAGGTCACTGCAGTTCCACCAGCTGCCGTCTTTTGGGTGTCGCGGTGGTGCACTTTGTTGGAGAGAGAGAGAGATAGGTATAGAATGGAACAGTTACCCGGCGGGTTTTCCAACCTTTATGAGTTCAATCCGTCGGAGTCTCGTTGGGGGGGTGGCCGTTCACTTGTGACCTCTCCTGTAGCTAAAGCCGTTCTTCCATGGTGAGGTCGCCAATCCCAGGCAAGGAAAGGACGCACACGAGCCCCCCACCGGCTGTCGCTATTAAACGCTGTCACAGGATTTCTAGCGTGTCTTCTGGTGCGTCTGGGGGGGCTGTCTTTACAACCCCTCTTTTATCTGAACTCACGGGGTCTCAGATGTCAATCAGGTTGGGATGATGCAATCTCTCTCCATCTCTCCACCCACGTTGCCCTGAGGGTATACACGTAGTACAGTTCCCAATTCACAAAGGTGTCTCCAAGAGACAATGACCACAGTCGCCAGCTTTTGCCTCGCCATGAAACGAGGGACACCGCACGTATCTCTCTCTTCTCTTGGGTCATTGACCCCCCTTTCACTAGGGCTCTTGCGATTCTCACAAAGGAGGGGGCTGGGATCATAACAATGGATAGATAGATAGATAGATAGATAGATAGATAGATAGATAGATAGATAGATAGATAGATAGATAGATAAAACAATTGAATGAATGTTTGAATGAATACGGTGGCCTGTTACGGCAAGCCCAATGCACAGGAACAGAAGATGTTGTAGAGTGTAAGGACATTGCCTGGTCCCTCATGGGTACCGTGCTCCCCACCACTGAGAGTGCCTACAGAAAGTACAGCCTCAAGAATGTAATGTCTATCAGCATCAGAATGAGAACTGGAATCAGGTTTATTCTCACTGACATGTTGTTTTGTCGCAGCAGTACAGTGCAATGCATAAACATTACTATAAATTACTATAAGAATATAGAAAATAAATAGATAGTTTAAAAAGAGAGAAAATAGTGAGGTAGTGTTCATGGGTTTATCGAGGCTTTGGAGCCACACTGCCTCAGCAATCCCACAACCCCAAATAACCCTAACTTAATCAATTTACAATGATCAATTAACCTCTTCAGTACATCTTTGGAGTGTGGAGCACCTGGGGAAAAGCTGTACATTCCACAGGGAGGTTGTACAGATTCCTGTCACACAACAGTGCAGGAATTGAACCCAGAATGCACTGAGCTGTTATGCCAATGTGGCGCCACCATCTTTCCATATGTTGGGCTCAGGGTCAACAAGGGACCCCGCCATCCACTCACGCCCTCTTCTCACTGCTATCCTTGGGCACGAGGTACAGGGGCCCACAAAACCAGGTTCAGGAATTGTACATTAGTTATACAAGACAATGAAGAAAGGGACATTCCTGCCTTGGGAAGTGATAGGCAGACGCAACAAAGGGCTGCCGATGATGGAATCTGATAAGAAAGCAAGGTGGAACACAGGGAGGCAGACGAGAGCAGTGGGAGATGTGCTAGCTGTGACCTCAGTAACCTTCCCCCCCCACCCCAAGCAGCCCACCACACACTGGAGACGAAGGTCATTCAGGATCTTCTCACCATTATTCTGCCCTGGACAGCATTCATCCTTATGTTGTCTACCTCACTGCAGTCTGTGGGATCTTGTTGTGGGACGTGGAAGGTAACCAGAGCGCGTGATCGACTCCCACACAGTCACATTGAGAATGCGCAATCTTCATTCTGACAGCACCAGAGGTCAGGATCAGACCTGGGTCACTGGAGATATGAGGTGGTTGCTCGGTAAGCTCACCATTGCATTGTCCTGCATATCTGCTGGCAATATGACTTTCTGGAGGTAACAGCCAGTTTTTCTAGACTTGGTTACAACACCACAGAGACACAAAGCAAATCGAATCTGTGCAGACACTTTGAAACAGCTCTCCAGCTTTCCAACTCTTTTCCCCACAGTTTTCATTTTTCATTAATTTTATTCAAATCCTTTTTAGTAAATTCCCTTCAGATCAGCTTCCATGGTCCTTTCTTACATTTGCTCTCCAGAGAGTGAGTGGTGAGTTTGTTGAATGAGGAGAGATTTAGAATGGGTCTTCATTCTCTGGAGTTTAAAAAAGAAGATATTTCATTGAAAATTGAAATTTCTTAATAGTTTTGATAGGCTACATACAAGGTGGGGTCTAGAACCAGGGTTCACTATCTCAGAATAAGAGGTTGGCTATTTAGCATTAAATTGAAGAGATATTTCTTCATCCAGAGAGTGGTAAATTGTTAAAATTCTCTACCCTTGTTGGTACTGATATCGTAGTCACAGAGTTAATTTAATAAAGAGATCAGGGGATTTCTGGGTATCATGTGGATCAAGGGATACAGGATATAGAGCAGGAAAATGGAGTTGGGGTCAAAGGTGAGGGTCAGGATCTTGATCAACAGCAGACCAGATTTGAGGGGCTGAATGGCCAGTTCTTTATCTTATTTCCTATGTTCTTATTCAGCTAATCAAGTCTATGCCCGCACATAGAGCAATCCCATCAGTCCCATTCAAGGGTCACAGAGCCTAGAACACTACAGCATAGGAACAGACCCTACAGCCCATAAAGCTGCGTCGAGCTAATTAAACTAGTAATTAAAAGCCCAGCTTCACTAATCTCTTCTGCCTACACAATGTCCATATCCCTCCATTCTCTGTACTTTCATGTGCCTACCTAGAGCTTTTTAAATGCCTCAATGGTATTTGCCTCTTCTACCTCTCCTGGTAGTGCACCCCAGTTACTCAATGTCTCTGTGTAAAACAAACTTGTGTCACACATCTCATTTGAACTTTCTCCCTCTTAACTTGAATACACGCACTCTAGTATTAGATATTTTGATCTTGGGGAAAAGATACTGACTCTCTACTCTATCTACAACTCTCACAATCTTATAAACTTCTATTTCTTACAGTATGTATCTTCCCTTGACCTCTTCTCTCTTACTTGCTTGTCACCTCTTCCCCCTATGCTCCCCTTCACACCCCCCATGCCCAATGATTCTCCCACTGCTCAGTTATACTACAGTATAACTACAGTTATACTACAGATGATTTACAGTCTTTGGGATGAGGCAGCAAACACATAAACACAATCTAATTGTTTTGCTCTCATTTTGCACTGCTTATTTATTGTTTATATATTTAACTTTAATTTATTACAATGTTTATACAATGCACTGTATTGCTGCTGCATAACAACACTTATCACAGTGATGATAAACCTGATTCTGATTCTGAACGCCTATGTTCGGTCCGCCAGAGAAAGCAGGATCTCCCAATGGCCACACATTTTAATTTCACGTCCCATTCCCATCCTGATATGTCTATCCATGGCCTCCTCTACTGTCAAGATGAAGGCACGCTCAGGTTGGAGGAACAACACTCCATATACCGTCTGGGTAGCCTCCAACCTGATGGCATGAACATTGACTTCTCTAACTTCCATTAATGCCCCTCCTCCCCTTCTTACCCCATCCCTGATATATTTAGTTTTTTTCCCCCCTCCTCTTTTTCTCTCTCTCTCTGCCCATCACTCTGCCTGTTCTCTATCTCCCTCTGGTGCTTCCCTCCCTCTTTCTTTCTCCCTAGGCCTCCCGTCCCATGATCCTTTCCCTTCTCCAGCTCTGTATCCCTTTTACCAATCACCTTTCAGCTTCACCCCACCCCCTCCGGTCTTCTCCTAACATTTCGCATTTCCCCCTCCCCCTCCTACTTTCAAATCTCTTACTATCTTTCCTTTCAGTTAGTCCTGACGAAGGGTCTCGGCCCGAAACGTCGACAGTGCTTCTCCCTATAGATGCTGCCTGGCCTGCTGCTTTCCACCAGCATTTTGAGTGTGTTTCTGATTCTGAAAGTGGGGTACCCGGGAGGTCCTCCTGCAGTCACAATTGGAAAATGCAAACTCCACACCGGCAGCACCAGAGGCAAGGATTGAACCCCAGTCACTGGGGTCTTAGAGATGGCTCTATCACCTGCACCATTGTGCTGCCCTCAGCATAGCTTCCTTGCGTTTGTACTCTGCAATATACCGCTATAAAAGAGGCCAGGACCCCTCTTGTCATACACTGTATCTTCAGGCTCGGGTGGGAAAAAATGAAACTTGCTTCTATTTTCCAGTTGACTCAAATTACAGGCATAGTTCATCTCATAGTCTCTGATTCATTCTCTCAACATTATCTCACAAAACTGACTCATCAGACCGAAGGTTTTTCTGTGACTTATCTTGACTAATGTTGCTTCACTCTCCAGTGGGTTGCATCCTGTTGCTCTGTTGCCTCTATAAACAGTTGATGGGGTCTTCACTGAAGAATGCTGAATATTCAGCTCACGGATGTCCTTGCTTAAACGGTGTTGAGGATAGAGTTGCTGGGAATGGACAAAAATTGGGAACACTGTTGATGGGGTAAAGGAGAGGGGAGCTGTTTCAATTATTAACAGTGCAGGAGACACAGCGTTAAAACTGAGGACAGGCAGAAATAAGATAAATAACCAAAGTATTTTCCCGAGGGTAGGGGAATCGAAAGCCAGGTTTGAAGTAGGAGGGGACTCTACTTCTCTACAACTCATTTTCTCAAAATTATTTTATTTTGCACTTACACTTTGGTTATTTGCTTTCCATTGATTCTCTTGCACTTTGTGTAATTGTGAACACCCACAAGTCACCGTATCTCAGAGTGTATGTGACACACACATTCTTTTATAATTAATTTACTTGGAACTTAGAAAGATTTAAAGGGAACTGGAGGAACAATTTTTATCATGTGGAGGTCATAGAAGTCAAAGCCAGTCAGGTTTACTGTCATTTACATGTGTATATTTTCTTCAAGATTGTTTGATGTCATTTCCAGTACATAAATATAAAGGAGAATGAAAAAAAACTGTTACTCTGGATCCTCTGCAGCACAAAAACAAAACAGAATGAGATAAAGAACATGATAGTTTTTAAAAAGCACTATAAATATAAATACATAAGATAGCTTATATACGTAGATTAATTGTATCTCCATAAAGTGACACTAGGCACATGGGTCTTTGTACATAAATGATACATTAGTGGTGTTGGGTTAGTGGGTGAAGGTACAGATCAGCCTTACTGCTTGGGGAAGGACAGTTTTTGTGTCTGGTGGGCCTGACGTGGATGCTACATAGCTTCCTCCCTGATGGGAGTGGGACAAACCGTCCAAGAGCAGGATGGGTGGAATCCTTTATGATGTCGTTGGCTTCCTGTCCACCGCAGTGCAGTTTCTATACCACGCCATAATGCAACGTGTTAGGATGCTGTCTACTGCGCACCTGTAGAATGACGTACTGCAGCAGCATCATAGGCACCTAGCACCTGATGGGTGGGAATGTGAAATGAGCTGTCAGAGGAAGTGGTTGAAGTAGGAACAATTACAATGTTTTCATTTGCACTGGTATGAAAGGTTTAGAGGGATATTGACCTACCTTAGGCCAGCATCTTGGCCAGTATGGACAAGCAGGTCGGAGGGTCTGTCTCTGTACTGTAGACCTCCATGACTCTAACGCCGATGGTCTGGGATTCTTCGCTTGCACCGCTGAGCCACCAATAGTCGGCATTGACTTCCATTGGTGAACGTACCACATTGTTGTCTCATTAGGGAGACACCTAGTGTTCAGTTAGCACATTGCAGACATCTAGCGCATCTCTTCTCTCAGGGTTCCATCAGTCCAGCTCCAAGCAAGAGGATGCACAAGATGGCAAAGAGGTGCCCACGGTCCTCTCTGTGGCATGCATAGGCTCATGGGTTAAGGCAATAGAAGAACCACAACATAAATCAATGTACCACAGTAATCTGCAGTAGCAGCATCTATGCCTGCATACAATTTGATTAAAACCGATCTGTTCTTTAACTCCATCGTGTATCCCTCAGCACTCTTCATCACCAAATATTCCTCATTTGACCAGATGGTCAACTAACCCCCAACCTCCAAAGCCCTTTGGAGCCACATGTTCCGAATGTGAAGAGGAGCTACTGAACATTGTTCCTGAAGGCCTGGCTTGAAGTTTCAGGTTGCTCCCCTTTTGTTCTGGAGTTTCCCAGTTCCGTCCCGAAGCAGTCCATTCAACAGCATCGGACTGTTGTTGCATTTAGTGTATAGGGTTCAAGGTGGCTTGAGTGGGCTGAAAGGCTTGTTACCACGCTGTATCTCTGTCTGATTGTACCAGTACATCACTGGCTGGAACGCTCTTCAGAACAATCTGTGACACTGATAGGCACAGGAGAAATGCAGTGGACGGACGGAAATTAAATCAAAACTGCTTTAATTATCCGTTGTTCCTTGTGGCAAAACAGTGCACGGTCTACATTAAAAATATTCTCCCTAATCTCACTCTAATCTTGTGGACAATCCCTCCAAGCCTGACCCCATAGGAAGAGGTTCCTGTGGATTATGAATGCTACCAGGGGCCCGGAGAGCTGAGTGACCTGTTTCTCTGTAACAGATTGAGATGTAAATCTACGCACACAATCAGTCTCGTCGGAAACCGGTTGTTTTGGGTGAAGTGCTGGCTAAAAGCCCACCTGATGTTGCTATTGATTGACTTTTATACTTGCGGGATTGTAAAGGCCTGACCTAGAGATGGCCCCTGGTTAAAGTGAACCCCTGCGATATTTAACCTGTCACATCAGTCAGCTTTACACAGTCTGCTTATACACCCAAAAGCAGCTAACATCTGATGACTTCCTCTCTTCTCTGCTTGTTTACTTTGGACCATTTTCCTAACTCTCATAACCGTGCTGGTGTTTAAATGAGACAAGAGTGTCTGGAAATTCAGAGTGTATTATTCTCTGTTACCAGGTCTATTAGATTCTCCTGTGTGCAGCCTCAATCTGCAATTGACTCATTTACAGAAAACATGTGCTGCTATAGATGCACCCAGGGAAAAAAAAATACAGATGAGACTATGTTTGATGAGGAAACCATAGTAACTTCCTGTCATTAAAAAACAATTTGCAAATATTAGTAACTTAATCCCAACCTGAACATTTGCCTGCACTTAATTGTTGGGTGAGAGCTGTTTAAAAACGGGTTTGTTCACACAAACATTTTGAAACCTGTTTGCTAATTGGTTTGAGATCCATGTATTTGCCACATTGATAGCAAGAATACAGCACAATTTATCCATGGAGTTCGTGGTCGTAGCACTGTGCGCGTTCACCTGGCCCCTGTTACAAGTAGCAGTGTCACCCACCCCCCCGCCCCGTGACATGTCTGCTCCATTAAAAATAACACGGAGCTTTTCCAAACAGCTGCATAACCTGGAACTCTGTTCCCAGGGACACACACGGAGTCTAACACTGACTGCTGTTGGACTATCAGCAACATAGTGAAAGACACACTTTGGTCTGCTCAAAACCTGTTGGTCTTCCCAGTGTAGGGAGATGCTGTTGATTGCAACATACATTCCAGAGTGCGGGCGCAGATTTCAGAACCAGAATCACTGGCACGTGTCGTGAAATGTGTTGTTTTGCGACTTAAGTACATTACAATGAACAATAACAAAAACTATGAATAAGAATAGAATTCAATAAGTATTGCAAAAGGAGAGGGAAGTATACTGAGGTAGTGTTCATTGTCCATTGAGAGATCAGATGGCAGAGAGGAAAAAGCTGTTCCTGAAACACAGAGCGTGTGTCTTCAGGCTCCTATGCCTCCTCCTTGATGACAGCAATAAGAAGGGGGCATGTGAAGAGGTGACGGGGATTCTTAATGATGGATGCCACACTATTGAGGCATCGCCTTTTGAAGGTGTTCTTGATGCTGGGGAGGCTGGTGCCCATGATGTAGCTGACTGAGTTTACAACTTCCTGCACCTCTTTCCAATCCTGTGCAGTGGCCACTCCATACCAAAGAGTAATGCAACCAGTTACAATGCTCTCCACGGCGCAGCTGCGGATATTTGTGAGTGTCTCTGGTGACGTACCAATTCTCCTCAATCTCCTAATGAAGTACAGCCTCTGCTGTGCCCTCTTTGTAGTTGTAGGAATGTTTTGGGGGCCAGGATAGATCCCCAGAGACGTTCACACCCTGGAGCTTGAAACTGCACCCCCTTTCCACTTCTGATCACCCTACGAGAACTGCTGTGTTTTCCCTCGACTTTCCCTTCCTGACGTCCACAATCAGTCCCTTGGTCTTTGGAGGGAAAATCACACAGAGCTCTGGGACTTCCTGTAGCTCCAGGCATCCTTCAGTGCTTCCAGGTTTGCTGCTGCTTTTGAAGGTGAGCTCACTTGTCAAGTAAGGCTGTTAGGGATCATTCTGGAGTTCCACGACATTACGGATAGAATAATTATGGATTAACTAAAATGAGAGCCAGTCTTCAGGAAATAAAACCTGTTCACAATTTAACTTCCAACTGATATTTTGTGGCGAGTGAAACCAATCCGGGTGAGGGACACTCTAATTCTGTCCCATTGAAACTACATAGCTGAATGTTCCTGCTTTTTCTCAATGTTAAAGGTGTAACCCTGCACTTAATATACTGCTACAGGACAGGGTTGTGCTTTTTACTTCAGCTTCTGTTTAGTTGTACAGTATACTCGTGGCAACATCTTCAGCTCTGTAACAAAAGGGGTTTAGTGTGAGTGTCTGGAGTTTCTACCAAGCACAGGAAATCCTGCAGATGCCAGAAATCCAGAGCAACACACACAAAATGCTAAAGGAACTCAGCAAGTCATGCAGGAAGAGCCTGACCTGCCTTCCAGGAAGGGTTTCAACCAGAAACGTCGGCTGTTTATTCACTTCCATCAATGCTACCTGACCTGCTGAGTTCCTCCAGCATTTTGAGTGTGTTGCCCTAGAGCATTGGTTGCCAAACATTTTTGGGTTTACTGCCCCCTTGCTCCCAGCCCAGATCCCCAGTGTCCCCTTTTCCTTTCCAGCCATTATGTAAAAGCTATAGAAACTTTTGATTTAAGATAAACAGTGAAAGAAAATAGGAACTGCAAATTCAAAGCAGTGACAAATAATTGCAAAAATTATTCATCTATTTAAAGCTACAAATAGATTTATTTCTTTGTTTAATTACAGTAAAAACAATTTTCATTAACAATTTTAGAATGTCCAGTAATAGTCCAACTTTTCACAACTTCACTGCGTTTTCACCTTTCAGTGAGATGGATGGGCTTGGGGCAGTGATATCAGCTCAACATCAGGCTGAATGTCACTCAGAGGGGATCTCAAATCCCCACGTTCAGTAATTTGCAGTCTGTTTTGTTGCTTTGAAAGAAGATGGGTGGTTGTACTGAAACTGTTCTCCTCTCAATATAAGATCCTAATATATAGGAGCAGAATTAGGCCATTCAGCCCATTAAGACTGCTTCAACATTCTATCATGGCTGATCCTTGATCCCTCTCAACCCCATACACCTGCCTTTTCACCATATCCTTTGATGCCCTCACCAATCAGGAAACTATCAACTTCCGCCTTAAATATCAGAATCAGAATCAGAATCAGAATCAGAATCAGACTTTAATCGCCAAGTACCTATGCACATACAAGGAATTTACTTCCGGCAGATGTTGTCTCTCTGCTCATAACAATAATAATGATAAATATAAATGAAAATATAAATTGTACATACAGGTAGTGCAATCCAAGTAATAGTTAGCCGACAGTTAACCGGCAGTTAACTGTTCAGCAAAGTGACCGCAGTAGGGAAAAAACTTCTCCAGTGCCTATTAGTCTTAGTCTGGAGGGATCTGAAGCGCCTACCAGACGGGAGCAGATCAAGGGCATCTGTGTCTGTGGCAATGCATTCCACAGCTTCACTACTCTCTGGCTAAAAGAATTCCTTCTTAACTCTGTTCTAAAAGGTTGCCCTCCATTTTGAGGTCATACCTTCTGGTCTGGATACCCCCACCATAGGAAACATCCTCTCCACACCCACCCTATCTAGTCCTTTCAAAACTCAATAGGTTTCAATGAGATCCCCATGAATTCCTCTAAATTCCAGTGAGTACAGGCCCAAAGCTGCCAAACTTTCCTCTCATGTTAACCCCTTCATTCCCAGAATCATCCTTGTGAAATTCCTCTGGACTCTCTCCAATGACAACACATCCTTTCTGAGATATGGGACCAAAAACTGTTGACAATACTCCAAGTGTGGTCTGACAAGAATCTTGGCATTATCTCCTTGCTTTTATAAGACCATAAGACCATACAACATAGGAGCAGAATTAGGCCATCTGGCATATTGACTCTGCTCCATCATTCAATCATGGCTGATCTTTTCTTTCTCTTCCTCAACACCAGTTCCTGGCCTTCTCCCTGTAACCTTTGATGCCATGTCCAATCAAGAACCTACCTTAAATACACCCAACGACCTGGCCTCCCCAGCTGTATGTGGCAACAAATTCCACAAATTCACCACCATTTGGCTAAAGAAATTTTTCTGCATCTCTGTTTTGAAAAGGCGCCCCTCTATCCTGAGGCTGTGTCCTCTTGTCCTAGACTCTCCCCCCTGGGAAACATCCTTTCCACATCTACTCTGTCTAGGCCTTTCAAAATTCAAAAGGTTTCAATGAGATGCCCCCTCATCCTTCTGAATTCCAGTGAGTATGGACCCAGGGCCATCAAACATTCCTCATATGATAACCCTTTCATTCCTGGAATCATCCTTGTGAACCTCCTCTGGACCCTCTCTAATGTCAGCACATCTTTTCTAAGATGAGGGGCCCAGAACTGTTCACAATACTCAAGGTGAAGCCTCACAAATGCCTTAGAAAGCTTAAGCATCACATTCCCACTCTTATATTCTATTCCCCTTGACATAAATGCCAAGCTTGCACTTGCCTTATTTACCACACACTCAACCTGTAAATTAACCTTCTGGGAGTCTTGCACAAGGACTTCTAAATCCCTTTGCACCTCTGATAGTTGAATCTTCTTCCCATTTAGAAAATAATCCGCACTATTGTTACTTTTACCGAACTGCATTATCATACATTTCCCAATAATATATTCAATCTTCCATTTTTTTGCCCATTTTTTTAATTTGTCGAAGTCCTGCTGCAATCACATTGATTCCTCAGCACTACCTACCACTCCACCTAAATTTGTATCATCTCCAAACTTTGCCACAATATGACATTGGAAAGGCAATAAAGAATATCTTGACCTTTTTCCTTTGTGTACGATAGTATTAAGAGATTTCTTTGTGCAACCAAAAGTTTTGATATGATTTTTTGAACCTCAGTTTCAGTTCAGAGTCATTTTGTATTAAGATCACTTTGACCTCCATCCTTCCTGTATTTCCTCATTACAAGTGTTCAAGAATAGATTTATTACCCAATCTGGAATTTGAATTGATGGGATCCCATCTGTTACACAAGCAAGAATGTTGATGAGCAGAATGTCCTTCTCTTTGAAAAATTGAAAAATAACCTGAAATATTAACTCCCCCTTTGTATCTGGTCCTTGCAAATAATAACTTTTGAACCATGCGTTCAGCATCTATGAAGTGAACATAACCAAAAGGAGAAGATTTATTGCTTGGCAAAGTTGACCCCTCCAACTGCAGAGCAAATTCCGTTGTCCTAAGTATGTTGCACAATGTGTCTTCCACATTCTCAAATTTTTCATCTACTCGTCTTTGAACAGAGTTATCACTGAGTGGATTTGCTTTAATTATTTGGCCTGGCGACTGATGCAAAACGATACTCAGAACCTCCTTATTGCTGGCAAGGTCAGTTCTCCAATTGTATGGGGCTTTCCAGATTTAGCAACGAAGAATGGAATGTTGGATGAAAGCACGCAAGCCATCACTGTTTTGTTGAGAAGAGCTGGCTAGCATGTTTTGAAAGGTTTTCCAATTCTGGAAGTTTTCACAAAGTGACTGAAAGTACTGTAAGCCAAGTTGTTGTTTGCTTTATCAGAATGTATTCGCTTCAAAGGTTCAAGGAGTCTGGACAGTGCCTCATCTGAGAAAAAAACCTTTTCACACAACAGACACTTTGGCCACTGTTGGTTGCTTGGTGCTGGTATAAATCTATATTTCAGATACTCCCCACTATACTGTCTATACTTTGTTTGTTTGATCTGCTTCTGTCATTTTTGTTATGGATTAACAACCACGGTCAATCGCCTGTAATTTAAATCCAACCTTAAATGCTACGATCAATAAAGGGGAAAGTCATGACATCACTATAGCTCAGGCAAAACCTTACTCTGCCTGAAGCTGAACAGACGACGCCATCGCCACCACCCTCCACCTGGCCTATACCCACCTGGACAAAAAAAAGACACGTACTCTTGAATACTGTTCATAGACTTCAGTTCAGCATTCAACATAATCATTCCTCAGCACCTGACTGGAAAGCTGAGCCTACTGGGCCTGAACACCTCCCTCTGCAACTGGATCCTAGACTTCCTGACAGAGACACCTCAGTCAGTCCGGATCTGGAGCAGCATCTCCAACACCATCACACTGAGCACGGGGGCTCCCCAGGGTTGCGTGCTCAGTCCACTGCTGTTCACTCTGCTGACCCACGACTGTGCTGCAACACACAGCTCGAACCACATCATCAAGTTTGCCGATGATACGACCGTGGTGGGTCTGTGGCGACCCACTTCCCAGCGCACTCGAACCGGCTCACAAAGTGGCGCGCGCCGGCATTGAGGCCGGTCCCAAAGAGGGCGCCAAGCCTGCTTCACCAGCAAGGGGAAAAGCCCACGCGCGTGGGATGGGACTGTGAATACGCGCCCCCTACAGCATTCCCGCCTGGGGAGGGCGGGAACAGGAAGGCTTTAAAGCGAGGCCGCGAAGTTTGAATAAATCTCTTTTGCAACTGCAGCTCACCGACTACGTGTCGTTATTTCAGCGCTGCGTGTAGCACACTGCTACAGTCTCATCAGCAAGAACGATGAGTCAGCATACAGAGAGGCGGTACAGCGGCTAACGGACTGGTGCAGAGCCAACAACCTCTCTCTGAATGTGAACAAAACAAAAGAGATAGTTGTTGACTTCAGGAGAGCACGGAGCGACCACTCCTCGCTGAACATTGACATCTCCTCCATTGAGATTGTTAAGTGCACCAAATTTCTTGGTGTTCACCTGGCGGAGAATCTCACCTGGTCCCTCAACACCAGCTCCATAGCCAAGAAAGCCCAGTAATGTCTCTACTTCCTGCGAAGACTGAGGAAAGTCCATCTCCCACCCCCCATCCTCATCACATTCTACAGGGGTTGTATTGAGAGCATCCTGAGCAGTTGAATCACTGCCTGGTTCGGGAATTTGCACCATCTCGGATCGCAAGACCCTGCAGCGGATAGTGAGGTCAGCTGAGAAGATCATCGGGGTCTCTCTTCCCACCATTACAGACATTTACACCACACGCTGCATCCGCAAAGCAAACAGCATTATGAAGGACCCCACACACCCCTCACACAGACTGTGCAACAGTTTCTTCTCCCAAACCATCAGATTCCTCAATACCCAGAGACTAGACTGACATCTACATCATTTATCATTATATTGTAATTTGTCCTCTACTGTTCCTATTGTCTTGTTTATTAATTATTGTACTTCCCTGCACTGTTTTGTGCACTTTATGTAGATCTGTGCAGGGCTGTAGTCTAGTGCAGTTTTTATGTTGTTTTATGTAGTCTAGTGTAGCCTTGTGCTGTCTCACATAGTCTAGGGTAATTTTGTGTTGTTTCATGTAGCACCAGGGTCCTGGAGGAACATCGTTTCGTTTTTACTGTGTACTGTACCAGCAGTTTATGGTCGAAATGACAATAAACCTGACTTGACGAGGTACATAAAGCAGGGCAGTGATTTCCTGGTTGGGCCTTGGGCTAGAGAAATGTGGTCAAGAACATTCAAAGGGCATAGTCTGAACTTTACCCTATTAAACACTGTACCCTATTTCATACGAGCTGCATCACTGTGTGATCAGAGTATTGGAATCGTACTAGCTAACACTGTAAAACAGCAGTGAACAGCTATAATATGCAGGACAGGCCTAGAAATAACTCAATTTCTACAGTCTGGATTTCTCATGATATGCTAAATATAGAAGGGTCACATTCTTTCCAACAACTATAACGTGCTTCGAGTGAAGTCTAAGAGAGTGGTGGGCTCGCAAGGGATAAGGTGATTGTTGATACATGATCATTGTAATCAATTATGAGGTACTGAGGATCAAACGCTTATAATAAGTGATTCATTTCTTAAATTAAGTTTGTAATCCTTCAACTGCCCCCCTTGCTACCAAGCACAACCCCCACCATCCCTGTTATCACCTCGTTAAAAACTCCCACTGCCCCCAGGGGGACAATATTGCCCACTTTGGGAATCACGACTCGACAGTTTGTACTCAGGCTTTTGGAACAAACACCAGTCTTTTTTTCTTTTCCAATATTTTTATTAGTTTCTACATAGAAGAAACCAGAGTACAAGAAAGTGTATATAAAAGGTCAAAAAAGATTTAAAAACTACCAATTACATTATATCTGTTGATAATAACAATCTCATTACCCTGTATTCATATAAGTTAATCAATAGTTATATTGAAATATACTAATTTATTACAAAAAAAAGAATCTAACCCTTACCAAGACTGAAGCTGTTCATTAAGGAGAAAAGGAGATAAAATACCTTCTCATATAATAAAAATTAATAATAGCCAAAATCTGAGTTTAGACAGTGAATTGAAGGTTTTGAAAATAATTCAGAAAAAGTCCCCACAATGTTTGAAAGTCTTGAAAAGATTCAGAAATTGAACAACGAATCTTCTCTAAATCTAAACATGACATAATGTCACATAACCATTGAGCATGAGCAGGAGGAAACACATTTTTCCATTTAAACAAAAGCATCCTCCTAGCTATAAGAGAGCTAAAGGCCAAAATATGTAATTCAGATGCCTTCAACTTAATATCTTGTCCTGCAACAATACCCAATCAGCTGAGAAGATCATCAGGATCTCTCTTCCCGCCATCACGGACAGTTACACTACACACTGCATCCGCAAAGGAGACAGCATTATGAAGGACCCCATGCACCCCTAATACAATCTCTTCTCCCTCCTGCCGTCTGGGAAAAGGAACCAAAGCATTTGGGCTCTCACGACCAGACTATGTAACAGTTTCTTCCCCCAGGCTATCAGACTCCTCAATACCCGAAGCCTGGACTGACACCTTGCCCTATTATCCTGTTTATTATTTATTGTAATGCCTGTATTGTTTTTGTGCACTTTATGCGTCCTGTGTAGGTCTGTAGTCTAGTGTAGCTTTCTCTGTGTTATTTTTTTATTACGTAGTTCAGTCTAGTTTTTGTACCGTGTCATGTAGCACCATGGTCCTGAAATTTTTACCATGTACTGTACCAGCAGTTATGGTCAAAATGACAATAAAAGTGACTTGACTTGAATAAGGCTGTCAGAGCGTTAGGCTTAAAATTGACTTTAAAAAGTAAGGAAAAAGTTTGAAAATCTTCCTTCCAATATTTTTCAAGATTCGGACAAGCCCAAAACATATGAATTAATGAAGCTTCTCCATTATTACATCTGTCACAATAGGGAGTATATCCGAATAAAAACAAGATAGCTTATCCTTAGTCATATGGGCTCTATGTACCACCTTAAATTGTATGAGGGAATGATGAGCACACAGCGATGAAGTATTAACCAGTTTAAAAACTTCATTCCAAGTTTCCTCAGATATTGATGTCTGTAAATCTTGTTCCCAGAGATTCTTAATTTTGTCTAAAGGAACATTCCTTGTCTCCAGTAACATACCATAAATATTAGATATTGAACCATTTTGAAAAGGTGTCAAACTAAAAATTACATCTAGTAAGTTCTCGTCTGAGCTTATAGGGAATGTACATAATTGAGATCTTAAAAAGTCTCTGATTTGTAAATATCTAAAAAAGTGAGTTTTGGGTAAACTATATTTATCTGACAATTGCTCAAATGAAAAAAGGATTCCTCCAACAAACAGATCCCAGAAACATTTAATACCCAGCCTGTCCCATTCCTTAAAAACTAAATCAGTCATGGAGGGTTTAAAAAAATCAGAATAAATGGGACTTGAAAGGGAAAATCTCAATAAACCAAAGTGTTTTCTAAATTGCATCCAGATCCTCAGAGTATGTTTAACTTTAAATTGGTTTACTTACAGATAAAGGAAGTGAGGATCCAAGAAGAGAAATAATAGAAAATTTATTAACAGAGTTAGCTTCTAAAGAGACCCATACCGGACAATCTACACGATTAATATAATATAACCAAAACGTAAGATATCGTATACTAACTGCACAGTAATAAAACTTAAAATTAGGTAAGGCTAAACCTCCAGACTTCTGTTAGATTTTTGAAGATGAACTTTATTTAAACGAGGACATTTATTTTTCCATATATAAGAGGATAAAGTAGAATCAAGAGAGTCAAAAAAGGATCTAGGAATCAAAACGGGTAAAGCCAGAAACGACAATACAGTTTGTACTCAGGCTTTTGGGACAGACACCAGTACTGCATTGAATATTCAAAAGGATTCTGCTGCTTAGGATGTGCCACTGTTTTGTTCATGCTACTCCAAAATTTTGTCTGTATTTTGCCAGCATTGTAAACATGTAATTCTATAAATTTACCAGCCTATATTCAGAATGTTAAAGTAGGTGATTGGAGCTGTCATTAATCATTTATTATTATCTTTGTGTTGAAGTACAGAACATAGAGTCAAGAGAGTGAGACTCTCTTGGATTCTCCTGGACTCTCTCCTGGAGGTTTGCTGTGTGAATAAAGACTTTAAATTTCCCAGTTACAGCGGCTGTGTGGCTCAGTTTTAGCCAGTCAGAACAAGACCATCTTTGCTTTTCCTCCAGCATTTTGTGTGCGCTGTTCTGGATTTCCAGCATCTGCAGAATCTCTTGTTTTCATCTTTGCTTTCTTTCTCTGATTATGAAGCTGACAGCGAAAGGCCACTTCTTTTCCCTGGCAGCCCTCTTCAGCCTTTCAACTACATTGTTTGGTCTGTTGCTCTGAGTTTCAGACAGAAGTGTCAAAGCCCATGCACGTACGAGCTGTGCCCCTGGCTGTTGGGGTGGGTTGCATGGCTAGCTTCAAGAGGGAATGTAGCTAAACACAACTGTTACACATCAAAAGCTTTAATTAATACCTTACACTGTAACTTGGAACCAGAGAAGTAATCCTCATAATATACAAAATGTATGTAGTAACATACACTCAGTGGCCACTTTATTAGGTATCTCCTGTTCTTGATCAAGTGTTCTCTCAGCTTGCGTTCATTGTCTTCTGCTGCTGTAGCTCACTCAATTCAAGGATCGATGTGTTGTGTGCTCAGGGATACTCTTCTGCACACCACTGTCAGTTGTAAAGCCTGATTGATACTTCTGCGTCGCATCTATGCCATAGGTATCGCGTATCCTACGCCATACCCTACACCGTAGGGTGACGTGCACCTCCCCAAAAAAATAACTCACACGTCGTGGCGACGCAGACCATAACAACTGTGATTGGTCCGCTTGGTAACATCGCATTTCCTCCTACGCATTTCTGGTTGCTTCTTCTCCGCCATGTCTGTACACCGATGCGAAATAGATGAATCAAATCGTCAAACCTACCTGCCGACATGCGAAAATGTTTGAAATGCATTTCCTCGTTTCTGCCTCTCTCGAAGAAACTCAACACAGTGGCATAGAAACCCCACCGCCAACTAGCGTTTTGGCGCGCACCAACGCACGCTCGCTACAGCGTAGAGCGACGCAGAAATGAAAATCAGGGCCACGGTGTAGCCCGTGCGCACAAGTGTAAATCAGCCTTAAGTCACCGTCACCTTTCTGTCGGCTTGAACCAGTCCGGCCATTCTCCTCTGACCTCTCTCATTAACAAGGTGCTTTCACTCACAGAACTGCCACTCTGGATGTTTTTTTTCTGCACCATTCTCAGTAAACACTATAGACTGTTCTGTGTGAAACTCCCAGGAGATCGGCAGTTTCTGAGATGCTGAAACCACACCCGTTTGGCACCATCAATCATTCCCCGGTCAAAGTCACTCAGATCACATGTCTTCCCCATTCTGATGTTTGGTCTGAATGGTCTCTTGAAAACATCTCGGCCTTCTTTTACGCATTGAGTTGCTGCCACGTGACTGGCTGATTAGATATTTGCATTAATGAGCAGGTGTACCTAATAAAGCGGCCACTGAGTGTATGTTAGAACTGAATTAACACTCAAGGTGGGGTTGAAACTGAGAGAAGAGAGAACAATTCACATTTCTTCCACAATTGATCTATACTTTGGCACTCACCAACTTTTACACTTTCATTGCTGAATACCTTCTCCCCAGATGCATCACAGTTCGGTACGGTAACTGCTCTGCCCGAGACACGCAAGAAAATGAAGTTATGAACACATCCTGGTCAATCAGGAAAACCAGATTCCCCTGCATTTCCCGCTGTCTCAGAAAAGCAACCAACATAATCAAGGACCTTTCCACCTCAGTCAGTCATTTCCTTTTTCTGCAGCCTCCTCTCTCCACTGTCTGACATCAGATGCAAAACTTGAGAGCTTGTACCATCAGGCTCAAGGACAGCATCTGTCCCACTGTTATAGGATTCTTGAACAGACAGACTTCCTTGTGCGATAATGATATCTCTAAATCTCTCTGGTCATGACCTTTGAAACGTATCGTTTACCTGTTCTGCACTTTCTCTGGAACAGTAACTCTACGTTCTGCTTTCTTTTCCATTTTTACTTTCTCAATGCCCTTGTGCACGACTGAACTATCTGGATGGCAAGCTTTTAATTGCATGTTAGTACATGTGACAATAATAAAACAGTTACCAATTGGGCCTTGAACCACTAAAATGTGATGTTGTACCTTCGATCGATGTGGTGAAAGCAGATTTTGATGAAAAGATTCACCATTGCCTTTGGGAATCTGAAGAAAAAACTTGTTAGAAAATCAGGAAGTCAGACCGACACAAAACTCTTGGACTGCCAGGCAGCAATGCTCTCTGGTCTTGTGTATTATGCTGGGAGTTGGACTACTTGCAACAAGCACTGGAGAGTTACTAACAGAGATTCAGATCAACTTATTGTCCCATCCACCAGGTCGGTAACAATGAAATTCCTTTATCACATGAAGCTCACAGAGTTAACAGTAATATACACAACGAGTCCCGGTGTGGCCTTCTATATACCGGTGAGACCCAACGCAGACTGGGAGACCGTTTCGCTGAACACCTACGCTCGGTCCGCCAGAGAAAGCAGGATCTCCCAGTGGCCACACATTTTAATTCCACGTCCCATTCCCATTCTGCTATGGCTACCCATGGCCTCCTCTACTGTCAAGATGAATCCACACTCAGGTTGGAGGAACAACATCTTATATACCGGCTGGGTAGCCTCCAACCTGATGGCATGAACATTGACTTCTCTAACTTCCGTTAATGCCCCTCCTCCCTTTCTTACCCCATCCTTGACATTTTTTTCTCTCTCTCTGCCCATCACCCTGCCTGTTCTCCATCTCCCTCTGGTGCTCCCCCCCCCCCCCGCCATTCTTTCTTCCGAGGCCTCCTATCCCATGATCCTTTCCCTTCTCCAGCTCTGTATCACTTTCGCCAATCACCTTTCCAGCTCTTAGCTTCACCCCACCCCCTCCGGTCTTCTCCTATCATTTTGCATTTCCCCCTCCCCCCACTACTTTCAAATCTCTTACTATCTTTCCTTTCAGTTAGTCCTGACGAAGGGTCTCGGCCCGAAACGTCAACAGTGCTTCTCACTATAGATGCTGCCTAGCCTGCTGTGTTCCACCAGCATTTTGTGTGTGTTGTAAGAACAAAAACTTCATAAATTGTAATGCAAAACTGTCCAGAGCTCAGAAATAAGACACACTCTGTGAGGGCTCTCTCTGAGCCTCCTCCTGAGACAATACTTTGATTCATGTCTCAAGAGGTTTACCCAAAACTGCAAGCAAAGTTAAAAGGGAGCTGCAGCTAACTCCCCAAATAGTAACAATATTGGTGACACAAAGGAATAGCAGGCAACTGGAGTCAATGTCTTTCCATAAGGAAACCTAACCTAACTCTAATAACCCAGCAAGCTCTGGACTTTGATGGCATGGGATTGGAGGAGTTTCTGCTCCATACACATTTAATTCAGCTTTTTTAAAAAGATGTTACACAGTTGTATAATGTATTTTCCAGTACACCTGGTAAGACTAAAGGGATCTTAGGTAAAAGAATAGAGGGGGCACAGGAAACATCACCTAGTGAAATACTGGGATTTCAAGATTCAAGATTGTTTAATGCCATTTCCAGTACACAAGTGTAAAGGAGAAGAAAATAATTGTTAATCCAGATCCATTAACGTACAAAAAACACAATAACATAAAGAACACAATCATAAAAGACGCAATGAATATAAATACATATGATCGCTTATATAGTGTACATAGATTGATTGCATGTCCATAAAGTGACACTTGGCACTGGAGTGTCTGTACAAAAAGTGACCAGCAGGAGATAATATAGTGGTGGTGGGGGTGTGGAGGGGTGGGTTAGTAGGCGGAGGTGTTGATCAGCCTTACTGCTTTAATTGGAAATGTAGTCGTTTTTGAGACTGGTGGTCCTGGTATGGATGTTATGTAGCCTGCTCCCTGATGGGAGTGGGACAAACAGTTTCATGAGGACAGTAGGTGGGATCCTTCATGATGGTCCTGCCGTTTTCTGCTACCTTTCTGTACAATGTCCTTGATGGCAGGTAGGCTGGTGCCGGTGATGTGTTGGGCAGTTTTGACCGCTGTCGTAGCTCTTTCCTGTCCGCCGCAGTGCCATTTCTGTACCATTGCTGCTTGTTAGGATGCTCTCTACTGCACACCTGTAAAAGGACATGAGTTTAGATGTGCACAGATCATTACATTAGAGTCATGTTGTACCCTGCGTGAAAGGGAACTGAGCTACAGTAGAGATTAGGATTCCTTGTGAACACTACTTGTATGATGCTATGTCAAAGTCAAATTTGAGTTTATTGCCATATGCAGCGGTGCAATAGAAAACGTACTGCTGTAGATCACAGGCATATAGCATCAGAGGCACAATGTTCACCAGAAAAATATAAATTAAAAACAACCTATACACAGTTTTTACAGGAAAGAGCACAATTAGAAGAGCAAAAAAAAAACAAAGTCTGTTTTAGTGCAACGTGATTGAAGTGCCATAGAGTTAAACTATAGTAGTAAGGGTTTTGCAGTTTAGTTCAAGAACTAAGTGTTTAAAGAGAAGTAACTCTTTCTTGAACGTGATGCCATGGGACGTCAGACTTCTGTACCCCCTGCCCGATGGTAACTGCATAGCTTGGATGGTGGGGAATCTTTGATGATAGAAGATGCCTTTTGGAGGCAGCACTTTCAGTGGATGCCACCAATGGTGGAGAAAGATGTGCTACTCGCAGCAGCATCACAAGTATCTGACATCGTATCAGCAGCATTCACAAGTAAAACCTAAGATAAACACATTTGTTTTAGAGGAAAGAACACAATTAAAACAAAGAAGCTGTCCATTTTAATGCTAAGCGATCAAAGTGGTCATAGTGTTGGTAAACTCTAGTGGTTAGTAATCTAGTGATGTGCCTGTGATGTTGCTGCAGATTTTACATAGAAACATAGAAAATAGGTGGGCAGGAGTAGGCCATTCGGCCCTTCGAGCCTGCACCGCCATTCAGTATGATCATGGCTGATCATCCAACTCAGAACCCTGTACCTGCTTTCTCTCCATACCCCCTGATCCCTTTAGCCACAAGGGCCATAACTAACTTCCTTTTAAATATAGCCAATGAACTGGCCTCAACTGTTTCCTGTGGCAGAGAATTCCACAGATTCACCACTCTCTGTGTGAAGAAGTTTCTCCTCATCTCGGTCCTAAAAGGTTTCCCCTTTATCCTTAAACTGTGACCCCTCATTCTGGACTTCCCCAACATCGGAAACAATCTTCCTGCATCTAGCCTGTCCAATCCCTTTAGAATTTTATACGTTTCAATAAGATCCCCCCTCAATCTTCTAAATTCCAGTGAGTATAAGCCTAGTCGATCCAGTCTTTCTTCATATGAAAGTCCTGCCATCCCAGGAATCAATCTGGTGAACCTTCTCTGTACTCCCTCTATGGCAAGAGTGTCTTTCCTCAGATTAGGGGACCAAAACTGCACACAATATTCTAGGTGCGGTCTCACCAAGGCCTTGTACAACTGCAGTAGAACCTCCCTGCTCCTGTACTCAAATCCTTTTGCTATGAATGCCAACGTACCATTTGCCTTTTTCACCGCCTGCTGTACCTGCATGCCCACCTTCAATGACTGGTGTACAATGACACCCAGGTCTCGTTACACCTCCCCTTTTCCTAATCTGCCACCATTCAGATAATAATCTGTTTCCCTGTTCTTGCAACCAAAGTGGATAACCTCACATTTATCCACATTAAATTGCATCTGCCATGAATTTACCCACTCACCTAACCTATTCAAGTCACCCTGCATCCTCTTAGCATCCTCCTCACAGCTAACACCGCCGCCCAGCTTTGTGTCATCCGCAAACTTGGAGATGCTGCATTTAATTCCCTCGTCTAAATCATTAATATATATTGTAAACAACTGGGGTCCCAGCACTGAGCCTTGCGGTACCCCACTAGTCACTGCTTGCCATTCTGAAAAGATCCTGTTTACTCCCACTCTTTGCTTCTTGTCTGCCAACCAATTCTCTATCCACATCAATACCATACCCCCAATACCGTGTGCTTTAAGTTTGCACACTAATCTCCTGTGTGGGACCTTGTCAAAAGCCTTTTGAAAATCTAAATATACCACATCCACTGGCTCTCCCCTATCCACTCTACTAGTTACATCTTCAAAAAATTCTATAAGATTCGTCAGACATGATTTTCCTTTCACAAATCCATGCTGACTTTGTCCGATGATTTCACCTCTTTCCAAATGTGCTGTTATCACATCTTTGATAACCGACTCTAGCATTTTCCCCACCACCGATGTCAGACTAACCGGTCTATAATTCCCCGGTTTCTCTCTCCCTCCTTTTTTAAAAAGTGGGGTTAATTAGCCATCCTCCAATCCTCAGGAACTAATCCAGAATCTAAGGAGTTTTGAAAAATTATCACTAATGCATCCACTATTTCTTGGACTACTTCCTTAAGCACTCTGGGATGCAGACCACCTGGCCCTGGGGATTTATCTGCCTTTAATCCCTTCAATTTACCTAACACCACTTCCCTACTAACATGTATTTCCTTCAGTTCCTCCATCTCACTAGACCCTCGGTCCATTACTATTTCCGGAAAAATATTTATGTCCTCCTTAGTGAAGACAGAACCAAAGTAGTTATTCAATTGGTCTACCATGTCTTTGTTCCCTATAATCAATTCATCTGTTTCTGACTGTAAAGGACCTACATTTGTCTTGACCAATCTTTTTCTTTTCACGTATCAATAAAAGCTTTTACAGTCAGTTTTTATGTTCCCTGCCAGCTTTCTCTCATAATTACATTCCACCTGTGAATATATGAGCTTGATTTTTTATGGAATTTTAAGGAATGTAGGAGATTATAGATGACACTGCAGTTAACAAGGTTGAGAACTGATATTTGAATTCTAATAGTGTATTTCAAGGAAAAATGATTCACACAAGGCAAGAGATAAAAAGAAACCTTAATGGGATAACACCCTTAGAGTGAAGTGATCCTTGTGATGGGAAGAGCATTTAGAGGATTTGAAGAGGAGGTTCACACATCGAAGAAGGAGGGTGCCCACCTGTTGACCCCTGGGAAGCATCTGCCACCCACCAAGCCCCACTCCAAGATCTCCATGCTATGACCCGAGTTAGGATCTGCTTATTAAAGCGATTGAAAGATCTATTCCTGTGAGTTTGAACTGGGATTAAGATTTTAACATGAGGAAATCCCTCATTTTCTGTACTGAATGATTTCAATCAGTGAGGCTGCAGAGCCAGGTGAGGTTGGAAATTCCAAGGAGTCACCACCCTCTCCTCACCCTGGTCACAGATAGCACAAGACCACAAGAATTGCGTAAGTAGGTAAGATTCTACATACAACGAGAATGTACAGCTATGAAGATGTAAACTTCCTTTTCTCATTAAAGCAAAGGCAAGCTGACGGGTGCGGGCTTTTCCTGATGGGTTGGGATCTAGAACAAGGAATGAAAATTACAACAGTAACTCCATTCGTGTAGGTGGTGGTGGTGCAGGGGTTAAGTCACCAGGTAGAAATTTGGAGTGTTGGACTAATTGTGCAAATACCTGTGCTCAAATTTCATGGCATTCAAAGAGATCATTTCAAAAATTAAATACATCCAGGTTAGTATGAAGGGAACAAGAATAATGGAATGCAGAGTATAGTGTCACAGTTACAGAGAAAGTGCAGTGCAGGCAGACAAATAAAGTGCAAGGGCCGTAATGAGGTAGAATTTGAGGTCAAGTGTTTGTCTTTATTGTACAAGAGGTCCGTTCAAGTGTCTGATAACCACAAGGTAGAAGCTGTCCTTGAATCTGGTGGTACAAACTTCTACAAATGTACCGTGGAGAGCATTCTGACTGGCTTCATCGCCATCTGGTATGGGGTGGGGGGGGGGGGGGGGAGGCAAGGGGTTTCTGCACAAGATTGAAGTAAGTTGCAGAAACTTGTAAAATTAGTCAGCTCCATCTTCGGAGTACTGAAGGAGCGGTGCCTTAGGAAGGTGATATCCATCATTAAGGATCTCCACCACCCAGGACACGCCCTCTTCTCATTGTTACTGTCAGGAAGGAGGTGCAGAAGCCCGAAGGCACACACTCAGCAATTCAGGAACAACTTCTTCCCTTCTGTTATCTGATTTCTAAATGGACATTGAACCCATGAACACTACCTCACTACTTTTTTATTTTTGATTTTTTGCACTACTTAATGGAACTTAACCATTTAATAAACATATATGATTAATGTAACCCAGTTTTTTTCTCTATATTTATTTATCACGTATTACATTGTACTGCTGCTGTAAAGTTAACAAATTTCACAACATATGCCGGTGATATTAAACCTGATTCAGATTTTGATGTTGACATCCTTTCTAGCTTTTGTGTTTTCTGCCTGATAGGAGTGTGTAGAAGAGAGAATGCTCAGGGTGGGTGAGGTCTTATGTTGGCTGGATATTACAGAACTGATTATTAACAAGCTGCAGAACTCAGCTTTCCTGAAAGGTTTAGGCAATACACTCAGTGGAACATGGCAAGGTGTACAGGGAAAGCAAACATCTGCTGGAGGAACTCAGCAGGTCAAGCAGCATCTGTGAGAGGAAAAGGAATTGATGTTTTGGGCCAAGACCCTATGTCAGAACTGAGAGTGGAGAGGGGAGACAGCTGCTATAAAGCTGTATGAGGGACTGTGAGATAGGGGTCTGAGGTGACTGGCGGACAGACATGTTTGGGGGTGGGGAGGGCAGGGGTGGGTAAATCAAGCCAGGTTGGGGTGGGGTGGCCTTGATCTCACCACTCTCCCTTTCCCCTCTATACCAACTATCTCTCCTCTTCATTCTCACCTTGATGCTAGCTTCAATCTGAAACTGACAGTTTCTCAACCCCACAGATGCTCCTCGATCTTTTGAGTTCCTCCAACAGATTGTTGCCTAGCTTCCAGTATCCGCAGTCTAAGAACGTAAAGAGATGTCCTCCTTCAAAGAAAGGGGCTTCCCTCACTTCACCATCAACACTGAGTTCACTCTCATCTCTTCCATTTCCCCTCACCACCCTACCAGGGATAGGGTTCCTCTTGTCCTCACCTACCGTCCTACCAGCCTCCACATCCAACACGTATTTCTCCATTACCTCTATCTCCATCGGGATCCTACCACCAAGCACACCTTCCTCCCTGCCACAGTTTCTGCATTCCGCAGGGATTGCTCCCTATGCGACTTCCTTGTGCAGTCATCGCTCCCCGCCAATCTCCCTCCTGGCACTTGTCCTTGAAAGCAGAACAAGTGCCACATTTGCCCCTACATCTTCACCCTCACTACCTTGTACTTCTTCCTCCTACTCCCCTCACCTTCTTACACTGAATCCTCATCTTTTTTCTCCAGTCCTGATGAAGGGTCTCGGTCCAAAACGCCAATTTTCTACTCTTTTCCATAGATACTGCCCGGCCCGCTGAGTTCCTCCAGCATTTTGTGTGTGGTGTTTGGATTTCCAGCATCTACAGATTTTCTCCTGTTAGTATCTGCCATCTATTATGTTTTCTAGAACATTCAGAGTTTTTTCATTCTCCTCATATAAACACCAAGGGATACATATATCACCGTAGCTCAAGAACAGACACAAGAGCAGAGATCTAATTTTACAGATATTTAATTTTTCACGTAGGATGAAACAGACCCTTTGGTGCACCCAGTTGATCATCAAGCACCCATTTTCACCAATCTTACACTAAATGCATTTTATTCTCCCCAGATTCTCATCAACAGTTCCCAGATACTAATCTATCCCTAATTTATAAATCTGTAATTTATTATATTTATGTTTGTAATTTATAACGCTTACGTCTTTTCAATGTACTGCTGCCACTAAGGAACAAATCCCATGCCATATCTCAGTGATAATGAATATAATTCTGTCTTTGGGATATGGGAGGAAAACCAAAGGATTTGGACACAGAGAGAATATGCAAACTCCATACAGAGGGCATCAGTGATTAGGATTGAACCTAGGTCACAGGAGCACTGAGGCAGTGGCTCGTCTAACTGTACCACTGTGCCCGCCACACTTCTTTGTGACGTTAGCCCAGTCTGCACTGGTAAATGTAAAACAGCGTAAACTTTCTGAGATGCGTATAATTGAAAGTGGAGACTCCTTCCTGCTTCTCCTTGACCCTCTTCTCAGAAAGCCATAGAGCCATTGGATACGTGCTCTGGGAGTTTTTACCTGCCTGCTGATGTGTTGTATGAGTTTTTGACCCGCTTATGGATCATAAATAACTCCTAATCCTCCACTCCATTACCCACCCTCTCTCTGACTAGACACAATGGTTATAATTGTCTGGTACACATCAGTTATACAAAGCTCAATGCAAACCTTCCACATGAGATTTATCCCACCCCTTCATTATTCTTCTCAAGGTGCCTTTTCCTTAAATTCATAATTAATGATCTTTTACCTTATTGTTTCTAACCTGTTTTGCGTGTCTCATTAAGCCTACCAATTTTGTGGATTCAGCTTCATTAATCCTTGTGGTTTCCAACTCAAAATGAAAGTAACTTTCGCATGTTTGACACAGGATGCAGGTAGTATATTTCGGTGATTATAAAATTATACGCCATAGCAATCAATTTCAAGGCACAGGGGTTGACATTACAGCTGTATCTTTGCTGGAAAGCATTTAATCTCAGTGTAACAGTAGATGAAACCTGTTAACCCATGGAGGCCTTTATTTGCATGTTTATAGCCTGAGGCTTCAATCCCTGCTGGAATATTGTTGGAACAGGAATGATTTAGATCAAAGAATGAGAATGTGTAATGTCTGTTCTGATTGGGGAATAATGTCAAGCAGGAACGTTTATTGTGGAGCAATAAATGTCTGAGAGTCTTTCATCAAACCAGACATTGAAGAAATAATGTTTTATACGTAGCACAACTTAAGTGGCTTGAGAAGTGCCTGATAATGTAAAAGAAGTGAGTGATATGCTATTAAATAGAAATCTATGGATGGCCACAGTTAGTCCTTATATTCATAATGTCTATGGAAAACCTCCTTTGATGACAAAGTTTGATTGGCTGTCAGGTACTTAACAGTAGAGCAAAGCTCAATGCAACTCCCATGTGTGGTTCATCCCTTGCCTTCTTTGTTCTTCTCAAGTGCCTATGCCATCATGGCCTTTTCTCCTTGGAGCGGCAGAGGATGAGAGATGACCTGATAGAGGTGCATAAAATGATGAAAGGTATTGACTGTGTGGATAGCCAGAGGCTTTTTTCCCAGGGCTGAAATGGCTAACATGAGGAGGCACAGTTTTAAGGTGCTTGGAACTAGGTACTAGGTCAGGGGTAAGTTTTTTACACAGAGAGTGGTGGGTGTGTGGAATGCACTCCTGGCAGCGCTGGTGGAAGTGGATACAATAGGGTCTTTTAAGAGCCTCTTAGATAGTTACATGGAACTATGGAAATTCTAGGCAGTCTCTAGAGTAGGTTATACGGTTGGCACAACATTGTGGGCTGAAGGGCCTGTAATGTGCTGTAGATTTCTATGTTCTATTATACATTTTACATCCTCTTCTCAAGACTGAGAATGACTCTCTTCACTTTGTTATTGTGGGTCCTGAGTGGACTGTTAAGGCCAACATAGAATGTGAAGGCACTTCCACAAATGGGTTCTTGTGGAATAGGTGGGCCAGAAGTTTATGAAGTGGTGATTCTCTCCACATGCCCAGCACTACACCCCCAAAACTAACACTCTGTTCCAAGCTCCTTCACGATAAGAGATTATGAGGCAGAGACAGGAAAAGATTAAAGAACTTGGCACGCTGTGAGGTTTATCCGCCCCTGGTGCATGGAAATACCAGTGGCATTCTGAGATTCTGGAGGGCCCCTGTGCCATCTGAATGCTTCTTCTTCATTTTAAGAAAGATTTAAGAACATCCTTGAACCTTTTTCTGCTCCCTGTCTGGTCATGTGATGGGGATTGGATTAAAGTGTCTGCTTCAGCAGTCTCATGTTGGGCATGTGAGTAATTTTGCCTATGGAGCAAATTGAGTTAAATTAAGTGTTAGGGATATTGGTCTAGGAGAGGGATCTGATTTTAGTTGGCTTTTCCTACCAGTGAATTTGGAGGAATTTGTACAGATAGTGTTGGTGGCATCTCCCCATTCAGAAATAGCTTCTTCCGCTCCTCAATCAGATTTCAGAATGGTCCATGAAACTATTAACTTTACTTCGTTATTCCTTTTTTGTAATATTTGTTCATAGTAACTTTATAGTGATTTTATTACAAAACAACGAACTGTGGCCACTATTTTAGGTATGCCAGTACATCTGCTTGTTAATGCAAATATCTAATCAGCCAGTCATGTGGCAGCAACTCAGTGCATAAAAGCATGCAGACGTGGTCAAGAGGTTCAGTTCTTGTTCAGAATAACATCAGAATGGAGAAGAAATGTGATCTAAGTGACTTTGATGTGGAATGATTGTTGTTGAATATCTCAGAAAATGCTGATCTTCTGGGATAAAGTGGTCACTAAGTATAAATTGGTGATAAAAAATCTGATTCTGATTTCAATCCTTTGAAGAACTTACTTTAGGTTGTACGTGCGTCCAAAGTTATTCCCCTACAACCATTGGGCTACTGAATCAGCATGGATAACTTTACTCACCACAACTCTGAACTGATTTTACAACCAATAGACTCACTTTCAAGAATTTGCAAAATTTGTCTTCTTTTGTATTTTGGTTGTTTGTCATTCTTTATTATGTATAGCTTCTCATAAATGTTATTATATTATATTTCTTTATTTTCCTGTGAATTCCTGTAAGAAAATGAATCTCAAGGTAAGTATATGGTGACATATACGTACTTTGATAATATATTTTTCTTTGAGTTTGACTATTTCAGTTTATCTGATTTCATTCACCATATGCTAACTCTTCGGTTTGAGGCTTTAGGGACAAAGTTACTCTACTGACTCAAATATTTGACCAAAAACAGTTGCTTACAGCAGTGAATCAGGGTATTGGTGGCATCAACAATACATTGCACGAACTTCTTACAAAGGCACACAGCATACTTGCACTTATCAGGCAGTGCATTGAGCACACGAGTCAGGAAATTACGTTGCATGGTTGGGCTGCGTGGAATGCTGCATTCACTTCTGGTCGCTCCATTATAGAAAAAATGTGGAGGCTTAGAAAGTTGTAGAAGACGCTGTCTGGAGAGGTTGGGCAAACCAGGGTTGCTTTTCTGGAGCAGCAAAAGCAGAGCAGTGACCTTGTTTATAAAATTATGAGAGGCATAGATTGGAGAGGCAACTGGTATTTTACTCTGCACTGTCATCATGTCTAATACTAGCGGATTGCATTTAAGGTGAGGGGGAAACTTCAAAGGAGTTGTGCAGGGTAAGTTATTTTACACAGTGGGTGGTGGGTGCTTGGAATGAACCACATGTGATATGGAAACAGATATGAAAGGAGAGTTTAAGAGTCTCTTATCTGTGTGAATATGCAGAGAATGAGAGGGATATGCACCACGTGTAGGCAGAAGGATTAGTGTAATTAGGTTTAATTCGTTCGGGACATCATTGTGGACCAAACTTCCTCTTCATGTGCTATATTGTTCTATGCACTATGTTCTTGCCCCCTCCCCCCAGTACATAATCTCAGATTATTGGCTGGACTAAAAGGCAGCACAGCTGCCCCCCTGGGTGCCACACAATGCATCGACTAGGTTTTGTGCTCAAATTCCAGAAGTGGTATTTGACCCCGGGATCTCCTGATTCTTCAAGGAAATGCCTCTTACATTGCCCTGCACTGGGGGAATCTTCCACATCTCATCTTTTAAAGGGAGGCACTACAGTTCATCAAAGCAGATATGAAATAAATGTGCAAATCTTACCCCAAAATTCTGCCTCGCTCCTAACCTGACAACTCTCCATGTTGGTCTGACTATAATTTGAAACAGTGGCTTTTCAAGTGACTAAATTTGAACATTCCTCGTTAATCACTGTGATCAGTATAATTACCTCCATTGTTCTGCATCTGTGGACCTGAAACTTTGAGAGGGCCCCTTGGCTAACAACCTGTTAGTTACAACTCCTTGGACTTAATTAGATATCCTGTAATTTAGACACTGCACATTTCTGTCCTCAAGTGGTAATTACTGGAAACAAGCTCAGTGAGACTGCTTGATGCAATGGTTCCACCTGGTACCAATTGTTTACAGTGACACCTTATTGAGACCATAAGACCAGAAGAGATATTGACGACAGTGACCCGCCTCTGCCACCATTTCTACTCTTCCCTCTCCTGGATCTATCAGCTGCCAACTTTTACTCCAACCCTTTAACCCGACTATCTCGTCTCTACTCTTTCATCCGGAGGGGCTTTGACCTGAAATGTCAGCTGTCCATTTCCCTGCCTGGATGGTGACCCGCTGAGTTCCTGCAGGATCATGTGCTTTGCTCCAGATTCCAGCATCTGCAGTCTCGTGCGTTTCCACGAGTGACAGCGCTGCTTTGTGCTGGAGGAACTCAGTGGGTCAGAGATACGGGCAATCAAAAATTTCGGTTTGGGACCCTTCTTCAGGACTGGAAAGAATGAGAGGAGACTGAAAGGAAGGGGTGTCGCCAATGATAGGAGGATCCAGGTGAGAGGGGAGAGATAGATAAGTGGGGATGGGGTGAGTGGGAATGATCTAAAAAAATGGGAGGTGATAGGTGGAGGTGACAAAGATCTGAAGGTGATGGAGTCTGATTGGAGGTGACAGTGGACCAGTGGAAGTGAGCAGGGGAACTGAAGAGAGGAGTGTGTGGGAGATGGGAGGAGAAAGAGAAGGTGCATGGGGCTGGTGGGATTCGGGAAAGCAAAGGCGGGGAACAGAGGGGAGTGGTTACCAGAAGACAACACATTGATGTTCATACCATCAGGTTGGAGACTACCAGGGTGGAATATGAGGTGCTGCTTCTCTAATCTGCACCAGGCCTCAACTTGACAGTGGAAGAGACCATGGACAGACATGTCTACGTGGGAATGGGATGTGGAAGTAAAATGGCTGGCCACTGAGAGATCCAGCTGTTATAAAAGACAGAGCGAGGGTGCTTGATGAAGCAGTCCTCCAATCAGTGTCAGGTTGCCCTGATACAGAGGAGGGCATACTGAGAGTACTGGATGCAGGAAATAACACTGATAGATCCACAAGTGCAGTGTCACCTCACCTGGAAGGACTGAATGGAGACGAGGGAGAAGGTGTAGGGACTGACATAGCACTTAGCATCTTTGCAGGGTTAAGTGCCTAAAGGCAGATTGTTGTGGAGCGGCCAGTGTACAAGGGAATTACAGAGACATCACTACAGAAAGCAGAGAGGAGAGGGTTGGCGGTGGGGGAGGAGGTGAGATGTGGGATCATATCGGAGATGGGGAAAATTAGCAGAGACTGTGGGATGGCAGTTAAGGACAAGGGGAATTCTATCGCTTTATGACTGGGGGTGTGGAATGGGGTGAGGGTTGACATGGGGGAAATAGAAGAGATGCAAGTTAGGGTTGCATTGATACCAGTAGTGGATGGGTAGCCCCATCTTCTGAAATAAAGAAGTCATCTTAAATGTCTTGAAATGTAAAGTGGAGGCAAAGAAGGGAATAACATTCTTGCAGGTGAAAGGGTGGGAAGAGGTGTAGTCAAGGTAACTGTGGGAGTCAGTGGGTTTGCAGAAGATAGTGGTGAATAATCTATCTCCTGAGATGGAGACAGAGACAAAGAAAGTGGATCTCTTTGTCTCACCACTTGGTCCATCAATTCTACTCCACCATTCAATCATGGCCGATTTTTTCTCCCACCTGCTCCTGTAACCCTTAACCCCATTTCTATCGGTCTCTGCATTAAATACTCCAATGACTTGGCAACAACCTCTACAGATTCATCAGTCTTTGGCTGAAGAAATTCCTCCTCAGGCATCTGTTTATACTGAGGCAGTGCCCTCTCAATCTAGACTGTCCTACCAATGGAAATATCCTTTCCGTATACACTATCCAGGCCATTCTGTGTTCGTTAGGTTTCAGTGAGGTTCCCCCCGTCCTCTGAACTCCAGTGAGTGCAGATCCAAAGGTATCAAACGCTTCTCATACATTAAGCATTTCATTCTCGCAAACCTCCTCTGGAACCTCTCCTGAGCCAGCAACCCCGTCCTTAGAGGAAATACTGTCAGAGATGGCCAAGCAGGTGGACTCTATTGGTATACTGAAGAAGAGAGTGAATGAGAGGGGGGGGGGGGGGGGGGGCAATTCCTTTGCTTTAGACACAGGTAGCTGAAGGCAGAGGTGAAGTGATGGAAACAGTCCAGAACCTACAGAGGGTAATATTCTCCAACTCTCAGAGGTTTTAATGATCAGAAATGATCTTTTATGGTTATGTAGCAGAACTGAACTAATCATCAGCTTTTGCAATGTATAAACTGACTGATTTTGTGTACAAATTAATTCTTATTTTTATCTGAATTCTTTTGGCATGAATCTCAGAAATTTCACATCAGGCGCTTGGAAGAATCAGCAACTATTTTTTATTGTTAGATTAAACTTGCTAAAAACATTTAGCCATGGTGATCCTACAAGGTCACTGCCACAGATAGTTTATATTGTATTATTGTTAATTTACATTGTTTTATTTTCTTTCTAACACTGTGTGTGTTTCCTCTTGAAGGATGTGTATAGTTCCGAGCATGGTCAGTGTTCAGAGTCTGAACTGGTTAGTCACATATACCAGAGCCAAACTGTCAGGATAATTTTGAGAAGATGTTTTACGCTGTCTCAGAACAGCTTCATCATGGACTATATTCCTGACATTGATACTTATGAAATGGAATGGTGTGTCGCTTGGGCAGGCTTTGGTTAACCTGTTTATTTGTGGTGCATATCTTAACACTGTTCCATTCACCCCTTCACCTATTACTCTCCTGGACTCACCTATCCTATGCCAGATCCTGTCGTATCCCTGACTCTTCATGTCATCCTCATACCAATTCAAGATTCAGATTGATTTATTTATCGCATTAACACCGAAGCATACAGTCAAATGAATCGATGCGTTAACAATCAACACACCCGAGGGTGTGCTGGGACAAGCCCACAAGCGTCACCACACACAGTATGCCCACAATGCTTGACAGAACACTGTAAGTGACAAAACCACAGTAAAACAAGCCCTGTTCCTCCCGCACAGTCCTCTAACCCTAGGGCAGACCATCTTCGGCCTCCAGCCTCGAGAGAACATGAGCTCGCAGACATTGTGCTTTTGACTCTCCAAGTGATCTCGCAGGGCTCTAGTCATCGGACCTCAATTCCTGGACTTCCAATCGATCTTTAAGTTCTCAAAGTTCAAAGTAAATTTATTATCAATGTACATAAATATCACCACATACAACCCTGAGAATCCTTGAAAGTGAGTCCAAAGTTTGTGGGAACATTTCAATAATGGGGTAAGCGAAGCTGAGTGAAGTTATCCCCTTTGTTTTAAGAGCCTGATGGTTGAGGGGTAAAAACTATTCCTGAACCTGCTGGTCTGAGTCCTGAGGCTCCTGTACATCTTCCTGATGGCAACAGAGAGAAAAGGGCATGACTTAGATAGTGAGGGTCACTGATGATGGATACTGCTTTCCTATGACAACATTTTGTGTAGATGTGCTCACTGGTGGAGAGGGCTTTACTCTTGTTGGTCTGGGCCATATCCATCATGTTTTGTTGAATTTTCTGTTCAAGGGCATTAATATTTCCATACCAAGCTGTGATACAGCCAGTCAATATACTCTCCACCACACATCCATAGAAGTTTGTCTAAGTTTTAGATGTCATGCCAATGTTCACAAATTCTTAAGGAAATAGAGGTGACGCCATGCCTTCTTCATAACTGCAATTACATGCTGGACCCAGGCAGGTCCTCCAAAATAATAACAATGGGGAATTTAAAGTTGCTGACCCTCTCACCTCCGATCCTCCGATGGGGACTGGATCATGGACCTCTGGTTTCCTTCTCCTGAATTCAATCATCAGCTCTTTGCCTCTGGCTGACATTGAGTAAGAGGTTGTTGTTGTGGCACCATTCAGCCGATTTTCAATTTCTCTCCGATATGCTGATTCGTCACCACCTTTGATTTGGCCTATGACAGTGGTGTCACAGCAAGTTTGAACATGGTGTTGGAGCTGTGCTTAGCCACACAGTATTGACCCCAGGACTCACTCGTCACAGGACACTAGGTTAGACTCTGGACTTGCAGATGATGGGACCCTGAACTTTATGTCCTGAACTCCAGTCTCGTCGATTTGTGTACGTAGTGGGTCACTGGCCCTCGTTCCTCCAGCCTACTCAGAGCTCCGATTCCAGAACCTGCTGACAACTCATTGACCCTGGGTGGCAAGGGCTGGGTCCTGGTTTCATTCCCTCATATCTTTCAGTCCATATTACAGACCTTGACCCGAGAAGCTGACTGTCCGTTTCCCTCCACAAACGCTGCTTGACATGCTGAGTTCTTCCGGCACTTTTGAGTTGAGTTTATTGTCATATGCACAAGTGCATGTATGCAGAGGTGTGGTGAAAATCTTAATTGCAACAGCATCACAGGCATAATATACACCAGAAAAAAACTTAAACAGAAAATAATCTGTACACAATTTTTGCAAGAACAAAAAAATTACCAAGTTCACTTTAGTGCAAAGTGATCAAAATGCCATAGTGCTGAACTGTAGTGATCAGGGTTTTGCTGCTCAATTCAAGAACCAGATGGTTTAAGGGAAGTAGCTGTTTCTGTATAACACACACGCACACACACACACACACACACAAAATGCTTCGGAAGTGTTCAGAACCACCCGACTCGCTATCCTTGGGTATGTCGTGGAAAACGGGGTCATTGGCCCTGATCCCGACCGTATGCACCCCCTGTTAGAACTCCCTCTTCCCACCACTCTCAAAGCCCTCAGACGGTGCCTGGGTTTTTTTTCCTATTACACCCAATGGGTCCCCCATTATGCAGAAAAGGCCCGCCCCCTGGTCAAGTCTACCACTTTTCCCCTCTCTGCTGAGGCCTGCGCGGCCTTCAGCTGCATTAAAGGGGACATTGCCAAATCAACGATGCATGCGGTGGACGAGACCATTCCCTTCCAAGTACAGAGTGACGCCTCCGATTTCGCGCTTGCTGCTACCCTCAATCAGGCAGGCAGGCCAGTAGCATTCTTTTCTCGTACCCTTCAAGGCCCTGAAATTCGGCACTCCGCGGTGGAGAAAGAAGCCCAGGCCATAGTGGAAGCTATTAGGCACTGGAGGCACTATCTCGCCGGCAAAAGGTTCAACTTGCTGACTGACCAGCGCTCGGTTGCGTTCATGTTCAGCAACCAACAGCGGGGCAAAATCAAAAATGATAAAATTTTGCGGTGGAGAATAGAACTCTCCACCTACAACTATGATATTCTGTACCGGCCTGGCAGACTCAATGAGCCCCCTGATGCCCTATCCCGGGGAACGTGTGCTAGCGCACAGCTCGACCAGCTATACGCCCTCCATGCAGATCTTTGCCATCCGGGGGTCACCCGATTTTACCATTTCGTGAAAGTCCGGAACCTGCCGTACTCCCTGGAGGACATCAGGACGATGACCAGGGACTGCCAAATCTGCGCTGAGTGCAAACCGCACTTCTACCGTCCTGAAACGGCGCAACTTTTCAAGGCCACCCGCCCTTTTGAGTGACTGAGTGTCGACTTTAAGGGCCCCCTTCCCTCCACCGACCGCAATGTCTATTTTCTCAATATTATCGACGAGTACTCGCGGTTCCCCTTTGCCATTCCCTGCCCTGACACCACTACCACGTCCGTCATAAAAGCCCTGCGCCAGCTCTTCACTCTGTTCGGATATCCCTGCTATATCCACAGTGATAGAGGGTCCTCCTTTATGAGTGACGAGCTGCGCCAGTACCTGCTGACTAGGGGCATTGCTACTAGTCGGACCACGAGTTATAATCCCCGGGGAAATGGACAGGTGGAGAGGGAGAATGCCACAGTGTGGAAGGCCACACTTTTAGCCCTTAAGTCAAAAGGGTTGCTGGTCTCTCGATGGCAGGAGGTCCTCCCTGAGGCACTCCACTCTATCCGCTCCCTGTTATGTACGTCCATTAATGCCACCCCTCACGAGCGCCTATTCTCTTTTCCCAGGAAGTCTGCCACTGGGACCACCCTACCAGTTTGACTGACGTCCCCAGGGCCAATGCTGCTCCGGAAATATGTGAGGAGCAATAAATACTCCCCGCTGGTCGAGAGGGTTCACCTTCTACATGCGAACCCCCAGTATGCCTATGTGGTCTTATCTGATGGGCGGGAGGACACGGTCTCTGTCCGCGACCTGGCGCACGCAGGAGCAGCAGACCACTACCCCGAATACTCCAAGGTAACTATGAACCCTGTACCCGAGGTGACACCGCGCACACCGAGCCCTACACAGACTCCTCACGACACTCCTATACCGGGCGTCTCATATGCGTATTTACCAGGCGCCTCGCACACGTGTGAGGGATTACTGACGCCTAGTGGGCTGACACCTCCAGTTAGGCCGGAACCAGCACAACCTCCGTCTCCAGTGCAACCACCACCGGCACCTGTGCAATCACAGCCGGTACTACGTAGATCGCAGCGACAGATTCCACTACCTGATAGACTTAACCTGTAAATATACTCGTAAGAAACTTCGCCCCATGGGGACTCTCTTTTAAAACAAAGGGGGGGTGAATGTGGTGAACTACATATACCTGTCTGGACACGCCCCCTGATGACTGCTCCTGTGGCTCCTCCCACAGACCCCTGTATAAAGGTGATGGAGGTCTGAGCCCGGCCTCTCTGTCTCCAGGATGTAGTATGGTGGTCACTCACTGCTTGTTCCTTCTTCCAGTCAATAAAAGCCGATATCTCGCCTTTACGTCTCAGAATGAGTTATTGATGGTGCATCAATTTTATTGACTGGAAGTTTTAAAACATGGAAACCGTTTTACGTCCGGAAAGATTGGATTTGGACCCCCAAGACCCTGAAGCAGCTCTTGCCTTTGAACTCTGGCTTGCATGCTTCCACTCATACTTGGAGGAGGTTAGTGCAACTGAACCCGCTGTTATGCACCGAATTCTCCTCTTGAGGGTCACCCCGAAAGTTTACTCACTTATCAGAGGCCTGCCGACCTACGAAGGGGCACTGGACGCCCTCAAAAGACAGTACCTGCGGCTGGTGAACACCATCTACGCAAGACATCGTTTAGCTACGCGCCGACAGCGGCCTGCAGAGTCGTGCGCCGAGTTTCTCCGAGCTCTACAGACGCTCGTCCGAACTTGTGACTGCAAACCTCTCACGGCGGAACAGCATGCCGAGCTCCTGGTACGAGATGCCTTTGTGACAGGAATTCGGTCAGTGTACGTGCGCCAGCGGCTGCTGGAAAATGCCGATCTTACCTTACGCTCAGCGATCGAGGCGGCCGACACGCTGGAGGCTGCTCTGCACAACGCTGACGCTGTCCAGCCGCGTGATTCCCCGCCGGTTCCGTGGACACCTCAGACCCCGCCGCTGCCGGTTCCCGCAAGCGAATTCGTCAACGCCGCTGCCAGTCGCGATTCCACGAACTCCCCGAACCCGACCTCGGTAGCGGCCAGGTGAAAGCCCGAGCTGGGTTACTTCTGCAGACTCGAAAAGCACCCCCGAAAACGCTGCCCGGCCCGAGAAGTGACCTGCTCCAGCTGCGGGAAGAAGGGCCATTTCACCAAGGTCTGTAAGTCTAAACCACGAGCGGGGTCGAGCAGCGCTGCGTGTGAGACGTGGGGGCCGCCATCTTGCATGCCCGGATGTTGGCGGCCAACTTTGTCGGCGTCAGCATGCCCCGCCCCCGACCCACCGATGCTTACCGGGCACCAAGACGGCAGTTCAACTCTGGCCACCGTAACCCTCGACCAAAGCACCCCACACCAGCTTGCAAGGTCAATGATGGACATCCTGGTGGAGGGCCACAGGACTAGCTGCCTGTTTGACACGGGCAGCACTGAGAGTTTTATTGACCCAGACACAGTGCAACGCTGTGGACTCATGACACAGCCGGTAAGTCAGAGGGTCACCTTGGCTTCTGGGTCGCATTCCACAGACATCCGGGTGGGTTGTGTAGTGACACTGGTGGTGCAGGGCACAGAATATCGGAACTTTGCGCTACTGGTCATGCCTCAACTGTGTGCACCTGTGCTATTGGGGCTGGACTTCCAGAGCCACCTCGAAAGTGTGACTATGGCATATGACAGGCCCCTCCCACCACTCACTGTCAGGAATCCTCAGTTTGGTGGGACTTCGCCAAAAAAAAAGGGTTGCCGGTCTCTCAATGGCAGGAGGTCCTCCCTGAGGCACTCCACTCTATCCGCTCCCTGTTATGTATGTCCACCAATGCCACCCCTCACGAACGCCTATTCTCTTTTCCCAGGAAGTCTGCCACTGGGACCACCCTACCAGCTTGGCTGACGTCCCCAGGGCCAGTGCTGCTCCGGAAACATGTGAGGAGTAATAAATACTCCCCACTGGTAGAGAGGTTTCACCTACTACATGCGAACCCCCAGTATACCTACGTGGTCTTATCTGATGGGCGGGAGGACACGGTCTCTGTCCGCGACCTGGCACCCGCAGGAGCAGCAGACCACTACCCCGAACACTCCACGGTAACTAAGAACCCTGTACCCGAGGTGACACCGTGCACACCAAGCCCTGCACTGACCCCTCACGACACTCATATACTGGGAGTCTCGTACGCATATATTCCAGGTGCCTCACACACGTGTGAGGGATCACTGACACCTAGTGGGCTGACACCTCCAGTTAGGCCTGAACCAGCACAACCTCCGTCTTCGGTGCAACCACCACCGGCACCTGTGCAATCACCACCGGCACCTGTGCAATCACCACCGGCACCTGTGCAATCACCACCACCGGCACCTGTGCAATCACCACCGGCACCTGTGTAATCACCACCACCACCACCTGTGTAATCACCACCGGCACCTGTGCAATCACCACCACCGGCATCTGTGCAATCACCACCACCGGCATCTGTACAATCACCACCACCGTCTCCTGTGTAATCACCACCACCGGCTCCTGTGTAATCACCATCTCCGGCACCTGTGTAATCACCACCACCGGCACCTGTGCAATCACCACCTCCGGCATCTGTGCAATCACCACCACCGGCATCTGTACAATCACCACCACCGGCTCCTGTGTAATCACCATCTCCGGCACCTGTGCAATCACCACCACCGGCACCTGTGCAATCACCACCACCGGCACCTGTGCAATCACCACCACCGGCACCTGTGCAATCACCACCTCCGGCATCTGTGCAATCACCACCACCGGCACCTGTGCAATCACCACCACCGGCACCTGTGCAATCACCACCACCGGCACCTGTGCAATCACCACCTCCGGCATCTGTGCAATCACCACCACCGGCATCTGTGCGATCACCACCACCGGCACCTGTGCAATCACCACCTCCGGCACCTGTGCAATCACCACCACCGGCACCTGTGCAATCACCACCGGCACCTGTGCAATCACCACCACCGGCTCCTGTGTAATCACCATCTCCGGCACCTGTGCAATCACCACCACCGGCACCTGTGCAATCACCACCACCGGCACCTGTGCAATCACCACCTCCGGCATCTGTGCAATCACCACCACCGGCATCTGTGCGATCACCACCACCGGCACCTGTGCAATCACCACCACCGGCACCTGTGCAATCACCACCTCCGGCACCTGTGTAATCACCACCACCGGCACCTGTGCAATCACCACCTCCGGCACCTGTGCAATCACCACCACCGGCACCTGTGCAATCACCACCTCCGGCACCTGTGCAATCACCACCTCCGGCATCTGTGCAATCACCACCACCGGCACCTGTGCAATCACCACCACCAGCTCCTGCGTAATCACCATCTCCGGCACCTGTGCAATCACCACCACCGGCACCTGTGCAATCACCACCTCCGGCATCTGTGCAATCACCACCACCGGCACCTGTGCAATCACCACCACCGGCACCTGTGTAATCACCACCACCGGCACCTGTGCAATCACCACCGGCACCTGTGCAATCACCACCACCGGCACCTGTGTAATCACCACCACCGGCACCTGTGCAATCACAGCCAGTGCTACGTAGATCGCAGCGACAGATTCGACCACCCGATAGACTTAACCTGTAAATATACTTGTAAGAAACTTCGCCCCATGGGGACTCTCTTTTAAAACAAAGGGGGGGTGAATGTGGTGAACTACATATACCTGTCTGGACATGCCCCCTGATGACTGCTCCTGTGGCTCCTCCCACAGACCCCTGTATAAAGGTGATGGAGGTCTGAGCCTGGCCTCTCTGTCTCCAGGATGTAGTATGGTGGTCACTCACTGCTTGTTCCTTCTTCCAGTCAATAAAAGCCGATATCTCGCCTTTACGTCTCAGAGTGAGTTATTGATGGTGCATCAGCTAGATGGTGCTTTCTTGAGGCAGGACTTCCTGTAGATGCTACGAATGAGCCTGTGATGTAATGCACAGAGTCCACTACCCTCCTGGGCTTCTTACATTCCTGTACGTTAAGTTGTCATTTGGGTTTCAACAGTACATCTGTAGAAGTTTGCTATAGTGTTCAGTGACAAGCTAAACCTTTTCAACCTCCTAAGAAAGGAAAAATGCTGTTATTCCTTCCTTATCATCCTATCTGTGTGCTGGGCCCAGGAATGGTGGCTCCAGATTCCAGCATCTGCAGTCTTTTACATCGACACAGGAGGCCATGCAGCCTGGAAATTCTGTACTGGTTTATGGCAGAGCAATCCAATTTCCCCTTCCCTTATTTCCCTTCTTTTCTCACACGTGCACATCAATTCCCCTTTGAACATTCTGTCACTTACACTTGGTGTAAGTTACAGTGGTCAATGAACTTACAACACGATGGAAGAAGTCGTGGTCCAGTTGCTGTGACTCTGTAATCAGTGAGCAAACAGATATCCTCTATCTGGTGTTTGTGTCGGGGAGGGAGGTGCGTGGGTGAGTGACTGGCGCCATGATGGGCATTCCCCGAGCAGTTTGTTTGTTGCTGCAGATTTCAGATTCTGCAGTCTCCTGCGTCTACACCCTGATAAGCTACTCCTCAGTTTCAAAATTCACATCCTTGTTTTCATTCCCATCACTGATGTCAGCACCTCCCTGTGTCTGTAAACTCCTTCAGCCTACTACCCTCGGGAAGGCCCAGATACCTCCAGTTGTTGCCTCAAATTCTGACTGGCTCAACATGCCTTTAGCTCCTCAGACCCAAACTATTAAAACCCCTTCCTCAACTCTCTTAAATAGCTCCTTTAACTAAACCTTGTCACGCCTTCAGCAAACCTTTAAATGGTTCAATGTTAAATTTTATATAGAATTTTAATGCTTTGAACAATTTTATAAGGTTCCACACAAATACAGGTTACTGTTGTAGCTGGCGAAGACTGATTGAGGATCTTGGCCCAAAACGTCAACGGTTTACTTTTTTCTATAGGTTTTGCCCGGCCTGCAGAGCTCGTCCAGCATTTTGTGTGTGTGTGTGTGTTTTTTACTGTTGTTGCTGTTCGTTAACACAAGGCCGTCTCCAGATTCTGAACTGAATTATGCGCAGACACAATTGTAGTTTAGGGAGAATTAACTCCATGCAGAGTTAATCAAACCTGAGATCTTTGTAGCAGAGATGACACGTTATTTACTGGGTGTTACTCTGGCCAAACAACCCATCAAAGAGCCTTCAAACCTTGTAACAAGCTGCACACTCTAAGGGGCAGGGAGCACAAAGAGGAGGAAGTGGTAACTGTTTCAGCCAGTGGCCGCAGCTTTAGAAAAAGAAACCCCTTGGGGGTCACTGATCAAAAGATGTCATTTGCTGTCTTGATCTTCCAGGTCACAAATGAACAAAGCAAACATCACCCTGGACAGCAGAGGTCCTGGTCCATAGTACAGACATGAAGCAAAGACGGGGGAGGATTGAATATCCCTAGGCAAGATGCCCTGAGTTCAACTAAAATGCAAGGCTGAAAAATATTTTTGATCAGCTTCTAAAAATAAAAGGATTCCCAGCTCTGTTAGTAGAAGGTTAAAGGGTGCACTTGGTTACAAGACGTTTTAAGGCCAATGAGCAACTGCTTTATTTTCAGTGTTTCTTTGAGCACTTTGTTCAGCCCAGTCCACAGCCAAGCTTACACCGACCCACCGGGGTGACTGCCTAACTATTCACGGCCGGCTGCAGCCTGGAAATGACTCAAATGAAACCTCATGCATTTTAATGTAGTTTGCACTCTGGGCTGGAGGAAGCCCTATCTGATCAGAAGGCTCTTTTGATGGGGGTTGGGTCTGGTTGGTGCCAGCTTTGCTTCAGACCATCAAGATTCATTGCTTGGTGACTGAAAGCAAAATTGCCTACTATTTTCTGGCTGCATTGTTTAGGCTCTGAGCCTGCTGAATGATTCATAAACAAAGGAAAGGAGAAACACTTCAAATTGGAATTTTGCGTTCATTCCATGTAAACCGAGTTCTTGGCAGGTCTACATTTTCCTTTATTTTCTGTGTTTCATTATGTAATTTAGGAGAAATCAATCATGATTAAACTATTCCTGTTTCTTAAAGGACCATCACTGTCTAGTGAGCCTTTAAAGTATAGCAATACACTTCTTCATTGAAAGCAGCAAGATCTATTCACCCAAGCAAGCAAGGGTTTACAAAACTAACAATTTATGACACTGGCAGCCATGGATATCAATTGCACAAGGGACCTTCACGTGTAGTTCTAAAGTGTACCGTTGACTTAGGAAACACTCAGCAGGTCAGGCAGCATCTGAGGAAAGCGAACAGAATTAATGTTTTATCTCAGGACTAACTCCAGAAACTAATCAAAAGAAAAACATGGGAGGCAGGATATATGTACCCTTAAGTTTCTTTTTTCTTTAGTGAGATGCTCACATATGACATGGTGATGTAACGATGGATGCAGTTCACATACTTCTTACATACAACCCATAATGAAATATGTAAACAACGAAGAATGCTTAATCAAACAAAATATTTGAAGGCCTTGGTGGGCAGAATTAAGGAAAACCCCAAGGCATTCTACAAGTATGTGAAGAGTAAGAGGATAGGACGTGAAAGAATAGGACCTATCTAGTGTGATAGTGGAAAGTGTGTATGGAACCGGAGGAAATAGCAGAGGTACTTAATGAATACTTTACTTCAGTATTCACTATGAGAAAGGATCTTAGTGATTGTAGTGATGACTTGCAGCAGACTGAAAAGCTTGAGCATGTAGATATTAAGAAAGAGGATGTGCTGGAGCTTTTGGAAAGTATCATGTTGGATAAGTCTCCAGCACCGGATGAGATGTACCCCAGCAACTGTGGGAGGCGAGGGAGGAGATTGCTGAGCCTCTGGCAATGATCTTTGCATCATCAATGGGGATGGGAGAGGTTCCGGAGGATTGGATGGTTGCTGATGTCGTTCCTTTATTCAAGAAAGGGAGTAGAGATAGCCCAGGAAATTATAGACTAGTGAGTCTTACCTCAGTGATTGGTAAGTTGATGGAGAAGATCCTGAGAGGCAGGATTTATGAACATTTGGAGAGGTATAATATGATTAGGGGTAGTCAGCATGGCTTTGTCAAGAGAAGGTCGTGCCTTATGAGCCTGATTGAATTTTTTGAGGATGTGACTAAACACATTGATGAATGAAGAGCAGTAGGTATAGTGTATAAGGATTTCAGCAAGGCATTTGATAAGGTACCCCATGCAAGGCTTATTGAGAAAGTAAGGAAGCATGGGATCCAAGGGGACATTGCTTTGTGGATCCAGAATTGGCTTGCCCACAGAAGGCAAAGAGTGTTTGTTGACGGGTCATATTCTGCATGGAGGTCGGTCACCAGTGGGGTGCCTCAGGGATCTACTCTGGGACCCTTACTCTTCGTGATTTTTATAAATGACCTGGATGAGGAAGTGGAGGGATGGGTTAGTAAGTTTGCTGATGACACAAAGGTTGGAAGTGTTGTGGATAGTGTGGAGGGCTGTCAGAGGTTACAGCGGGACATTGATAGGATGCAAAACTGGGCTGAGAAGTGGCAGGTGGAGTTCAACCCAGATAAGTGTGAAGTTGTTCATTTTGGTAGGTTAAATATGATGGTAGAATATAGTATTAATGGTAAGACTCTTGGCAGTGTGGAGGATCAGAGGGATCTTGGGGTCCTAGTCCATAGGACACTCAAAGCAGCTGCGCAGGTTGACTCTGTGGTTAAGAAGGCGTATGGTGTATTGGCCTTCATCAATCGTGGAATTGAATTTAGGAGCTGAGAGGTAATGTTGCAGCAAAATAGGACCCTGGTCAGGCCCCACTTGAAGTACTGTGTTCAGTTCTGGTTGCCTCACTACAGGAATGATGTAGAAGCCATAGAAAGGGTGCAGAGGAGATGTTGCCTGGAATGGGGAGCATGCCTTATGAGAATAGGTTGAGTGAGCTCGGTCTTTTCTCCTTGGAGCAAAAGAGGATGAGAGGTGACCTGATAGAGGTGTATAAGATGATGAGAGGCATTGATCATGTGGATAGTCAGAGGCTTTTTCCCAGGGCTGACATGGTTGCCACAAGAGAACACAGGTTTAAGGTGGTGGGGAGTAGGTACAGAGGAGATGTCAAGGGTAAGTTTTTTACTCAGAGAGTGGTTAGTGCGAGGAGTGGGCTGCCAGCAACGGTGGTGGAGGTGGATATGATAGGGTCTTTTAAGAGGCTTTTAGATAGGTATTTGGAGCTTAGTAAAATAAAGGGTATAGGTAAGCCTAGTAATTTCTAAGGTGGGGACATGTTTGGCACAATTTTGTGAGCCGAATGGCCTGTATTGTGCTGTAGTTTTTCTATGTTTCTATTTACAATATTATTTAAATATTACTGAAATATAATACTCTCCTCCCTGCTTAGTATAAACTCCAACTAAATATAGAATACATCTCAACTCAAATGTGTAACGTATTGCTTTCTATTTATCTTATATATACACACACAGTATGCTATATAATACAACTATTGTACAGATATCCACAGCATAGTAAATTTTAAATTGTCTCATTCAGGCTTAAATATTTAATCACTGCGGAGGATTTCTTATTCTTGTGGGATCATGTCTATCCTGATAAGGGGGATCGCTCTGCCTGGCAGGGGACACTTGTGGCTGTGAAACAGTCTCATGTTCTGGGGCTGCTCCGTGGTGGTTCTAGGAGTCGAATCTAGGACTACAGCAAGTGGTTCTGACAACTCTGGACAGCTTTCTTCTCCAACAATTGCCTCTGCTCTCCTCAACTGATTGATGTGTCATCTCCAGATGCAACCTCCACTCTGCATCAGGGTGGTCCAGTTCTGTCCTAAATCTTTCCAATTACCCACTTTTGATAATTGCTGTAGTCGCTCACCAGGACTGCTGGTCCAGGAATAAAATCATGGAATCTCCTTATTTAAGAACCCTTCATTTGTCTCAGCTATTTGTTCTGCATACACCTTCTGAGATTGGGTTTGAGGAGATCCAAGCATGGGCACAAGGGACAACCCAGGAACGGCATAGCTGGTGAATTGTTGCTTGTGGTGTGTGCTGCATTGGATACCCAGTTTCCGCATGGCCCCGAGGAGGCACTGCAGGAGTCTTGGTGGTGGAGAGGCTCTGTACTGGCAAGAGGAGGCTTACACACTCGGCTCCTCTTTTCAGCCTCTGTTGAGAAGGCTAGCCAGCGGCGATAGCTGTAAGCAGAGAGCACTATGTGGCAAGCAGCATGCACTAACAACGAGCACTACTACACTAGACGGTTCACACATCTGCGGCAACAGTAGGGGCCTATCACTCCTTTCTGTTGCTGGAAAGGTCCTGGCTAAGGTGATGCTTCAGAGGCTCATCAGCAACATCACCGAGTCAATGCTGCCTGAATCGCAGTGTGGATTTAGGAAGAACAGGAGCACGATCGACATGATCAAACTACCTGCGTCTCAATATCACCAAGACCAAGGAGATGGTGGTGGACTTTAGGAGATCTAGGCCTCATATGGAGCCAGTGATCATTAATGGAGAATGTGTGGAGCAGGTTAAGACCTACAAGTATCTGGGAGTACAGTTAGACGAGAAGCTAGACTGGACTGCCAACACAGATGCCTTGTGCAGGAAGGCACAGAGTCGACTGTACTTCCTTAGAAGGTTGGCGTCATTCAATGTCTGTAGTGAGATGCTGAAGATGTTCTATAGGTCAGTTGTGGAGAGTGCCCTCTTCTTTGTGGTGGCGTGTTGGGGAGGAAGCATTAAGAAGAGGGACGCCTCACGTCTTAATAAACTGGTAAGGAAGGCGGGCTCTGTCGTGGGCAAAGTACTGGAGAGTTTAACATCGGTAGCTGAGCGAAGGGCGCTGAGTAGGCTACGGTCAATTATGGAAAACCCTGAACATCCTCTACATAGCACCATCCAGAGACAGAGAAGCAGTTTCAGCGACAGGTTACTATCGATGCAATGCTCCTCAGACAGGATGAAGAGGTCAATACTCCCCAATGCCATTAGGCTTTACAATTCTACCGCCAGGACTTAAGAACTTTTTAAAAGCTATTATTAATGCTTTTTGAGATAGTGATTTAGATGCATATCATATTTTTTACTGAGTTAAGTATTGTATGTAATTAGTTTTGCTACAACAAGTGTATGGGACATTGGAAAAAAGTTGAATTTCCCCATGGGGATGAATAAAGTATCTATCTATCTATCTATCTATCTATGATCTTCACAGCCCGGCAGCTTCAGGAAAAGTGCCGGGAGCAACATCAGGACCTGTTTATGGCCTTTGTCGACCTCTCCAAAGCATTTGCCACTGTGCAAAGAGAGCTCCTCAGGTTTGGCTGTCCCAATGAATTTGTTAACGTCCTCTGCCAGTTCCACGATGGGATGACTGCTCGGGTGACCATAGGAGGACAAGAGTCCGAGCCCTTCCTTGTACACACAGGGGTGAGGCAGGGGTGTGTGCTAGCACCAGTGCTCTTTAACATCTTCCTCCTGTGTGTTACCAAGCTTCTCCACAACGAGATTGAAGACAGCAACAGTGCGGCAGTGGACGTCAGATTAGAAGACAACCTCTTTGACATCAGGAGGCTCCACGCAACCATCAAACTCCGTAGAGAACGGGTCCTGGAGCTGCAGTATGCAGATGACTGTGGTCTTGTGGCCCATACTCCGGAGGATCTTCAGACTGTCCTTGCTGTGGCGGTGAGAGCGTACAGCAGGATGGGGCTGACCGTCAATACCAGCAAGACGGAAGTGGTTTGCCAATGGAGTACCAGTGTTCCACCCACCCTACCAGCCTTCACTGTTGGTGATGAAAAGCTGTCAGTAGTGCCATTTTTCAAATATCTGGGGAGCATTCTCTCTGAGGATAGCGGCATTGACAGCGACATCCAGAGCCGCATTAAACAGGCATCAGCTGCCTTTGGGAGACCTTGGCGTAGAGTCTTTCAGAACAGGAGCCTTCATCCCTCCACAAAGGTCGCTGTATACCAAGCGGTCTGTGTCACCACTCTCCTTTATGGCTGTGAAGCTTGGGTAACCTACAGCCGTCACATCAAGTCCTTGGAGCATTTCCACATAAGCTGCCTTCAGTGCATCCTGGGAATTACCTGGCATGAGCGGGCGCGTCACACTGAAATACTTGTAAAGACCAACTGCAGAAGTATTGAGGCCATGATCACCCAGCGTCAGTTGCAGTGGCTGGGGCACGTGATAAGGATGCCCCCATGTCAGCTACCCCACTGAGTGTTATACGGTCAGCTGCATCATGGTCGACGCTCAGCTGGAGGGCCGAAGAAGCACTATAAGGATCAGATGAAGAATGTTTTAAGGAAGTGCAAGATCAGACCTGAGGACCTGGAGGATGTTGCTGCTGACCGTAACGCTTGGCAACAGATGTGTAGGGGTGGGGTTCGTATTCTGGAACTGGAAAGAACAACCAGAAGACAGCAGAAGAGAGCCAGGAGAAATGCAGCCATCACTACCGCCACTACCCTATATGCATGTCCCACTTGTAATAGAACTTGTGGGTCCAGGATAGGACCGTATAGTCATCAAAGATCTCACTGTTAAAGGAGTGGACGTCGTCATTGGATTTCGATGGACAACCGTGGAAGAAGACATAGAAGAAGATATGTAAGGAGGAAATTGGCAAGTTTCTGATTCATTGTAGGGTGTACTGCTGACATTGCTTGCAGTGCATTCTTTAAGCTCTGGACAAACCTTTCAGCCAAGCCATTTGTAGCTGGGTTGGACAGTGCAGATGTAATATATCTTATTCCATTCACTTTCAGGAATGACTGAAACTGTTCCACAACAAACTGTGGTCCATTGTCAGTGACTAAGTGTTTCAGAACACCAGTCCTTGGGAAGAGGCTTCTCAACACATCAGCAGTGTGAGAGGCTGTAGTAGAAGCTTTTGGGAACACTTCTGGCCACTTTGTAGCTGCATCCACCACAACCAAGGAATTTGTGTCTATTAATCGTCCGGTAAAATCCACGGGAATCTTCTGCTAGGGCGATGCAGGCCATTCCCAAGGATGGAGAGGCACTACTCTTGGCATCTTTTGGACGTGTTGGCATCCCGAACAGTGCATGGCAAGCTGTACAACCTGCCTATCCCAGGCCACCAGACAAAGCTTCGAGCCAATGCTTTCATTTTCACCATGACTAGATGATCAGCATGCAGCTCCTACATCACTTTAGCTCTCAGCTTGGATGCTACAACAACTCTTAATCCCCACATAAGGCAACCCCCATCAAGGGCAAGTTCATCCCAGCACTGGTAAAAATAGTGGAACAGGAGTTTCTGCAGCACATTCCAGCCACTTTGGGTCACCATGTAGACCTCAGACAGTGTGGGATCTTTTCTGGTTTCCCTTTGGATCATCTCTGCCATAATAGGGAGTCTTTTGATTTGCATTCAGGAGAATATGCCAAGAGGACTGTCATCTTTTATTAATTTTCCAGGCATTTAATTTTCCAAGGGTAAGCAGGACAATCCATCAGCATTTCCATGATTAGTGGTCCTCTTGAATTTGATCTTGTAATTATGTCCTTTAAGAAACAGAGCCCATCTCTGTGTTCGTGCTGCTGGTGGTAATGGAACATCCTTCTGTGGGTTGAAGATGGACACGAGTGGTTGATGATCAGTGATGAGGGTAAACCCTCTCCCATAGAAGTACTGGTTGAAATGTTTTACACTCCAAGCCAGACCCTCTCTGTCAATCTGTGCATAATTTTTCACAGCAATGGTAAGGGAACATGATGCAAGGGATATGGACATTTATTTCCATTATTCAGAGCATGACATTTCGCCCTATACCATAAGGCAAGGCATCAAAGTCAAGCTTCACTTGATGGTGTGGATCATAATGTTTGAGTACAGTTTCTGACGTCACCATTTCCTGTTTTTTTTGGAAAGCCATTACTTTGTCCATTTCTATTTCTTCCCAATCTTAGTAATGAATTCCAGGGGTGAAGCACAATAGCTAGGTTTGACAGGAACCTGTTATAGTAATTGACAAATCCTAAAGAAGATCACAATTGTAACACTTCCTTTGGCCTTGGAACATCCACTACTGCTTGAGCTTTCTCAGCACACTTGTGTAAACCTTGTGCATCAATAGTGTGACCACAGTAAGTGATGATTGGTTTAAAGAATTCACACACTTTGCGTCATACTCTGCACCCTTAACCTTCTAATCTTTTTAACACTGTCTTGTAATTTGGAGATATTCTTTATCATCCTCACTGGAAACTATAATGTCATCCAGGTAACATTGAGTGCCTGGGCAGCCTTGCAGCACCTGATTCCTAGCTTTCTGCCAGAGTGCAGGTGCAGATGCTACTCCAAAAATAAGTTTAGAATAACAACTTTTGTGTGTGTGTTTATGGTAAGAAACATTTTGGACTCTTCTTCCATCTCCATCTGTAGATAGACCTCAGCTATGTTCATTTTGCTGAAGTGTTTCCCTCCAGAAAGGTTTACAAAGATATCCTCTATCCTGGGCAGAGGGTATTGATCTACTGTAAGTATTGGCTTGATGGTGACCTTAAAATCACCACAGATCCTGATAGCTCATTCTTCTTTGCTACTGAGAGCCCCACTCAACATTGGAAAGAATTCCTACAACCTCCATGCAATCTAGTTCACTGGCTACTTTGTCATGGATGATATAAGGAAACAGATGGGCTTTGTAAAACTTGGGTGTGGCCTTTTCATTTAACACTATTTTATTCCTGATACGTTGGAGTTTGCCAATGACTACCTTGAACATTGCTGTGGCATCATCCAGCACCACAAGGGATGTGGCATGCGAACAGTGGATGGATCTCCAATCACGTTGTAGTTATCTCAGCCATTCAGGGCCCCACCATACTGGCCCTCCTGTTTTTACCACATACAAGCCCAATGTGAGTTTTTGATTGTTGTATTTCACTGGTACGCATGTCATTCCCACAGGAGTTATCTTTTCTCCAGTATGTTCTTAGTTGGATATCTGCAGGCTTCAGTTCAGTAGCTTTGAAATGTCGTTCAAACTCATTTAATGTAATGACTAAAACAACCGAGCCAGTGCCAATTCCATTTAATTACTTTGCCATTTACTTCTGCTGTAAGTCACATTGCTTGTCTCTTGTTCGTTTTCACATTGCAAATCTCAAGGCTGTCAGTCCTGTGTCAATCTCATCATCATCAGATTTTTCATCGACAGTGTACAGATTAGTGCTCTTTTCGAAACTGCAACCTGACTTTTTATCTTTATCTTTTCCCTGCACAGTCTATTTACTTTTGTCTGCCTGGCATGCTCTTTGCATGTGTCCACTTTTGTTGCATTTTAAGAGAGTTGTCTTTAAACCTGCATTGGTCTGATGTATGTGAAGCCCTGTCACAACGCTAACACTATTCGTTTAGCCAGGCAGGCTTCTATTTAGACATTGCAATTCTGTTCACACTCACTTTCACTCGTGACTACAACTCAATTGCATCTCTGTCTGCGATTTCAACTGCTCTTTTAAATGTGAGTTGTGCTTCAGTTAGGAGCCACTTTTGAATGCTTTCTTGTAAGATTCCACAAACTAAATGATCTCATGGTGCACCATTAAGCTGATCACTGAACTGACAATGCCTGGACAATTTCTTCAATTCAACCATATAAACTGATGTGGACTCCACTTATGAAATATAAAACGTTTTGCAGTCAGCAATGGTTTTGGTTCTAAATGTTCCTGTATTACATTCCCGATACCAGCAAAACTCCTTTTGGTTGCCTTGGTTGGAGTAGTTCAACTTCTAAGCAAGCTGGATGCATTTCCACCTATTGCACTCTGTGACACTGGAACTTGCTTTTCATTGGCTATTTTATTTGTTTCAAAATATTGAACAATTTGATCAGTATAGCTCATCCAGTTATCTGTTGTGTAATCAAATACCTCTATCTTTCTGTCACTAGCCAGACATTTCTATTTTTTTTCGTTAACTTATTATTACCACCTGGCATTCAATTTTTATGAACCTGTGAATTTCGTCCATTTTCTGCTATTTTTTTAAACTCGGAACATCTCTCTCCCCTTCCAAAGAAAAAAGAATGTGCTGTGCTTTTTTTTACTTGAACATCCCTCTGTCCCTTTCTGAAGAAAGAAGCAAGCTGGGTTTCAATGGGGTTATTGGTCTTGGTTTCATTTTAAAACTTTGTTGTTGCCACTATGATGTTTTATAACTCCAGAAACTAATGAAAAGTAAAACAGGGGGGTCAGGATGCACAGTACTTAGTTTCTTTTTCCTTAGAGAGGTGCTCACATATGACCTGTTGGCGTAATGATGTATGCCAATCACATACTTTTTAATATAACCTTTAATGAATTATGTAAACACTCCTGGTCATTACTCCAATTGTAGTGCAGATAGATTTTGTTATATATTTTTACACGATGACATAATAAATCAGATTTGTAATTTATTAATTCGAGCTTGTGGGGGATTCTGACTGGATACATAAAGCCAATCCTCTCTCTTCAAAATATGAACTTTCCCTTGAACTGAAACCCTCCCAAGTGGCTCTCTTTGCTATTAACATTAGGAGGCCATGGGCTTTGGGGACACTGCCTTCATTTCCACTTTGATAAATTACTGTACAGGGATGAGGTAATTTACTTTTCCAATAAAAAGCAACCATGTGAAACAGAGATGCCAAGAGTGTGTTTGAGAGCACTGATGAACCAGGAGATGCAGGACAGTTGGGAGCCAAGCTGTTCAATGGGCTACTTTAACAGGATCAAGCCAAATCTTATGAGCTGCGCTTAAAATGTAAGGAAGCTGCAGCTACATTTGTTACAAAAGGCGATCCATTGCACAAAATCCAGGAGCCACAGTGAAGGGGATCAAGGGGATCAAGCATAGAACTTTGGAAGAGTTTATGTGCTCAACGTGATAGAAAGGCTGCAATTACTATCAATGTGATCCACCATCACTCCATCCAGAATCTGTCTCCTGTTGCATCTTGTTCTAGATGAACCACTGGACCATCACAGTAGTGGTGCCAGGAAGTCCTATACAGCTGCACAGATCTTTACAAAGAACATTTGGGTCCTGCCACTGTTTGCTATACAGGGAACTGTTGCGCATCGCGGGTCCCTGGTGGGGTGTCCAGGGAGAGGTTGCAACTCTGGTCAAGGGGCTTGTCATGCCCACTCTGGGATCTTTGGATACTCAGCTCTCACCTGTGGCTCCAAGTAGCTTTTTCTCATGCGACAACGGCCACACCCCGGTACTGCTTTGACGAGTGGTCTAAACTAGGCGAGGGTAGCCGACGGCCTCATACTCTGGTGAGATAGGGACAGGATTGTCCGAGCCTATGAAGTGCTCTCCGGAGGACTGGGCGGATGAGGTCTACTGTGAGCTCCAACAGCGAGGAAGGCAGTTCTACAATGCTTTGTGGATAGCAAAAGGGCACAACAAGACACAGAAGACATCATGGTCATCCACTGCGACCAAGGAATACGCTAATTTACGACGCTTGTTTGTACCGCTCAACCTGGACTTCTGAGGTCGGGAGAGTGGAACTCTCCCAGTGCCATGGCTTTTCCACTTTAAAAACTCCCCTGCACAGGTTTCCCATTATCGTCAGGCACAATGGACAACCACCCCAAGTCCCTGGTGGCTCTTGATAAGGATTAACAAAACCCTTGAGAGGAGGATGCAGAAGAGAATAGCCACCTGAAGTGGAATCAATCACAAAGTTATTGGAAAAATGGCCATGGGTTAATTAGATAGCTCGTTGAAAAAATTGAGGCAAAAGTCAGAGCTCAGAACGCTGTTCTTCACAGGGAGGGCAGTGGGATCTCCCTCCCACAAGGATGTCAAGACTGAAGGCTCTGAAGCTGGAGGTTTGCATCCTTGTGGGGCAGCACAGAACTGTGGACAATAGCCCGATTAATATTACAGTCTAGCCAAGATCTTGAGGTTTTAATGTTTTCTTCTTGTGCAGTTGGATTTCCCTGCCCAATTCTAAACATTCCTGTTTGGATTCCAGAGGGTGGTAAATTCATGGAATTCATTGCCACAGAGGGCTGTGGAGGTCAAATCATTTGGTGTATTTAAGGCAGAGATTGATAGGTTCTTGATTGGTAAGGGGTTTAAGGATTGTAGGGAGAATGCAGGAGAATAGGGTTGAGTAATGAAAGCAGCCAGGATTGAATTATGAAGCAGACTTGATGGGCTGACGGGCCTAATTGTTTTCCTACAATGTATGGTCTTATGGTGGAACATCTTACAAGGCTATACTCTGGAGTGGGATTAATTAGAGAATAGTATCAAAATGCCAACACTGGTACAAAACATTGTGTGCTCTTTTGTGGGTATAGGACATTTTCCATATCCCCTTTCTCCTTGCCTCCTGACCCACCAGTGTTCATTCCAGAAATGCTGTCCTTAATTCCCCGTTCTAGCTGGCCTTCCATTTCTCACCCTCTGTAGGCACCAGCCCAACCAGCTTCTTCCCATTTTCTGGATGCCCTTTACAAGTAGAGCAGAGGGGCTCCTGAGAAAAACAGCATGGTGATTTTGCTTCAAGTGGCAGCTGTTGGAGTTTTTTCCTGTGTAAGGCTGTGCTGATACTGGAGTGACACACAAAATGCTGGAGGAACTCAGCAGGTCAAACAGCATCTATGGAAGGAAATAGGCTGTCAATGTTTCTGGTTGGATCCTTGCATCATTCCTGATGATGGGCCTTGGCCAGAAATATCAACTTTCCGTCTCCCTCCATGGATGCTGCCTGACCTGCTGTGCCCATCAAGCATTTTGTGTGTCCCTCCAGATTTCAAACATCTACAGACTCTCGTGTCTCCACTGTGCTGATACTGGTGTTGGCTGCTTTAAGAGAGAGCCTGTGCATGCCTTTCATCATCAGTACAAGCACATGCAAGAAGGTAAATACAACCTGGACGTGAGGAAATGTCTTGTATTTTCACAGCAGACTGCAGGCTCTGTATATTTAAGGAATTAGCTTCCTCTTCCTGGCTATCATTCATTGCCAAAAAAAGGAAATGATAACCTTTAAAGCAATAGCTCATACAAATTGTCAGTCACCAGAAAGTTAAGGCCAAAAGTCTTTGGAAATGCAGTCAATATTCTCCATGTTTTCAGAAAGTTAACTTGGTTACCTTTCATCTTCATTTTCTGTGCAATAATATCAACTTGGTTGAACAATGTTAGTAAGTAACGGCTGCTTCTGGTTATGAGGTTATGCCCGTGGTGTGCAGATGTACCAACCTCTGGGAGACTGACAGCAGTGGATCAAGCACATCTAACAAGGTAATGGAGACCCAGAACAGCTGGCAATGTAACCCCCTCTAAGCCAAAAGTACACACAAAACACACCAAGAATGGAGCATGCATTCCCACTGGCAGGAGGTCAGAAATTACAGGACACAGACCAAAGATAATTAGAAAAAGAGCCAAAAGTGAGAAGAGGAGGTTTCTTACATTTGGGAAATGCTCCCTGAAAGAGTGACAGAAGCAGAGTCAGTCAGAACCTTGAATTTAAAAATTGATTGTGCGACTAAAGCAGACAGTTGGGAACTGAGTCGAGAATTTGAATGAACTGGTAGATTTTCAAAAAACAAGCACAAGTTTGATGGGTCAACTGGCCTTTACAGAAAAGGCAGTAGATACATGGAACAAATAGCCAGAGGAGGAGGTTCAGACAGGTACAATAACACCCCTAAAGGACAATTAGACAGATTCATGCAAAGAAAATTTCAGCAGCACACTCTCCCGCAAGACATCTGGGTTCCTGTGACTGACTGCCGTCCCTGAATGCAGCCCTGAGTCAGGCTAGTAGGCCAACATTCTTTCCTGTATCACTTCCCCTCTCATCTCTCCTTCAGGACTTCATAACAACCATCAGACCAAGCTTCTGCTCATCTCATGAAGATATCTCCTTTTCTGATTCTTCTAAGTTTATACCTGCAATAAATGCTTTAGTGCATAAGAATGTGGGAGGCTATATAGCCCCTCAAGCTTGTTCTGTTATTTAGTCAATCCATGAATTACTATTATATCTGTCCTTGTTCCAAATCTCTTAATGTCTTTGAGTAACAACATTCTATCAGTTTTAACATTAATGATTAACCCACTAACAGGGGGTCAGTATGTTCCAAATTATTAACTGCTCATATGTATAAGAATATGTATATATGTATATATGATCACTTTCGCCAATCACCTTTCCAGCTCTTAGCTTCATCTAAGCTTCCCCTCCCGTCTTCTGCTATTATTTCGCATTTCCCCCTCCCCCCACTACTTTCAAATCTCTTACTATCTTTCCTTTCAGTTAGTCCTGACGAAGGGTCTCGGCCCGAAACGTCGACGGTGCTTCTCCTTATGCATGCTGGTGCCAGTAAGTTTTTTCTGTAACTGTGCATACATGTACTTGTGCATATGACAATAAACTCAACTTTGACTTTGATGCTAAAATCAGGATGATCTTCACTGCTCTTAATCCCCTCTCATGCAATATCTAGAGCATTCTTCTTCACTCTCCATTCTACTCAGACTTTTCCCAGCATCCCGCTTGGAAATGGGAAAATTGGAATGTTATGCATGATGGTAGCCATGGATACAGGAGTTTATAACACAGAGGGACTCCAGGTGGTTCTTGTGTGTGTCAGCTGTCAGATAGGGGAATCCATAACTAATTTGCACAGCGCAGTAAAATGTTTCTCAGATTATCTTCAGAGTGTAATCAATGGTTCCTGCCATAGCCACTCCAAGTTCCCAGCAAGCTCAGTGCGAAGGAATTTCCCCAAACTTCCTGAAGCATTTAATTTTAAATTGAGAGCCATTTGAACTGAAGGCCAAAATCCTTCAACAGTTCTCTGTCATCTTCTAACATGACTAAGTTCTCACTCGTAGCATTATTCATAAAAACCAGAGCATTTTAACTGGTCATGAATAGTGGGACAAAGGGAGGTCTGGATGTAGAATTGGAAGAGCTCGCATTGGAGGAGTAACACAGAGGGTTGTTGGGGATGGAGAGTGACACAGGATGTATTGAAGTATGAGGATAAAGGTTTAAAATTAAAGTGGGCACCACTGTAGTTCAGTGAACATATTGGTTGGATGGAAGATGTAAGTTAGGATGTGGATAGAAGAGTCTGGCATGGCTTAGCTTGATGGAGAATGTCATGGGTGAATGTATAGATGAGCTTGCAATAAGACCAATTAGTCCCTTGAACATACTCTGCCATTCCATGAGAACACAGTACAGCTCAGGCTCTTTGGCCCACAGTCTTGTGCCGACCTTTTGACCTACTCTAAGATCAATCTAACCCTTTGCTCATGCAGAGTGTTTCATTTTTTCTATCATCCATGTGCCTATCCAAGAGTCTCTTAAATGCTCCTAATGGATCTGCTTCTACCATCTTTCAGTGGGGCAGGAACAAGCAGAAACAATGGGTCTACCCGGACAGGCAGGTTTGTGGATCTTGGGCAGGAGATAGAAACCGGAGGAGCAGGGTAGGGAAGTATGAAGTTAGTGGCAGTAGATAGGAGATACCCAGTGTTGATAATGTCAGTGATGGTGTGGGAGACAATGGCCTGGTGCTCCTTAGTGGGGTCCTGTTTGAGGGGTAAGTAAAGAGGAGGGGTCTGGGAGTTGTCATCTGGTTGGTGAAGCTTCCTACACCCATGCTGAGCTGAGCTTGTTGAATTCATTAACTTTGCTTCCAACTTCCACCCTGCCCTCAAATTTACTTGGCCCATTTCTGAAATCTCCCTCCCCTTTCTCGACCTCTATGTCTCCATCTCTTGAGACAGTCTTTCTACTGATATCTTTTTTCACCCACTGATACTCACAGCTACTTAGACTATACTTCTTTCCAGCAAGTTACTTGTAAAAATGACATCTCCTTCTCTCAGTTCCTCACCTCACCTCTGCCACATCTGTTCTCAAGATGAGGCTTTTCATTCCAGAACTACTGAGATGTCCCTCTTCTTCAAAGAAAGGGGTTTTCCTTCCTCCACCAGCAAAGCTGCCCTCACATGCATCTCTTCGATTTCAGACACATCTGTCCTCATCCCATCCTCCCACTGCCACACCAGGGGTAAGGTTCCTCTTGTCCTCACCTACCACGCCACTAGCCTCCACATTCAGCAAATAATTCTCCATAACTTCTGCCATCTCCAACAGGATCTCACCACCTGGCACATCTTTCCCTCCGCCCCCATCCACTTCCTACTTTCTGCGGGGATCGCTCCCTACACGACTTCCTTGTCCACTCATCCCTCCCCACAGATCTCCCTCCTGATGCTTATCCTTGCAAGCTGAACAAGTGCCACACCTGCCCCTACACCTCCTCCTTCAATGCCATTCAGGGCTCCAAAGAGTCTGTTGGGCTCCTCTACTGGTGCTCCCGGTGCGTCCTCCTGTATATGAGGGGCATCCGATGTGGATTGAGAGACTGCTTCACCAAGTGCCTACGTTCTGTTCGCCAGAAAAAGCGGGATCTCCTAGTGGTCATCCATTTCAATTCTACTTCCCACTGCCCCTCCCTCCTCTCCTTCACCGTTCCCTATTCCTGTTTCCCTCTCTCACCTTATCTCCTTATCCACCCGACAGCTCTCTCAGCTGCTCCTCCTCTTCCCTTTCTTCCATAGTCTTCAGTCCTCTATTATCAGATTCTCCCTTCTCCAGCCCTTTATCTCTTTCACCAATCAATTTCCCAGCTCTTTACTTCACCCTGCTTCCCAGATTCACCTAGCACCTACCACCTTGTACTTCTTCCTCTCCCCCCTCCCCCCACTTCTCTTCCTGTCCCGTCCTGATTAAGGGTCTCGGCCCAAAACATCGACTGTTTACTCTTTTCCATAGATGCTGCCTGGCCTGCTGAGTTCCTGCAGCATTTTGTGAATGTTACCCTTAGTAAAAGTTTGTTATTGTGGTACCTCTCAGCCAGATTTTTAGTCTCCTTCCCACATGCTGATTGGCCACCGCTTTTCACCTGGTCTACGACAAAGGTGTTATCAGCAAATTTAATTATGTCACTGCAGCTGAGATTATCCACTCAGTTATAAATTATAAGTGTTAAGTGAGTGGAGCAGGGGGCTAAACTCAGAGCCTTAATGAATATAATCCATAAATCTTCTAAATAATAAACGTAACACAACTTTTATGCTGAAGCCTTTTTACATTGTCAGTGTCTCATGTTACACAGAATGGAAGTCAGTAGTTCATTGTTAACCAGCCGCCAGCCTGCTGGACGTTGATGCCCTAATACACATATGTATTACCAAAAAAAATCATTTAAAGTGCCAAGCATTTTTCAGGGCACTTAAATATGTAATTGGAGCTGTGATTCTCCAGGTAAAAATTTCTTGCTCATTTCTTGGTCTGTGCAGCTATATAAAAAAAATTAGAGGGAACATTGCCTATCAACTTGAGCGGTAACTTTAAGGGAATTATGGACATGGACACCAAATTCCACCTGTTCCTTACAAGGCTAAGAATCCTGCCATTAACCCTATATTCTGACTTCAAATTCCACCTTCCAAAGCGAAACACTTCTCACTTTTCTGGTTTGAACTGCACCTGCCAATTCCCAGCCCAACTCTGCATCCTGTCAATGTGCTGTTGTACCCTAGGACAACCTTCCACTCTGTCCATAATGCCGCCAAGCTTTGTGTCATCTGCAAACTTACTAAGCCATCCTTCCAGTTCTCATTTATAAAAATCACAAAGAGCAGGGGTCTCTGAACACACAGGTCACCAATCTATTTTCTGCACTTATTTTTGAGGAGCTCAGTGGGTCAGGCAGGATTATGGTGAGAAATGAATTGTTGATGTTTTGTATTGACATCTAATCAGAACATGTTATTATACATTAGTAAACAATATTAATTAAAATTTAATAATTACACAGCAATTAATATATGATACTTGCAAGGGTAAGTGCCTGGAGGGAGATGAGTGGGGATGGACGAATGGACAGAGGAAACAATCCCTGTGAAAAGCGGAGGGTGGGGGAGGTAAAGATATGTTTAGTGGTAGGGCCCCTTTGAAGATGGCAGAAGTTACGGAGGATAATGTGTTGGATGTGGAGGTTGAGGGGGTGGTAGGTAAGGACAAGAGGGACTCTGTCACTGTTATGATGGTGGGAAGATGGGGTGAGATGGATGTACAGGAAATGGAGAAGATCTGGGTGAGGGCAGCATTTATAGTGGAGGGAGGAAAGCCCTGTTCTTTAAGAGAGGGGGACAGCTTTGATGTCCTGGAATGGAAAGCCATATTCTGAGAACCGATGCAGTGGAGGCAAAGAAACTGAGAAAAAGAAATAGCATTTTTACAGCAGATAGGGTGGTAAAAGGTATAGTCCAGATAACTATGGGAATCAGTAGGTTTATAAAAGATGTCAGTTGACCGTTTGTCTCCAGAGATGGAGACAGAGAGATCAAGAAAGGGGAGGGGATGTCAGAGATGGCCCAAGTGAATTTAAGAGCAGGGTGGAAGGTAGAGGCAAGATTGCTAAAATTGGCAAGTTCTGCACGAGTGCCTGAAAAGTTGTCAATGCAGTCGTCAATGTAGCAAAGGAAGAACTGGGAAGTACAATCGGGGAAGGCTTTGAACATAGACTATTCTACATAGCTGACAAAAACGCAGGCATAGCTTGGGCCCACGCGAGTTCCCATGGCTACCCCTTGGGCTTGCAGAAAATGGGAGCAGCCAAGGGAAAAATCTTTCAGGGTGAGGACCAGTTTTGCCAGATGGAGGAGGGTGGTGGTGGAGAGGGATTGGTTGTTTCTTCTGTCAAGAGAGAAGAGGAGGGCTCTGAGGCCTTCCTGATGAGGGATAGAAGTGTACAGGAAATGAACATCCATAGTGAAGATGAAGGGGTCAGGGCCAGGGAACTGAAAGTTCCTGAGAAGATCGAGGGCATAAGAAATATCACGGATGTAGTGGGAAGGGACTGAACTGAGGGGGATGGAATGGAATTGAGATATGAGGACACAAACTCAGTAGTGCAGGAGCAGGCAGAGACAATAGGCCTACCCAAACAATCCAGTTTGTGGATCTTGTATAGGAGCTAGAAGTGAGCACTGTGGGGTAGAACCTAGAACATAGAAGAGTACAGCACAGGAACTGGCCATTTGGCCCACAATGTCATGCCCAACTGGCTAAAAAGCAAATGAAAACCACTCAAACACCAAACCCTTCTACCTACACAATGTCCATATCTCTCCATCCTCCTTGCTTCCTTGTACCTATCCAAACGTCTATTAAAAGCCTCGAATGTATTTGCCTGTAACACCATATCAGGCAGCACATTCCAGGCATCCTCAGCTCCCTGACTAAAATAGTTACTCCTCATATCCCCCTTGAACCTACTCCCTCCCTCAGCCAATGCATGCCCTCTGGTATTAGACATTTCAATGCTGGGAAACAGATACACTCTATGCCTCTCATAATCTCGTACTCTGTTATCGGATCTCCCCTCAGCTTCCAAAGCTCCAGAGAAAACAACCCAAGTTTATATAGCCTTTCATGACAGCACATGCCCTCTAAACTAGGCAACGTCCTGGTAAACCCCTTCAGCATCCTCAACATGCTTCCTATAGTGGGGCGACCAGATCTGTATGTAATAGTCCAGGTGTGGCCTAACCAGAGTTTTATAAACTTGCAAAATAACCTCCTGACTTTTGAATGTCTCAACTAATAAAAGCAAGCATTCCATAAGCCTTCTTAACCACTTTATCGACCTGTGTATCCACTTTCAAGGAGTTATGAATTTGAATCCCAAGATCTCTCTGTTCAGCAACACATTTAAGGATCTTGCCCTTAACAGTTAACTGACCTTGCATTTGCCCGACCAAGATGCAACACCTGCGTTTATCTGGGTTAAACTCCATCTGCCATTTCTCAGCCCATATCTGCAACTGATCTATATTGTGCTGTATTCTTTGTCAGTCTTCCACACTACCCACAACTCCACCACTCTTGGTATAACCGGGTAATTTTCCAGCAAAGATAGATGGGTCCACCGAAGCCTGATGCTACTATTTTCAAACGTTTTTATTTATAAGGGGGCACAAACGTATGGTTAATACAAAACATTCAGATCATATACGTCGTCACAACTCAATCTAAAGCACAGGTATAGTAATAATCAATCAGAAATAAGCTCTACAGTTGTCTAGGGGTAATGTAGATATATATTGTTTGCTGGATATCTAAAAGTCTTTTAGATCACTGCAGTTCCACCAGCCGCCGTCGGTTGTGGTGTCGCGTTGGTGCACTTTTGTTAGAAAGAGAGAGAGAGAAAGATGTCATTAAACAGCTTCACCTGCCCGGGTCCCTACGGAGCACCGCCGTGGAATCAGAAGAGCAGGCTTCCCGGTTGTTAGTTAAAAGCGATTGTCCATGATTCCAGCCATAGACTCCCGATCCGGAATCTAACGCACGTGGCTTCCTTCAGAATGGCGTCCTGCTCCGACGGGAAGCACTATCGTGTCTTCTTCGTGTGTCTCCTTGGTGCGTCTGAGGCCCCGCCTCAGCAGCAGCCCACCTTTTTATCTGGACTGGCAGGGTTGTAGATGTCAATCAGGGTGGGGGGGGGGGGGGTGAGGCAATCTTTCCCCCATTCCCTATCCCACATGGCCCTGAAGGTTTGCACGTAGCCCACGTCCTTATTCCACAAAAGGTGCCTCCCAAGACAATGGCTATGTCCAAGGCTTTGTCTTGTTGAGCGGCCAGCCCACATTCCAAACCGTAAGACTCTCTCTCTCTCTCTCTTGCGATTCTCCCAAAGGAGGGGGCTGAAGTCATAACAGTATCATCCACAAACTTACTAACCCACCCATCTACATTTTCATCCAGGTCATTTATTTAAATCACGAACAGCAGAGGTCCTAGCACAGACCCCTGAGGAACACCACTAATTACAGACCTCCAGCTCGAGTAAGTCCCTTCAACCACCACCCTCTGTCTTCGATGCACAAGCCAGTTCTGGATCCAAACAGCCAATTTGCTGTGGACCCCATGCATCTTAATCTTCTGGATTAGCCTGCCATGAGGGACTTTGTCAAATGCCTTACTAAAATCCATGTAGGCAACATCCACTGCCCTACCCTCATCAATCTCTCTCAACACCTTATCAAAAAACTCAATCAAGTTGGTAAGGCACAACCTGCCACACACAAAGCCATGCTGGCTCTCCCTAATCAGGCCATGGGTTTCCAAAAGCTCATATATCCTATCCCTAAGGATTCTCTCCAGCAATTTCCTTACAACTGACATGAGACTCACCGGTCTGTAATTCCCAGGAATTTCCCTTGTTCCCGTCTTAAATAGAAGTAAGGGAACTATAAGTTCGCTGGCAGTGGTTGGGAGTTCTCCAGAGGGGCTAAGATTGGTGATAGTGTCAGAGACGGTTTTCGGATGGTGTGGAGTGAGGTTTTCCTTGAGGGTAGGTATGAGGAGGAGTCTGAGAGTTTTCACCTGGCCTCAGCAAGGTAGAGGTCAGTGTGCCACACTACAACAGCACTCCTTTTGTCTGCGGGGTTGATGGTAAGGTTGGGATTGATGTGGAGGAGGTGGACAGTCCGTTCAGATGGGGTCAGGTTGGATGAGGAGAGAGGAATGTTGAAATGAAGGCAGTTGATGTTCAGTTGACAATTCAAGTTGAAAATATCCAGATCAGGCAGAGAACCGGAGTGGGGTGTCCAAGAAGAAGAGAAGGGTTGAAGATGGGAGAGGGGTCACCAGCGCAGCATGTGGAATCCGTGTCAAAGGAGTGGGCTCAGAGGCGGAAGACGATGGAAGAAGAGAAGGGTTGAAGATGGGAGAGGGGTCACCAGCGCAGCATGTGGAATCCGTGTCAAAGGAGTGGGCTCAGAGGCGGAAGACGATGGAAGAAGAGAAGGGTTGAAGATGGGAGAGGGGTCACCAGCGCAGCATGTGGAATCCGTGTCAAAGGAGTGGGCTCAGAGGCGGAAGACGATGGAAGAAGAGAAGGGTTGAAGATGGGAGAGGGGTCACCAGCGCAGCATGTGGAATCCGTGTCAAAGGAGTGGGCTCAGAGGCGGAAGACGATGGAAGAAGAGAAGGGTTGAAGATGGGAGAGGGGTCACCAGCGCAGCATGTGGAATCCGTGTCAAAGGAGTGGGCTCAGAGGCGGAAGACGATGGAAGAAGAGAAGGGTTGAAGATGGGAGAGGGGTCACCAGCGCAGCATGTGGAATCCGTGTCAAAGGAGTGGGCTCAGAGGCGGAAGACGATGGAAGAAGAGAAGGGTTGAAGATGGAAGAGGGGTCACCAGCGCAGCATGTGGAATCCGTGTCAAAGGAGTGGGCTCAGAGGCGGAAGACGATGGAAGAAGAGAAGGGTTGAAGATGGGAGAGGGGTCACCAGCGCAGCATGTGGAATCCGTGTCAAAGGAGTGGGCTCAGAGGCGGAAGACGATGGAAGAAGAGAAGGGTTGAAGATGGGAGAGGGGTCACCAGCGCAGCATGTGGAATCCGTGTCAAAGGAGTGGGCTCAGAGGCGGAAGACGATGGAAGAAGAGAAGGGTTGAAGATGGGAGAGGGGTCACCAGCGCAGCATGTGGAATCCGTGTCAAAGGAGTGGGCTCAGAGGCGGAAGACGATGGAAGAAGAGAAGGGTTGAAGATGGGAGAGGGGTCACCAGCGCAGCATGTGGAATCCGTGACAAAGGAGTGGGCTCAGAGGCGGAAGACGATGGAAGAAGAGAAGGGTTGAAGATGGGAGAGGGGTCACCAGCGCAGCATGTGGAATCCGTGTCAAAGGAGTGGGCTCAGAGGCGGAAGACGATGGAAGAAGAGAAGGGTTGAAGATGGGAGAGGGGTCACCAGCGCAGCATGTGGAATCCGTGTCAAAGGAGTGGGCTCAGAGGCGGAAGACGATGGAAGAAGAGAAGGGTTGAAGATGGGAGAGGGGTCACCAGCGCAGCATGTGGAATCCGTGTCAAAGGAGTGGGCTCAGAGGCGGAAGACGATGGAAGAAGAGAAGGGTTGAAGATGGGAGAGGGGTCACCAGCGCAGCATGTGGAATCCGTGTCAAAGGAGTGGGCTCAGAGGCGGAAGACGATGGAAGAAGAGAAGGGTTGAAGATGGGAGAGGGGTCACCAGCGCAGCATGTGGAATCCGTGTCAAAGGAGTGGGCTCAGAGGCGGAAGACGATGGAAGAAGAGAAGGGTTGAAGATGGGAGAGGGGTCACCAGCGCAGCATGTGGAATCCGTGTCAAAGGAGTGGGCTCAGAGGCGGAAGACGATGGAAGAAGAGAAGGGTTGAAGATGGGAGAGGGGTCACCAGCGCAGCATGTGGAATCCGTGTCAAAGGAGTGGGCTCAGAGGCGGAAGACGATGGAAGAAGAGAAGGGTTGAAGATGGGAGAGGGGTCACCAGCGCAGCATGTGGAATCCGTGTCAAAGGAGTGGGCTCAGAGGCGGAAGACAATGGAAGAAGAGAAGGGTTGAAGATGGGAGAGGGGTCACCAGCGCAGCATGTGGAATCCGTGACAAAGGAGTGGGCTCAGAGGCGGAAGACGATGGAAGAAGAGAAGGGTTGAAGATGGGAGAGGGGTCACCAGCGCAGCATGTGGAATCCGTGACAAAGGAGTGGGCTCAGAGGCGGAAGACGATGGAAGAAGAGAAGGGTTGAAGATGGGAGAGGGGTCACCAGCGCAGCATGTGGAATCCGTGACAAAGGAGTGGGCTCAGAGGCGGAAGACGATGGAAGAAGAGAAGGGTTGAAGATGGGAGAGGGGTCACCAGCGCAGCATGTGGAATCCGTGACAAAGGAGTGGGCTCAGAGGCGGAAGACGATGGAAGAAGAGAAGGGTTGAAGATGGGAGAGGGGTCACCAGCGCAGCATGTGGAATCCGTGTCAAAGGAGTGGGCTCAGAGGCGGAAGACGATGGAAGAAGAGAAGGGTTGAAGATGGGAGAGGGGTCACCAGCGCAGCATGTGGAATCCGTGTCAAAGGAGTGGGCTCAGAGGCGGAAGACAATGGAAGAAGAGAAGGGTTGAAGATGGGAGAGGGGTCACCAGCGCAGCATGTGGAATCCGTGACAAAGGAGTGGGCTCAGAGGCGGAAGACGATGGAAGAAGAGAAGGGTTGAAGATGGGAGAGGGGTCACCAGCGCAGCATGTGGAATCCGTGACAAAGGAGTGGGCTCAGAGGCGGAAGACGATGGAAGAAGAGAAGGGTTGAAGATGGGAGAGGGGTCACCAGCGCAGCATGTGGAATCCGTGACAAAGGAGTGGGCTCAGAGGCGGAAGACGATGGAAGAAGAGAAGGGTTGAAGATGGGAGAGGGGTCACCAGCGCAGCATGTGGAATCCGTGACAAAGGAGTGGGCTCAGAGGCGGAAGACGATGGAAGAAGAGAAGGGTTGAAGATGGGAGAGGGGTCACCAGCGCAGCATGTGGAATCCGTGACAAAGGAGTGGGCTCAGAGGCGGAAGACGATGGAAGAAGAGAAGGGTTGAAGATGGGAGAGGGGTCACCAGCGCAGCATGTGGAATCCGTGACAAAGGAGTGGGCTCAGAGGCGGAAGACGATGGAAGAAGAGAAGGGTTGAAGATGGGAGAGGGGTCACCAGCGCAGCATGTGGAATCCGTGTCAAAGGAGTGGGCTCAGAGGCGGAAGACGATGGAAGAAGAGAAGGGTTGAAGATGGGAGAGGGGTCACCAGCGCAGCATGTGGAATCCGTGTCAAAGGAGTGGGCTCAGAGGCGGAAGACGATGGAAGAAGAGAAGGGTTGAAGATGGGAGAGGGGTCACCAGCGCAGCATGTGGAATCCGTGTCAAAGGAGTGGGCTCAGAGGCGGAAGACGATGGAAGAAGAGAAGGGTTGAAGATGGGAGAGGGGTCACCAGCGCAGCATGTGGAATCCGTGTCAAAGGAGTGGGCTCAGAGGCGGAAGACGATGGAAGAAGAGAAGGGTTGAAGATGGGAGAGGGGTCACCAGCGCAGCATGTGGAATCCGTGTCAAAGGAGTGGGCTCAGAGGCGGAAGACGATGGAAGAAGAGCTCAATGTTGCGGCAGATGCAAACTCACTTTGAGAGGGTCAAAGGTGAGGACCTTACTGAGGACAGAACATTCTGCCTCAGAGAGAGCGGAAGGTCGGAGGAATGGTGAAGACTTGGGATGGATGGGAACTGGGATCAGAGGGGGGAAGAGAGTTCAAGTCAAGTCAAGTCACCTTTTATTGTCATTTCAACCAATACTGCTGGTACAGTATGCAGTAAAAACGAGACAGCGTTTTTCAGGATCATGGTGCTATATGAAACAGTACAAAAACTACACTGAACTACGTAAAAACAACACAGAAAAAAAACTACACTAGACTACAGACCTACCCAGGACTGCATAAAGTGCACAAAACAGCGCAGGCGTTACAATAAATAATAAACAAGGCAATAGGCACAGTAGAGGGCAGTAAGTTGGTGTCAGCCCAGACTTCGGGTATTGAGGAGTCTGATAGCTTGGGGGAAGAAACTGTTACATAATCTGGTCGTGAGAGCCCGAATGTTTCAGTGCCTTTTCCCAGACGTCAGGAGGGAGAAGAGTTTGTATGAGGGGTGCGTGGGGTCCTTCATAATGCTGTTTGCTTTGTGGATGCAGCGTGTAGTGTAATTGTCTGTAATGGCGGGAAGAGAGAACCCAACAATCTTCTCATCTGACCTCACTATCCGCAGCAGGGTCTTGCGATCCGAGATGGTGCAATTTCCGAACCAGGCAGTGATGCAGCTGCTCAGGATGGTCTCAATACAACCCCTGTAGAATGTGATGAGGATGGGGGGGGTGAGAGATGGACTTTCCTCAGCCTTCGCAGAAAGTAGAGATGCTGCTGGGCTTTCTTGGCTATGGAGCTGGTGTTGAGGGACCAGGTGAGATTCTCCACCAGGTGAACACCAAGAAATTTGGTGCTCTTAACGATCTCTACCGTCGATGTTCAGCAGGGAGTGGTTGCTCCGTGCTCTCCTGAAGTCAACAACCATCTCTTTTGTTTTGTTCACATTAAGAGACAGGTTGTTGGCTCTGCACCAGTCCGTTAGCCGCTGCACCTCCTCTCTGTAAGCTGACTCGTCATTCTTGCTGATGAGACCCACCACGGTGGTGTCATCGGCGAACTCGATGATATGGTTCGAGCTGTGTGGTGCAGCACAGTCGTGGGTCAGCAGAGTGAACAGCAGTGGACTGAGCACGCAACCCTGGGGAGCCCCTGTGCTCAGTGTGATGGTGTTGGAGATGCTGCTCCCGATCCGGACTGACTGAGGTCTCCCAGTCAGGAAGTCTAGGATCCAGCTGCAGAGGGAGGTGTTCAGGCCCAGTAGGCTCAGCTTTCCAATCAGTTTCTGAGGGATGATTGTCTTGAATGCTGAACTGAAGTCTATGAACAGCATCCGAATGTATGTGTCTTTTTTGTCCAGGTGGGTGAGGGCCAGGTGGAGGGTGGTGGCAATTGTTTATTATCATTGATTATCAAAAGAAATGCACCCTCCAAGCCACCTCTGCACTAGTCATTGGAAGCCCCACCTCCAAGATGCTTATTAGTTGTGGAGAACTAGTAAATATAAAATGAAAGGGCATTTTATTGTGTATTGTTTTAAGAAGCAGTCACTGGAAATGGTGAAGAGGCTGAACTGAGCTTCGTCCTGATGAAGGGTCTTAGCTCGAAACATCGACTGTACCTTTTTCCACAGACACTGCCCGACCTGCCGAGTTCCTCCAGCATTTTGTGAGTGTTGCTCAAATTTCCAGCATCTGCAGATTTTCTCTCGTTTGCCTCCTCCTCTGTGGTTTTGTCCTGTGAGCTCTCCAGAGAGATGAGGTTCTCTGATCCCTGCTGTGTCTGATATTTATATAAATTATCTCCATGACCAATGACTGCCAAATACTCTTCCACCCCCATAGTTACTAATTTCATCCAATCGTTTCCTTCTTATCACTGCTTGGGCTCGGTGGGCGGCAATCTTACCTCAAAGCCAGAAGGTTGTGGGTTCAAGTCCCATTCCAGAGACCAGAGCCCACAATCCAACCAACTCAACACACACAAAATACTGGAGGAACGCAGCATGTCAGGCAGCGTCCATGGAAGGGAATAAACAGTAGATGTTTCAGGCCACGACCCTTCAGTGGGTCAATTGGTTCTCTGGATGCTGTGCCAAGTGAACACTGCGCTGTCAGAGATGACGTCTGTTAATGTCAGGCTCGTGGGTGAATGTAAATGATCCTATTGTGCTACATGGAACCCATCTGGGGCTTTCCTCCCCTGAAGGCCTGGGCCAGCATTTTTCTCTCAACCATTGCCGACAGTGGAAGCTGGCTGTGCATAAATTAGCTGCTACATGTCCAACTCAGTTGTCTATTAATCACCCAGGGAGTTTCAGAGGTGAAAGCTCTATATATATAAAAAAACTCTTGATTTATGTTTTAACAATGCTACTAGCTCAGCAGTGTGAATTGTTGGATGTGTAACAGCATTACCATTGCAACTGAGTGCATTTTTCCTCATGGCCTTACCTGCAGAATGTTAAAACAAGCTGAAGCCAAGATTCGATTACATATTACAAGTTCAAAATTGCAAAGTGTGATGTTCTGAAATTTTGTTCCATTGGCATTAACAAAGCTGAAATTCAGAGCTGAGTTGCAATGTTTAGCAAACGCATTTGGGAATGACTTGACTCAAGAAACGTTTGGTGGCTTGAGGAGAACATGTGAGTATGCAGACATACCCATAAGTGCACTGTCACTTGCTTTATCATAGCTCCTTTCATAACCCAGTTCCCAAAGGAGTATTTCTGAAATACTGTGGAATCTGTGTAATAGAAGAAGTGTGACTAGCCAAGCTGCACACAGCAAGATCCCGATCAGAAAAAATGATGATCTGAGTTAGGCAACAGTTAACTGCTGTTGTCTGCTTGCCAGGGAGTGGTTGGGCTTCTCCTCACACACTACCTCCCAATCACATGCTCCTGTGCACATCAGTGGCGCTGAGGTGAAGATGGTTGTGGGCTTCATGTTTCTAGATGTAAACATCACCAGCAGCTTATCATTGTTCAAATACACACACACACACACACACACACACACACACACACACACACACACACACACACACACACACACACACACACACACACACACACACACACACACACACACACACACACACACACACACACACACACACACACACACCTCTACCTGCTCAGGAGACTAAAGAAATTCAGCATGTCCCTCTTGATGACCAGCAGTTTTACAGACGCACTAAGAAAACATCCTATCCAGATACAATAAGCAATAAGCTTGGACCACAAGAAACTCAGTCTATCAGAAAAAACAACCTCTCCTCCAAGAACTCTGTCTACTTTTCTCACTGCCTTTGTAAAACAGCCAAAACAATAAATGACCTCTCCCACCCTGCTCATCCTCACTTCTTCCCCTTCCCACTGGGCAGAAGATATAAAAGTCAGTCTCAAGGACAGCCATCCTATTCAGTAAGACTATTGAATGGACCTCTTCTGTGATAAGATGGACTCTTGAACTCACAATCTACCTTAAATCCCCTTCTCTCTAAGCTGGGCTATTGTGCCTCTCCACTCTCAGACCTGATCCAGGGTTTTGACACAAAACATATTTCCTCCCACAGATGCTGCTGGACCCTCTGACTCCTCCAGCAGATTGTTGCTCGACATTCCAGCACCTTTTGTGCTTCTACCTCATCAAAACTTTGCGCTTCCTTTACATTCCACATTCTGTTGTTACCTTTCCCTTGAACTACCTGGTGTACTGATGTGATGAACTGATCTGCATGGATGTCTTCCAAAGCAAAACTTCTCACCATAGCTTGGTACGTGGGATAATAATAAGGAAGTTACTGTACCTATTATTACTACTTCAATTTAGAGATCTCTGAGGTGTTTGAAATGAAGCCTAGATTACTTTGCAGTCCCGAGATTGTCTCCCTCCTTCTTAAGTATTTGTTCTTCATCAAGAGTGAATTACTTTCACTCTGGTGTTGTGGATTCTGAAGGAGCTGATGAGGTTTATATGGGACCATCCACAGATGGGACAGAAGTTCGCTGAGGGGCGGGCAGGGGTAATGTGTGAGGTAATACACGAGTTCTACCACCTGTGGAGGGCTTCTGTGTGCTCCTGATCCATGACCTCTGGGATCTCTGTGTGATCCTTAACACTCCTTCTCCATTTCGAGCAGCCCTGGACCAAGGATTCCCAGGACAGAGTGGTGATGTGGCATTCCTTCAAGGAAGCTTTGAGTACATCCCTTGGTCTTTTCCCTTACCTGCGGGGCTGGGCTCACGCTGCTGCTGTGTAAAACTCCGGATGGGCCACCTCCATGCAATTCCCATTGTCCTAGAATATAAGAAAGAGATGGAGATTTCTGAAAGTGTGAAGAAGGGGTTCACTGTGTGGGTTAGAGGGAATGGGCTAAGGGTGGACAAACTTGGGTTGCTTTCTTTGCAGGAGTGGAGACTGAAGGGTTACTGAATAGATGTTTTTGTAACATTATGAGTCATGGATGGATTAGGCAGTCAGAGCCTTGGTCTAAAGGTAGAAATGCCAAATACTGTACTAGAGGACGTAGTTAAAAAGGAAAAGTTCCAAGGAGATGTGCAGGGCATGCTGTTTACACAGAGAAGGAAGGGTGTCTGGAATGTGCTGCCCGTGCAGTGGTGAAAACAGTCATGATAATGGAGTACAAGAGGCATATGGATCATGTGCAGGTAGACAGGTTAGTTTAATTTGGCTTCATGACACAGATATGATGCTCAGAAGGGCCTGTTCTTGTGCTGTATGGCTCCCACTGCCTTGAAGACCCAGCATGTTCCAAGACAGCCTGCTCTCCATATCCTTACTGACTTCACAACCTCAGCATTTTAATCCTGTGGGGTCTAGTAAACAAGCCCACAGTGCAATTCTTAAAACAAGTTGCTTTAGCAATATTAATGATTATTACAAATGATGTATTTTTCTCTGGGGATAAGGAGAGAAGGAATTTTACATAGCAGAGAGCAATTCATATTAAGGCATTTGTATCCATTGCGTGATAGAAAAAGCTTAGATCTACTCAGTTCACAGGAATACACATTGGGTCAGACATCAGATGCTGCTGGAAGATTATCAACTCAGTGAAAGTTGCACTGTGGTTCTCCTGAACCTTCCAGCACAGTCGGATGTTCGTAAGGGAATGGTGCTGACTGGCACTTTCCTGGCTGCAGGAGTATGTGCTGAGGGTCTCACTGAAACATGGTGCTGCCAATGCAAATGCTTTGTGGAGAAGGACCACGGTTTAGGCTCCTGCTGCCACTGGACATTGGCAGAAGTCCCTCAAACTACAGAGGCTTGTATCTTTCAAGAAGGCCACATGGGTGGCAAGAGTTCTCTGTACAGAATGTGCTCCCACTACTGAAGTAGAGATCTGTTAACACTGTGAACGTCGAGACTGAATGGAACTCTGAATGTAAAAAAAAATATGAACATCTTTTGTATTTCTTGTACATATTTTCATGAATAAAACTAATTTTTGAAAGAAAAAAATCTACAGTACAGACTCAAAGTGCCTGAAGGGTTTGGGACTGAAATCAGAGTACATCAACACTGAGCTGTTAACAAACAGATTACATCTCACTTGTTCTTTAATTGCAACAATGTGCTTTGGCAAACCAAGTTCGTTAAGAGCAGAATTATAAAAGACATCTTGGTAGGTAATCACACGTTGCCAGAGGTTAGGATATAAATTCCCTTGCTCCAAACATCCACCATCCCCCCACTTCAGAAGCAGAAGTAAACGATTCAGAAAGTGTTCAGGAGGAGGAAGGATCTCACTGGATGAATGAGAAGTTGTTCCAGGTGGCAAGGACACAGAGACTGCAGATGCCAGAAGTCTGGAGCAACACACACAAAAGTGATGGAGGAAGTTAACGGCTCAGGAGGCATCCATAGAAGGAAAAAAAAGAGTCCGTGTTTCGGACTGAGACTCTTCATTAAGATGAGAAAGAAAGAGAGCCAGCCAGTATAAAAAGAGGTGGAGGGAAGGGATGGAACAAGAGCTGGTGGCTGATAGATGGATGCTGGTGAGGGGGCAGGGGTATTGGGAGGTGAGGGAGGGGAAGAGTAGGAACGATGTCAGATGCAGGAAGGTGATAGGTGGAAGCAGCAAAGGGCTGAATCAAAGTCCATTTATTATTATCAAAGAATCTATAAATTATACAACCTTGAGGTTTTTTGCTTACAGGCAGCCACGAAGCAAGTAACCCGAAGAACCCAATTAAAAAATGAAAGGCCATAACCATTGGGCAGAGAAAGAAGAAAAAACGCACACATGCACACATCATCACACAATAGATGCAAATGCCAGCATTCCAAAACAGACTGAGCCCCTAGATCCAGTCCCCGGAGCAGCTGGAGTAATAGGCCCGAGCCTCGATGTCAAGTTTATCATGTTAGTAAGGCAAAAATGCTGCAAAACTCGCAGAGACGACAGCCACTGGAGAGAGGAATGAACATCACAGGAGAGCGAGCAAAGTCAGCCTGATCCTCACCTCCACACTCGGGCTTTCCAGTCTATCTAGGCCAGCAGTTAAATTGTCCAAGCACTGGGTAGCGCCTCGCTCTAGGACCTGAGCCCCGTGTAACGGTACACCTGGACCATACAGCCTGAAGCTGTTCTGAATTTCGCCTCGGTGCTTGGAACGATCCAACCTCGCACCCAGGTTAGGAGGAGGGGCATTGACATTCTTTTGCATCAGCTCCTCTCCAAGTCATTTGCTCCAACAGCACCAGTGATAACAACTCCATCTGTGACCCCATCTTGAACACGTTGCATTTTGGCTTTGTGGTGCACCATTATGGCTCATCCTTTGAATCAGCTTCACCGTTGATAGTTGATAGTGATAGCTGACCACAATTTAGTTCAGAAAAGGTGTTATTAGTAATGTTTTTAGTCGTATTTTTTACCTTATGATCTACCAGTAAGCTGTCACACGACTACAACAGCGCCATCTTAAACAGGAAGCAGATGAAATCTGATAGGAGAGGACAGTAGACCTTAGAATAAAAGGAAGGAGGTGAGGAAGGCACTGTCCATTTCCTTCCCTAGATACTACTAGATACTTCCACTGAGTTCTTCCAGCATCTTGTGTGTTGCTCCAGGTGGCAGCAGGGAAGCTGGCTGACCAGAGGAAAGGGAGAGGGCTGAGATGTGCCTCCACACTCTGAGCTCGAGTAAGGTAGAAGTGGATTCAGACACAACTTTCCCACAGGAGCTTGGGACACAAGAGACTGGAATCCAGAGCAACACACAATCTGCTGGAGGACTCAGCAGGTCGAGCAGCATCTGTGGGTTCAGAGATACTGAATTTGAACACAGAGCATAGCAGAATACAACACTGGACAGGCCATTCAGCCCACTGTGTTGGACCCACCTTGATGCCAATTTATACTAACTGTCCTCTTCCTGTGTTTCATCCATATCCTTCCATTCCTTTCACATTCCTGTGATTGTCGAAAAGCCTCTTAAACTCCACCAAACTGCCTACTTCCATAACTACCCCTGTTAGGGTAATCCATTCCAGGTGCATACTGCTCTTTGCATTAAAAATGTTGATTTAAACTCCCCTCCTCTAATCTTAAAAGCATGTCCTTTGCTGTTTGACATTTCTACCCTAGGGAAAAGATCCTGACTGTTGACCTTCTGTAATTTTATGAACTACCATCAGGTCTTCCCTCAGCCGTTGACACCCTAGGGAGAACAAACCTAGTTTGTCCAACCTTTACTTATAGTTCCACTCTCGAATTCAGATAAATGTCTCCTGCCCCATCTCCACTGACACCACGTACTTCCTGTAATGGGGTGGCTGGAAATGCACCACCATTAACGCAGCCTGATTAAAGACCACACTCACTGATGAATTGTCAATGTTTTGGGCTGAAATCCTGCATCAGTACTGAGAGTGGAGGTGGGAAATGGTCAATATAAGGAGGAGAGGGGAAAAGGTGAGCAGGAGTCCAAGGTGATTGGAGGATTGACAGGTGAAAGGGAGAGGGCAGAAGGCTGGAGAGCAGAAAGAAAGGAACAGCCATGATTAAATGGCAGAGCAGACTCAATGGGCCAAATGGCCTAATTCTACTCCTGAGTCTTATGGTCTTATGAAGGCAGGTTGTGCCAGGTAGAGGAGGGGGGGGGGGTGAGTTACTATTGGGAGGCAGGGGCAGGTGGATATAGGTGAGACAGACATGTTTCAGACATGCAGCACACATACAAATACCATGAAAACTAGCTTTTTGAAGCAGCAGCGCAGTCCATTACAAATATGACCACGTGGGTTAACGTAAACTTAAATTCTGCAGAGCTTACTTGACAAAATGCAGAAAATGACGTGAATGCAAAATGAAAGGGAGCAGAAGAAATACAGTCTGAGGTGGTGTTAGGATTTTTCCGGTTAGTTTGAGAACCTTGTGGCACTGGGGAAGAAGCTGTTGTTGAACCCTGAGGTGTGCGTCTTCAGGGTCCTGTACCTCCTGATGGTGGGTGTCATCTTCAAGTCATTGCCTCTTGTAGACGTCCTTGATGCAGTGAAGAGCTGTACCCATGAGGAACAAAGAGGGGAAGAAATTGAGTGGCAAAGTGAGTGAGCTGGTAGCGGGGTGGGGGGGGGGAGCTGGTGGAGAGAGGAAGGGTTAAAGGTTGGAGTCAGGTACTGAAGGGAGTTAAGCAGGAACACAGAGGACTACAGTCCTGGAGCTGGGGAAACACAGGACATTGCCGATACAGATTGGGAGTGGAACTCAAGAGAGGAAGAACTCCAGACGCTGGCAATCCAAAAATAAAAACCAAAAACTGGAAATGATCAGCAAGTCTGGTGGGAACTGTGTAGGGAGAGACAGAGCCAACATTTTGCATTTCGGCAGAGGAGAATGGGCTAACAAGATTGTTCTTCTAATGAGCTTTCATGGGCAAAATGGACCCTCCTTCTGCGCTGTTAATTGATATGAGGCTCAGAAATTTAAGACAAATTGTTGGAAAACGGAATGAAGTGGCACACAGCCAGGGTGCAGACTGCCTCTGTAAAGGGGCTGAAGGTATCTCTAACATCCAGAATATACACAGGATTACAAAGGATATACTGGCCGTGGAGCTCAACGTCTCTTCTGAAAGCCAAAATCTTTGATTGTGTAGCACTCCCTCAATTCTTTATTGGGGCAGCTCAGCCAAGATTCTTTAGCCTGCATTTCCAGATGTCTCAAAGCCACAAGTTTCCATGAGTGGGTTGGTGTTATTAGTGTAGCCTAATCCCTTAATGGGCAATTTGTGTTCATCGGTCAAATGCTGTGGTTCACAAGAATTTGTGGCACTTTTCAAAGTTGCTAGATTTCCCAGGACGATTTGGAGAAGCATCACAGTCTTCATCTGTAGCCCCTCATCACCTTATTAATTAAAGTACCGATCTCTACTTTAAAAAAACACCCAATGACTTGGCCTCCATAACGCTCTATTGCAATAAATTCCACAGACTCACCACCCTCTGGCTGAAGGAATTTGGGTAATCAAAGTGTCCTAAATTTGGTCAGGAAGGAAAAAGAAGCATTCGTAGGGTTTAGGAGTTAAAAATCTGATTGGGCCTTTGTGGAATATAACAATAGTAGGAAAGTGCTAAAGTAGGTGATTAGGAAAACCATACAGGGCCTCAAAAAGATGGCATCTGTCATTAAGGACCATTATCATCCAAGACATGCCCTCTTCTCATTGCTACCCGGTACAGGAGCCTGAGGACACACATTCAAGGTTTTAGGAACAGCTTCTTCCCCCATACCATCAGATTTCTGAATGGACAATGAGCCCATGCATAGTACCTCACTATTTCTTTCCTGTTTTCTGTTCCTTTTTTGCATTACTGATTTAATTTAATTTTCAGTACCACATGCATTAATGTTACAGAATTAAAATCAGTTTTCACTGGCATATGTCATGAAATTTGTTGTTTTGCTGCAGCAATACATTGCAATGCAGAATAATAAAGAAACTATAAATCACAATGAGCAGTAAATTAAATTAAATAGCTAGTACAAAAACAGAGGGGAAAACAGTGAGGTAATCATGGATCCGTTTTCCATTCAGAAATTTAATGAAGGAGGGGAAGGTGGTTTCATTCCTGAAACACTGAGTGTTTGTCTTCAGGCTTCTGTACCTCCCCATTGGTGGCAGCAAAAGGAAGAGGGCATGCCTTGAGTGACAGGAGTCCTTAATGATGGCTGCTGCCTTTTGGATACATCACTTTTTGAAGACGTTCTTGATGCTGGGGAGGCTAGTGCCCATGATGGAGCTGGCAGAATTTGCAACTTTCTGCAGCTTTTTCCAATCCTGTGCGGTGACCCCTCCATACCAGATAGTGATGCAACCAGATGAAATGCTCTCCGTGGTATGCCTGTAGAAAATTCCTAGAATCTATGGTGACATACCAAGCAGCTTCAAACTCCTAATGAAATGTAGCTGCTGTCGTGCCTTATTTGTAATTGCATCAATATACTGGGTCCGGGATAGATCTTCAGAGATGTTGACAACCAGGAACTGGAAACTGCTCACTCTGTCCACTTCTGATCTTGCGATGAGGACTGATGTGAGTTCCCTTAGCTTCCCTTCCTGAAGTCCACAATCAATTTATTGGTCTTACCGACAACAAGTGGAGATAGCAAAAATAGAGTGGAGCATGATAGTGTGCTGGGACACTTTGAGATTGAGGAGGTGGTGCTGGATCTTCTGAAAAGCATTAGTCCACAGGACAGGATGGCAAATATCCTAGAATATATTGCTGGGGCTTGGAGGATATTGATGATATTTCTGGGGCTTGGAGGATATCGATGATATTGCTAGGGCTTTGACAAGATCTTAAAATTCTCACTAGCAACAGGTGAGTTCTTGGAGGACAGGAGAGTAGCAAATGTGCTTCATTTAAGAAGGGAAAGAGGAACATGTCCTCTTCTCATTGTTACCATCAGGAAGAAGGCACAGAAACCTGAAGGACCACACTCAGCGATTCAGGAACAGCTTCTTCTCCTCTGCCACCCGATTCCTAAATGGACGTTGAATCCACGAACACTACCTCACTACTTTTTATTTCTGAGTTTGCAAAAATTATTTAATCTAACTATTTAATATACATATTACACTCACTATAATTTAGTTTTTTTCTATATTATCATGTATTACATTGTACTGGTGCTGTAAAGTTAACAAACTTCACAACATATGCTGGTGATATTGAACCTGATTCTGATTCTGAATAATCTAGGTAATTATATGTCAGGGAAGCCTCATGTCAGTGGTAGGAAAGAGAACACTGTAGGATAGAATTTATGTATATTTGGCAAGTCATGGCTTGTTTAGCGACTCAGCATGACTTTAAGCGAGACAGGCCATGCCTTAGAAAGTTAATTTTTCAGAGGAGGTGACAAAGGTGCTCAGTGAGGGTAAGGCAATGGATGTGATCTACAGAAGTAACGCTTTTGATATCATGGTAGGATGAGTCAAAAGATAAAGATGCATAGGATCCATGGTGAATTGCAAGTTTGGAATTGGAACCGGCTTGCCCATAGAAGATGTGGGATAAAAGGCTGTTATTCTGTCTCAAGGTCCATTGCTTGTGGTGTCCTGCAAAGCATCAGTACGGGACCTCTGTTATACATGATAATGCAGATGGGAGGATTAACAAGTTTGCAGACGACACCAAGATTGGCAGAGCTGTGGACAGTGTAAAGGACTATCAAGGACCACAGTGAGACACAGAACCATTACAGATATGGACAGAGCAGTGGCGGATGGCGGTTAATCCCGGCAAATGTGAAGTGTTTCACTTTTGAAGGTCATATGTAAGGGAGAAGTATTCAGTTAATTGTTTTTATTTTATTTAATGAGATACAGCTTGGAATAGGTCCTTCCAGCCCTCAAAGCCACCCAACAATGCCTCTATTTAATCCCAGCCTGATCACGAGACAATTTTAAAATGACCAATTAACCTATCAACCAGGACATCTTTGGAGTGTGAGACGGAACCGGAGCACCCGGAGGAAACCCACCCAGTCACAGGGAGAACGTACAGACAGCGGCGGGAATTGAACCCAGGTCATTATGCACTGCAAAACATTGTGCTAACCACCGTGCTACCATGGTTACCCCCTTAACTATCTGGAGGTACCAAGGGATCTTTGATAGCTCACTGAAGGTGGGAATGCAGGCGGATAAGGTGGTGAAGGAAGCGCACAGAATACTTGCTTCATTGGTGGAGGGGCTGAGCATAAGAGTAAAGGAATCGTGCCTCAGCTATATAACACTTCAGTCAGGCCACACTTGGAGTATTGTGTGAAGTTCTGCTCACCCCATTGCAGGAGGGCTGTGGAGATTGAGGGAAGAGGGCATGCCAGGTTTACCAGGATGCTGCCTGTATTGGAAAGGTTGGACAAACCTGGGTAGTTCTCCCTAGAATAGCAGCAACTGAGGGGGAACATAACAGAGGTTTTTATTTATGCTCTGTCAGAATCGTTCCCCACAGTAGATATGTCAAACACCAGAGGGCATGCTTTGAAGGTTAGAATGGGGAAGTATAAAGGGAATGTGGGATGCAATTTTTCTAAGTTACCAGGTCTAGTATTGGAAGCAGGCAGTTTGATGGAGCTCAAGAGGCTTTTAAATAGGCATGTGGATATGAAGTGCAAGCAGTGATACATACTCTGTGATCTACGGAAGGAGGACATTTAGTATAAACTGGCATCAAGATCAGTATCAGGCTTATTGTCACTGACAATAGTCATGAAATGCATTGCTTTGTGGCAAGCAGCACAGAGTAAGCATAACAAATTATCATAGGTTGCAATAAAAATAAATAAATACATAGTGCATAAAAGGAAAATCAGTAAACATAATGGGCCCAATGGCCTGTCTGGCGCTGTACTGATCTATGTTCTTGAATGCTAGCACTGAATTTAACTTCCTTACCATCGAATCGACCTGCAAGTTAACCATAAGGGGATCCCGGGCAAGGACTTCGAAGTCCGTTTGCACCTCCAATTTCTGAATTTTATCCATATTTACAAATGGGGTTTGTTCCTCTACTACTAGTGCTTGCGATGGAAGTGACATTAAACTCATTTCAGTAAGAAACCCTAGTGTTGTGAGATGCTTTTATCTACTGAGTTTATTTACTTGGAGATAGAGCACAGAACGGGTCCTTCCGGCCCACCAAGATTGGCTGTGTGGACAGTGCGAGGAACTATCGAATAATACAGCGAGACAGAGGTCAATTATAGATATGTGCAGAGTAGTGGAAGATGCCGTTTAATCCTGGCAAGTGTGAAGTGTTACATTTTTGGAGATCAAATATAAGGGGAAAGTATAGAGAAATGGTAACAGTACGGAGGCACCAAGGGATCTTGGGATCCAGGTCCATAGTTCACAGAAAGTGCCTATGCAACTGATAGAGAAGGTGTGTGGAATGCTTGCCTTCATTAGAAGAGGTGCTGAGCATAAGTATAAGAAAGTCATGCCCAGCTATATAAAAGTTTGGTCAGATCGCACAGAGTACTGTGTGAAATTCTGGTCACCCCATTATGGGAAGTACAAACTTCTTAAAGACGCCATTGGAAGTGAGCTTCAAATGCTGATGCCCCAAGCATTGCACTATTTCTATGCTATTGGGGTGCTCCCAATATGAAATGTTCTCTGAGATTAAGAGATAGACAAGGGGGAGAATTGAGCGTGATTTGGGGTAGGGCAGGAGCGAGTCAGGGAAGTTTTGAGTTGGTTGAATGGTGTTGTAATAAAAGCCTCATGTATATGTACTGCACAAGTACAGTATACAGACAAGCATACAGGTACATAAATATACTTAAAGATTTACACACACTTGTGGTACCCAGACCCCGGCAGGTCATGAAAGTCTGTGAACTAGAGGTTGCAGTCTCTAAGAAGGAAATAGATCACTTTTGGTCACAAAAAAAAAATCTAGTGGTGGGGAGCAGGAACACAGTGCTGGGACAGAACAGGATCATCTTGATGAATGGGTTAGTAGGCTCGAGGGCCAGGTGGCCAAATCCTGCTCCAGTCTTCAATAACTCTGTTTACAATGGTTTGTCTACCAGCTTGTACTTTTCAAAACACAAAAATACAACTGCAGATGCTGTGGATCAAAGAATACGTACACGGCGCTGGAAGAACTCAGCAGGCCAGGCAGCATCCGTGAGAAAAGAGTAGCCAACGTTTCGGGCTGAGACCCTTCATCAGGAATGGTGGGGAAGAGAGGGCCAAAGCCCAGTAATAGAGATAGGGGAGGGGGTAGGGCCTAGAGGCGCCAGGTGGAAAACCAATCAGAGGAAAGATAAAGGGGGAGGGGGAGGGGATAAGCATGAAAGAACTGTAAAGATAAAGAAGCAGAAAGTTGAAAGGGGAGAGAGGCAGAGAGGGACCTGGGATGGGGGACCACCCCACCAGCCTCCGGATCCAACATATTATCCTCCGCAGCTTCCGCCACCTTCAACAGGACCCCACCACCAAGCACATCTTTCCTTCCCTACCCCTCTCAGCTTTTCACAGGGATCGTTCCCTCCGCAACTACCTGGTCCACACGCCCCTCCCCACAGAACTCCCACCTGGCACTTACCCCTGCAAGCGCAAATGCTACACCTGTCCCCACACCTCCCCCCTTACCACCATTCCAGGCCCCAGACAGTCCTTCCAGGTGAGGCAACACTTCACCTGTGAGTCTGCTGGAGTCGTCTATTGCATCCGGTGCTCCCGGTGTAGCCTCCTCTACATCGGTGAGACCTGACGCAGATTGGGGGACCGCTTCGTCGAGCACCTCCATTCTGTCCGTCACAACAGACAGGACCTCCCGGTTGCCACCTACTTCAACTCTGCCTCTCATTCCCATCTAGATATGTCCATACATGGCCTCCTCTACTGCCATGATGAGGCCAAACTCAGGTTGGAGGAGCAACACCTCATCTACCATCTGGGTAGCCTCCAGCCTGGTGGTATGAACATTGAATTCTCCAATTTCCAGTAATTCCCTTCCCCTATCCCAGGTCCCTCTCTGCCTCTCTCCCCTTTCAACTTTTTGCTTCTTTATCTCTATAGTTCTTTCATGCTTATCCCTTCCCCCTCCCCCTTTATCTTTCCTCTGATTGGTTTTCCACCTGGCGCCTCTAGGCCCTAGCCCCTCCCCTATCTCTATTACTGGGCTTCGGCCCTCTCCTCCCCCCCATTCCTGATGAAGGGTCTCGGCCCGAAACGTTGGCTACTCTTTTCTCACGGATGCTGCCTGACCTGCTGAGTTGTTCCAGCGTTGTGTATGTAGCTTGTACTTTTGGACCTCGTTAAAGATTCCCTGCAGTGGATTAATGAGCAGTCAGGAGCATCGAGTGGTTGCTGATGTCCTTATAACAATCCCATAGTGCTGGGGTTTGTGCCTTTCTTTTTCCTATTTCTTTCTCTGCTTTTGATGGAGTTGATCAGATTTGCTCTCCATGGCAATGCACACAAAATGGTGGAGGAACTCAGCAGGTCAGGCAGGATCTATGAAAATGAATAAATAATTGATGTTTTGAGCTGAGTCCCTTCCTCAGGATTGCCTGCGCCTCCCCCTACACCCCAGTTTTTTGTTCTCCAGTTTTAACTCCCCTTGGTTATGGAGGTAGACTTGTTCCTACCATTCTTCAAGGTCCCAGAAGCTTTGTGTTGTTATCCATCTCACTCAAAACACAACTACTGAAGCCTCCCTTGGCACAACTTGATGCAAGAGTTCCTATATGTGGCCTGGTCTCAAGTTTAGCCTGGCGCTTGCTGCTGAGAAGCGCTTTGGGACATTTGCAATGTTGAAAGTACTATGCAAATGCCAGCTCTTGGAATAGGATTTTGGCTTTATCACTCGCAGTCAGAACACTGTGTCTGTCAGCACTCCCACCACATCAACTTCCAAAAGACAAACATCAACAATGCAGTCTAACAGGCAAAGCCTTTCTCCACTAAATGGAATATTCAGGAGTGGAATAGCAAAGTGCAAGAGGAACGTAACGGGTCAGGCAACACCTGGAAAAGCAAAGCAATAGTCAATGTTTTGGGTCAAAATTGATGCTGGACCTCGACCTGAAACATCATCTATGATGTTTTTGCATTGAATATTAAGTTTTGCCATTGAATATTCAAAGTCAATTTCTATCAAAGTACATATATGTCACCCTCTACAACCCTGACCATTTTTTTTGTCACACTCAACAAATCTATAGAATAATAACCATGACAGAATCAGTGAAAGACCTCACAACTAGTGCAATCAACCAGTGTGCAGAAGACAGCAAACAGTGCAATTACAAAATCAAGCAACATTAATAATAAATAAATAAGCAATAAATATTGAGAACATGAGATGAAGAGTCCTTGACAGTGTGCCCACTGGTTGTGGGAACAGTTCAATGAAAGGACAAGTAAAGTTGAGTGAAGTTATCCTCTTTGATTCAAGAGTCTAATAGTTGAGGGGTAATAATTGGTCCTGAACCTGGTGGTCTGAGTCCTAAGACTCTTGTACCTCCTTCCTGATGGCAGCAGTGAGAAGAGAGCAAGTCCTGGCTGGTTGAGGGGGGTGGGGGGGGCCTGATGATAGATGCTGCTTTTCTGTGACAGCATTTCATGTAGGTCTGCTCAAAGGCTGGGAGGGCTTTACCGATGATGAACTTTTTTGTAGGACTTCCCGTTCAAAGACATTGGTGTTTCCATACCAGACTGTGATGCAGCCAGTATAGAGGTTGGAACAGTATGTTGTGCTGCATGGGTCATTGGCGAGGCTGCACTTGGAGTGTTGTGCAGAGCTTTGGTCACCCTGTGAGAGAAAAAATGTACTTAAACTGGAAGGAGTGCAAAAAAAGGACTCACACAGATATTGCCATTACCAGAGGGTTGGAAATAATGGGAGAAAATGGCCAGGATAGGTCTTAATTCCTTGGACTGTAAAAAAAAAGTGTGCCAACCTTACAGACATTTTTAATATTACATCTTTGTTTCTGCTGATCTCCCTCCAGCAACTGTCAGCTATCCTGACTCTCTCCAGACACCCTACCCCTATCACCTTGCTCCATCTGTTGTTTACCCTTTTGTGTCCCCTATCTATGGTTCACCTGCCCTACCTTGTATTATCTGGCCGCCATCTTTCACCCCTCCTCAGTCCACCAGTCACCTCAGAATCCTTTCTCGTCACCCTCTTTCTCCTCTTTGTTCTGGCCATCTCTCCTCTTCACTCTCACTCATTTCCTCCGGCAGGCGCCGCTCTGCTTGACTCTCTGAGTTCCTCCAGCAGATTATGAGTGCTCCACATTCCAGCATCTGCAGTCTCCTGTGCACTAAGGAGACTCACCTCCTGCTTTTGAAGACGTGTGACATGGCTAGTTCCGTTTTTACATTCTAGCGACGAAAATGCTCACACACTTTACTAAATACAGACTGACACTGTTATACAGGCAGACCTTAATTACAACAGGCTAACACTGTTACACAGGCAGATTCCAATTACAACGTGCTCACACTGTTATCCAGGCAGACCCTAGTTACAACAGGCTAACACTGTTATATAAGTTGACCCCAGTTACAACAGACTGACACTGTTATGCAGGCTGACCCCAGTTACAACAGACTCCTGTTCCAGAGAACTCTTTCATTAGTCAGAAATGAGCAGAAGCTGTGACGGGGGAGTGTGCTGGCACAGGAAGAACAGAAACCAAGAACCCTTACTGACTTAGTGAGAGAGTGAGTCTGCTCAGCCTGCCAGCTCCGCTCGGCCCCTGATTCTTGCGACTCAGGGGTGGGCAGGTGATGGGGAGGGAGGAATTGCAGTCTTCGTCTCCATTTCCATCCCTCTCCACTCACACCTGGTTCCATCTCCCTCTTTATTTATGTTTCCTGTCTCAGTCTCCCAACCCCACCCTCCTCTCCTTCCTCACCTGGTTCCATTGCCCAGCCCACCTGGTACCTATCGGCCCTAGTCTGAACCTTGCCGCTCTCCTCTCCATTCAGATTCACATTCATTTATTTCTCACACGTACACCAAAACATTTGTGAAAGGCAGCACTTGCGTGAAGAAGCAGCACAACTTCAGAGTATGCTGGGGGGGCAGCCCACAAGTGTCACCACACATTCCAGCAGGCCCATCGTGTTCACAGAACGACACAAGCAACAGCAGCAAAACAAGCCCCGCTCCCCCTCCCTACACACACTCACACACACACTCACACACTCACATACACACTCAGACACACACTCACACTCACGCACACACTCACACTCACACACACTCACACTCACGCACACTCACACTCACACACACATGCACTCACACTCACACACATTCACACTCACACACACTCAGACACACACACACTCACACTCACAATCACACACACTCACACTCAGACACACACACTCACACACACACTCAGACACACACACACTCACACTCACACACACTCAGACATACACTCACACTCTCTCACATTCACACACAAACTCACACACATTCACACTCACACTCACTCACACACATTCACACTCACACACTCACTCGCACACATTCACACTCACACATTCACACTCACACACACTCAGACACACACATTCACACACTCACACTGACACACACACACACACACACACTCACACACATTCACACACACACACTCACACACACTGGACACTCACTCAGACAAACATCCACACATACTCAGGCGCACAATTTTCCCTTTCCCTTTCCACTGTCTATCCAGATGTAGTGTCTTGACCCATAACATCAACAGTTCCTTCCCTCTCACAGCTGTTGTTCAAACTGCAGAATTAATCCAGCAGTTTGCTTTTTGCATCAAATTTACAATTCCTGGTTTAGAGCCGGACATAAGAGGCTGCAGAGAGTAGTGAACTCAGCCCTATATATCTTGGGCACATTTATACACCATCTCTTGGTCATATGTACAGGAGGAGCTGCCTTAGGAAGGCCGCATCCATAATCAACGATCCCTACCGTCAAAGCCTTGTCACCTTATCGTAGCTATCATCAGGCAGAATGAACGGACCTGAAGTCAAACAGCACCATGTTCAAGAACAGCTACTTCCCTTCTACCATTGGTTATTGAACACTGCTGATCTCTACGATTTAGCAACACTATCACCACTTTGCACTAAAATGGGCTTTGATTTTTTTTTTGTTTAAATTGTGTTCTTGTAAAATTTGTGCATAATGCTTGTTCGGTTTATGTTTTTCTTGTGAGTACTTCTTATCTGATGCTCTGAGTACGTGACGCTTCTGGAGGTGAGTTTTTCGTTGCACCTCTGCATTTGTCTACTTATGCATATGTCAATCAACTCGACTTTGTCTTTGACTTACTTCAAATTCTTTGCACTGATTTACTGATGAGTTGCTCCGCTGCCTAGGCTGCTCACAAAAGGCATCAGTTCTCCCAAAATGAATTCACTCCGGTAACTTGATGCTCCAAAAGTTGTTAAAAACATTAAGTGGTAAGCCACAATGTAAGTATTACTGCGGGCCATTCCTACGCCACTGATTGCAAAATCCAATCAAACGTAAATAAAACTGAAGGGTTTTTTCAAGTACTTGACTCTCATTCATTTAGCAGTTTCATATTGATTATGTTTAAGACAGGGGACAAAGGGTGGAGGCTTCCTGATCACCAGGCTGGGTGGACTCAGACAGAAGAAACGTTTACCATTTGTATTACTCAGTTACTAAGTGATGTCTGCAGTTATAACAGTGAATTCCATTCCCCACACTTCTGGACTTAATTATTGACTGGCCAAATTCCAAACAAATGGTCTAAGCACTGCCTAGCATTCATAATTTTGTAATTTCCAAGTAATTCTTTACACTTTACACTTTACATTTCTAGGGAAGTGGGCATTATTTTCTTGACATTAATCATTCATTGAGAGAGCGGTGGTGAGCGACTTTCATGAAGCACTTCAGCCCTACAGAATCAGAAACAGGGTCAGAATTAAGTTCATTATCACTGAAATGAAATATGTCATGAAGTTTGTTGCTTTTTTGCTGCAGTACAGTGCAGTCCATAAAATATACTATAAATCAGCAATAAATTGCCATGCAAAACTAGTAAGATAGTGTTCATGGATTCATTATGTTATCTCCCGCCTGGGCAGCCTCCTACCTGCCGGCATGAACATCCAACTCACAGACCTCCGTTGATACCCCTGCCCCCCCTTACCCCCATCCCTATCTATTATTTCAGTCTGGTTCTCTTTCTCTTTTTTGCCCCCTCAATATATCTCCCCCCAGCCCTACTTTTCTTTCTCTTTTATTTCCCATAATTCTCCACCTTCTGCCTAGCCCATTTCCCTCCAACCTATCACTTCCTAGCTCTCTACTTTATCCCTCCCCCCACTTCTTATCCCCTCTCCACCATCCCATGTTACTTCACTCCTGATGAAGGGTTTCGGCCCGAAACGTCGTCACTACCTCCTCCCATAGATGCTGTCTGGCCTGCTGAGTTCTGCCAGCATTTTGCGTTTTTGTTCATGGATTCATTGTCCATTCAGAAATCTGACGGCATACAGGAAGGTGTTGCTAAAATGCTGAGTGTGCCTCCTGTGCCTCCTCTCTGATGGTGGTAATGAGAAAAGAGAATGTCCTGCACGCTGTAGAAAAGGGTTTTGTCCTGGAGAGGATGTTTAAAGTGGCCGATTTTAGCAGGACAAAATTTTTTTTTAAAGTTTCTCCACTGTTCTTTTCAACAACAGGTGAAATAAACATTTTGAGGGTAGTCCTGGGTAAATGGAACCAATTTCACAGTTTCTCAGAGAGTACTTGTAATCAAGATCCACAAAAATCACAATAGATCACAGGTTTTGATGTGCAAATTTCCAGTTTTAAAACTAAACAGAGATGTGAAGATTTGCTTTGAAGCACCACAGTGTAACTGCTCCCACTAATGAAATGTTATCAGTTCTCTGTTATCAGATGGGCTGCTAGTGTCAGTCAAAGGGTGACCCCCTTCAGCAGGTTGACCTCACTTCTTCGAAGGGGCCTGAGAACGGGAAGCAGGTTTCCTTAGTAACTGGGCCATTGGGGCTTTGAAACCCTGCTACTTTCACTGATACCACTGGCAACACACTGATGCTGGGGGAAAGGTGGAACATTAGTGAACAAATTGATCAACTTCCTCAGGAATTTCCTAGACATCAGCTACTTTTGGGGTAAATAACTCAAATGGGTCGGGATCCAATGTTAATGCTTCTTAATAAGGATTCTGAATTACAGGGAGAGTTTCCCATGTTCCTCAATATATATCACATTTTGAAAAAAATATCTATAATCATGATTTTAAACCAACAGCTTGACCAAATCTTTTCAACATGGAACTCTTCTATAGAGGAGAGTTACACTGATTTGATTTAACGTCTTGATGTTTATTTTATTCATTCACAAAACCACCAGGAACCCAGATCAAGTGTTCCTCCTCCAAACTAGAGTGCCCAGGGCAGCACGAACAATCTAAGGTTGTCAAAGAATGGACATCCCACAGAGTCCCATCCACCCTTTACACTTCCGAGAACTGATTAGAGCAGCCCCCAGAGTAAGCCAGGCCTATAACAGCTGGAATCACTACTGAAATTGAACGTTCATCATTCCGATGAATCCCCTGGCAGTGTGTGTCCCCACTGAATAATCAAGGGATCCTCAATATTCTCAATTTCCTCCCACTTAATGGTGAAGGGAAAATAGCAGAGAGATTGATTCCTGTGCTAATGGCAGTGTTAAGGGCTTGGTAATTGATAGCTTGTTTATCATTGTCATATATACTGAGGTACAGGAAGGAGTTTTGTTTACATGCTCTCCAGACAGGTCATTCCAAATGTAAATAGATCGAGCAGTACAAAAGGAAACAAACAATAGCAGAATGGATACTGTAGCGTTATAGTACCTATAACAGGGAAAATACCTGTTAAGATAGTTGTGCAGATCTATGATGAGGCAAACTGGAAGATCATCTTCATCACGCAGAAGGTTTGTTCAAGAGCTAATAACAGTGGGACAGGGACTATTCTTGAGCTTGCTGGTATGTACACTCAAGCTCATACTTAGTGGTTCCTAGTGACCCCTCTAGGACTTTGAAGACTTACTCAGAAGTTCACTCCACTGAATTCAATGCAATGCAAGCTGGAGGCAGGACAGATCCTCTGGTGCCTCTTGGTACCATCATCCTGAGGTGAACTTTTGGCCAATGTCTACACCAACTCACACTACGGGTCGATCCATAAACAAGAATACCACCGAGGCTTGCATTCCTACACATGCTTGCATGGTTGCTTAAAAGCACTTTACTGTTTCAGACAAATATTTGAAATATGATGGCCACTTGCACAGATGACAGTTCCCACAATAGAACCACAGTAACAACCAAATAATCTGCCTTTTAAGAGATGACCCTCAATTCCTTGATCTTTCAAGTATTCTTTGCCACCCCCCAGGGGCAGAGAATTCCAGATGTTTGCCAGAAGATAAAACACAGAACATAGAACAGTACTGCATTGAATAGATATTTCACCCATGATGTTGCACCAACCTTTTAAGATAATCACTTACCTCTGATATCCCCTCCTCAATTTGTTTTGTCAAATCATCTCCAATAGTTCGACAACCGTTGATGCCTATAATTCCTGGGATAATCCCTATTAACTTCTGTGCTACCCTCCCATGTTCTAATACTACTCTTGTGGCAATTTGTTCCCTCACTTACTGCAGTAACCTGAGGTGTATTCTGTCAGATCCCAGGGATTTATCTATCCTAATGTAATAACTAAGTTCCAGCATATTCTACTTCTTAAGATCGACATGTTCCAGCACATTAAGCTGTTCTACACTGACCTCACTTTCATCACGGTCCCTCTCACTGGTGAATACTGAAGCAAAGGACCTCCTCTACCTCTTCTAGGCACATGTTTCCTATGTTATCCCCGATAGGTCTTACCTTGGCACTAGTCATCCTCCTGTTATTAATGTATGTTCAGAGCATTTTGTCCTTTTCCTTAATCCTATTTGCCAAGGTCTTCTCTTGTCCATTTCTAGCTCTCCTAAAAGTCCCATTTTAAGCTTCTTCCTGGCTACCTTGTAGCACTCAAGAACCCCATCTGATTCTTGTTTGCTAATCCTTCGGTAGATAGATAGATAGATAGATACTTTATTCATCCCCATGGGGAAATTCAACTTTTTTTTCCAATGTCCCATACACTTGTTGTAGCAAAACTAATTACATACAATACTTAACTCAGTAAAAAATATGATATGCATCTAAATCACTATCTCAAAAAGCATTAATAATAGCTTTTAAAAAGTTCTTAAGTCCTGGCGGTTGAATTGTAAAGCCTAATGGCATTGGGGAGTATTGACCTCTTCATCCTGTCTGAGGAGCATTGCATCGATAGTAACCTGTCGCTGAAACTGCTTCTCTGTCTCTGGATGGTGCTATGTAGAGGATGTTCAGAGTTTTCCATAATTGACCGTAGCCTACTCAGCGTCCTTCGCTCAGCTACCGATGTTAAACTCTCCAGTACTTTGCCCACGACAGAGCCCGCCTTCCTTACCAGTTTATTAAGACGTGAGGCGTCCCTCTTCTTAATGCTTCCTCCCCAACACGCCACCACAAAGAAGAGGGCGCTCTCCACAACTGACCTATAGAACATCTTCAGCATCTCACTACAGACATTGAATGACGCCAACCTTCTAAGGAAGTACAGTCGACTCTGTGCCTTCCTGCACAAGGCATCTGTGTTGGCAGTCCAGTCTAGCTTCTCGTCTAACTGTACTCCCAGATACTTGTAGGTCTTAACCTGCTCCACACATTCTCCATTAATGATCACTGGCTCCATATGAGGCCTAGATCTCCTAAAGTCCACCACCATCTCCTTGGTCTTGGTGATATTGAGACGCAGGTAGTTTGAGTTGCACCATATCACAAAGTCCTGTATCAGTTTCCTATACTCCTCCTCCTGTCTATTCCTGACACACCCCACTATGGCCGTGTCATCAGCGAACTTCTGCACATGGCAGGACTCCGAGTTATATTGGAAGTCTGATGTGTACAGGGTGAACAGGACCGGAGAGAGTACGGTTCCCTGCGGCACTCCTGTGCTGCTGACCACCGTGTCAGACCTACAGTCTCCCAACCGCACATACTGAGGTCTATCTGTCAAGTAGTCCACTATCCAATCCACCATGTGAGAGTCTACTCCCATCTCCGTTAGTTTGTGCCTTAAGATCTTGGGCTGGATGGTGTTAAAGGCTTTCTTCTTTCTAGACTTTCTTCTCCATTTCTTCTCCATAAATGTTCCACTTCTCTTGTCAACCATGATTCCTTCACCATGCCATCCTTTCCCTGCCTCAATGGAACACCTATCCAAAACTTCATGCAAATGCTCCTGAAATAACCTTCACATTTTCCTGAGAACATCTGCTCCCAATTTACACTCCCATGTTCCTGCCTAATAACATCATAATTTGACCTCTCCAAATTAAATATTTTCCTATACTGTCTGCTCCTATCCCTGTACACAGCTATGGTAAATGTCAGAGTTGTCATCAGTCTCTGAAATGCACACCCACGGAGAGACCTGTCAACCGACTTAGTATTAGATCCAATATGGTCTCTCCTCTAGTCGGACTGTACATATATTGTGACCCGAATCCTTCCCAGAGATAGCTAGCAAATTCTGCCCCATCTAAACCTCTTACACCAAGGAGGTGCCAGTCAATATTACGGAAGCTGAAGTCACCCATGACGACAACCCTGTTATTTTTGCAGCTTTCCAAAATCTGCTCCTTAGAGTCCTTGTAACTATTGGAGGGCCTATAGAATACTCCCAATAGAGTAACTCATCTCTTCCTGTTTCCGACCTCCAGCCACCCTGACTCAGCAGACAATCCATTCATGACTTCATCCCTTTTTACAGTTGTGAAGCTCTGATTAACGAAGCCATTCCCCCAGCTATTTTACCTCCTTTTCTGCCCTATTGAAACATCAAACATCGAAACAGCCAACAGCCTTTTCTGCCCTTGTGGCAGCCAAGTCCCTTAATAGCCCAATGTATCTCCTTTTTGCCCTTGCACTTTATGCATCTGCCTGCACTTCACTATCTCTGTAACTGTGACACTATATCCTGCATTCTGTATTTCCCTTTTACTACCTTGATATTAGTAACAGTCTGGGCGGTATGCAAACAGAAACACTTCACTGTATCTCAGTACAGTGAAATAATAATTCATTTCCAATTTCCAATGCATGCTGAGAGAAGAAATATCTACATAACTCAGTTATAACTGATTGGTCCCTTTTCTTATACTTGTGTCCCCTTGTTCAGGACTTCCCCCACCAATGGACACATTGAAGTCCACTTGGAATAACTCACCTCACACTCTTCTAAAATCCATGGTATGCAAACCCCTAAACTGTCGAGGCTTTCTTGGTGGGATAATCTAGGCTTTAAGCATATACCTTTGGAACGGTACTTTGAACACAAACCCTGTGGACAAGAGATGAGAGAATTGTCTGTTGAATCACAAACCCACAAACTGTGAAGGCCATGGACTAAAGGTGGGTGTTGTCTTCCTTTAGCACCATGAAGATTTCTGCAACCTCTTCATATCGTTTACTTATGATCAATAATCGTATCAGAAGAAAAAGCTGGCACTAAAGCAGGGTTGAAGTTATAGCGTAATCAAAGTGATTTTGATTTTAGTAATGAAAATAAAAAGGACAATCATTGATGCAGTTCTGAATCAATCCCAGGTTTTCTCCACTATCTCCATTTAAATCTAGGCACTTTGTAAGTGGTAATGTGATACCTCCATGTCACAATATTGAAAGGGAAGCTTAAGATGTCTTCAGTCAACATTAAATGCTCTTTTTCAATAGTGAGTTGTCAGGATCATGCGATACCTGATACCCTGACTCAAACTAGGAGGATTTTTACCACCCATGAATAATGGAAATGAAAAACAAATGTGCCTCTCTCAACACGATAACTACCCCGATATAACATGCGTACACATCAGTCGAGGACGAGCAATCACATGAAGCTTAGCTAAGGCTCTTTTTGATATTCTTTCCCATGGTTAGGGAATCGAGAACTAGAGGGCATAGGTTTAAGGTGAAGAGGGCAAAGATTTAATCGAAACTCGAGGGGAAGTGTTTTCACACAGAGGATGGTACGCATGTGGAATGAGCTGCCAAAGGATGTGGGCGAGGCAAGTACAATAATAGCTTTTAAAAGACACTTGGACAGATACATGGATAGGAAAGGTATGACCAAATGGGACTAGCTTGGACGGGCATTTTGGTTGACACGGGCCACTTGATGTGAAGGGCCTGTTTTTGTGCTTTAAGTCTTCATAACTCTATTACACCAATTTTTTTTATTCCTTCTGAGTTCATCACTTTGGGAGTAAGGCTGTGTACAATATGTTGGGGGGAGTCAAAAAGGAAATAAAACTGGTAGAGGAAGAATATGGTATTAGAATGGCATATTTTTTTAAATAAAAATTAGCCCCAATTTTTTTTTGGAGATGTAAGAGACTACAGACGCTGGAATTTGGAGAAACAAACGAGATCCTGGAGGAAATCAACAGATCAGGCAGCATCTGTGGGGGAAAATGAACAGTCGGCATTTTGGGTTAAGACCCTTCATCTTGTTTGAACGATAAACGGGAGGTAGCCAGTATAAAGAGGTGAAGGGCAGGGGTGGAACAAGAACTTTCGTCTGCCGGTAAGCAGAAAGCAAACTGCAGGAGGTGGTGTAGTTTCTATAAGACCTAGACTACTGGCCAAGACTAGGATACTTGGTGGAACCATTGCATTGGTAATTACTAAATGGACAGCAGAAGTGGAGGTGGTTGAGATAACAGAATGGGTAAAGTTTGATTAGTAGGGTCAACAAAAAGTTGGCTCCGCCTGGTTTGGGGAGACACCTATTCTGGATGGTTCAGATGATATGGCATTTGTTATAATCTTCCATTTTGCTCCAGGTACAGGTGAGTACTTCAGGATTTTAAAGTGGCAAAATGTAAAATCATTTCTACTAATCTCCAGCTACTCAGGTTGACATAATGAATAAGCTTCAGGAACAATAATCGTCATTGGTTTTAGTTTTACTATTGTCACATATGCAGTGAAAAGTTTTTTTGTGTGCCACCCAGACAGATAATTTGATGCATCATTACATCAAGATAGTAAAAAGCAATAAAAGAATGCACAATATAGTTACAGAGAGAGTGCAGTGCAAGTGGACAAATAAAATGCAAGGGTCACAATGAGGTACATTGGGAGATCAAGAGTTCATTTTTTAACATGGGAGAAATCCGTTCAGGAGTCTGGTAACAGCAGGATAAACTCTATACTTGAGCCTTCCTGATATGTGCTCTCCAGCTATTGTATTGGCTGCCCAGAGGGAGAGGGCAGGAAAGAGGATAACTAACGTGGAAGAGATCTTTGATTATATTGACTGCTCCATATCAACAAGCACTTGGAAAGCATTGAATTAATAGTGAATTAAAAACTAACTGGGATTTCTAAAAGGCAGATAGAGTTTGAGTAATGTTTGAAGAAATATCAGACATATTGGTGAAAGAACTGGAAGGGTTAAACCATATGTATTATAAGAAAGAGTTTGAAACAAATCCTACACAACTAGTTAACACAACTAAGGCTCGTAAAATATCTGTAAGTAGCAATAGCCTGAATAAAAAATTGTCTTAAGGACAGAAACAACTGATAGTAGTTGTGGGAAGTGATCATAAGACATCATGGCTGATCCGGATCTCACTCAACCTCACACAGCTGTCCTCTCACCATATCCCTTGATGCCCTGACCAATCAGCAAACTATCAACTTTGGCTTTAAATATACCCATGGTCTTGGCCTCCACCATGGCCTGTGGCAGAGCATTCCACAGATTCACTACTCTCTGGCTAAAATAAAATTCCTCCTTATGTCTGTTCTAAAGGGTTGCCCCTCAGTTTTGAAGCTGACCCCCTAGTTCTGTACAGCCCCTCCATAGGAAACATCCTCTCCACATCCACCTTGTCTAGTCCTTTCAATGTTTGGCTGATTGCAATGAGAGCTCTCACATTCTTCTAAATTCCAGTGAGTGCAGGCCCAAAGCTGCCAAACACTCCTCAAATGTTAACTCTTTCATTTTTAGAATCATTCTCGTGAACCTCCTCTGGACTCTCTCCAGTGACAACACATCCTTTCTGAGATATGGGGCCCAAAACTGTTGACAATACTCTAAGAGAGGCCTGACTAATGTCTAATAAAGGCTCAGCATTTTCTCCTTGTTTTTATATTCTGTTCCCCTTGAAATAAATGCCAACATTGCATTTGCCTTCTTTACCATAGACTCAACCTGTGAATTAACCTCCTGGGAGTCTTGCATGAGGTTCCCAAGTCCCTTTGCACCCCTGATGTTTGAATTTTCTCTCCATTTAGATAATAGTTTGTTGCTTTTATCAAAATGCATTATCATACATTTCCCAACACTGTATTCCATCTGCCACTTTTTTGCCCATTCTTCCAATCCGTCTAAGTTCTTCTGCAATCGCATTGCTTCCCTACCTACCCCTCCACCTAGCTAAACGTTACCACAGAGCCATCATTTCCATTATCTAAATCACTGACAAACAATGTGAAAAGTAGTGGTCCCAATACTGACCCCTGAGGAACACCACTGGTCAACCGGCAGCCTACCAGAAAAAGCACCCTTTATTCCCATTCGCTGTGTCCTGCCTGTCAGCCACTCCTCTATCCATGCCAATACCTTTCCTGTGATGCCATGGGATTTTATCTTGTTAAGCAGCTTCATGTGTGGGACTTTATCAAACGCCTTCTGAAAATCCAAGTAAATGACATCCACTGCCTCTCCTTTGTCCACCCTGCTTGTTACTTCCTTAAAGAACTCTAAAAGACGTGTCAGGCAAGATTTCCCTTCACAGAAATCATGCTGACTTTGACTTATTTTATCATTTAGTCTCCAAGTACCCTGAAACTTCATTCTTAAAAACGGACTCCAACTCTTCACAACCACTGAGGTCAGGCTAACTGGCCTGTAATTTCCTTTCTTTTGCCATCCTCCCGTCTTAAAGAGTGGAGTGACTTTTGCTATTTTCCAGTACTCCGGGACCATCTTGAAAGATTATGACCATTGCATCTGCTATCTCTTCAGCAACCTCTTTCAGAACTCTGGAATGTAGATCATTTGGTCCATCGACCTTAAAGACTTTTCAGTTTGCTTAGCACTATTTCCTTTGTAATAGCAACGGCACTCGCTCCTGTTCCCTGACCCTCAGAGACCTCTGGCACGCTGCTAGTGTCTTCCACAGTAAAGACAGGTGCAAAATACTTATTCAGTTCATCTGCCATTTCCTTGACCCCCATTGCTAGCTTACCAGCATCATTTTCCAGTGGTCCAATAGCAATTCTCACCTCCCTTTTACTCTTTATATAACTGAAAAAACTTCTGGTATCCTGCTTTATATTATTGGCTAGGTTGTCCTCATATCTCGTCTTTTCCCTTCTCATGGCTTTTCAGTTGCCTTTTGCTCGATTTTAAAAACTTCCCAATCATCCAACTTCCCACTCACTTCTGCTATGTTATATGCCCTATCCTTGGCTTCTAAGCAACCCATAACTTCCTTTGTCAGCCATGGTTACATACCCCTGCCACTTGAGAGCTTCTTCTGTGGGACATATCTATCCTGCGCCTTGTGAACTATTCCAGAAGCTTCAGCCATCTCTGCTCTGCCGTCATCATCGCCAGTATCCTCCTCCAATCGGCCTGGGAAACTCCTCTCTCATGCCTCTGTAATTCCCTTTATTCCATTGCAATACTGATACATGTGACTTATGCTTCTCCCTCTCAAGTTGCAGTACGAATTCAATCATATTATGATCACTGGCTCCTTTATCTTATGCTCCCTAATAAATATCCTCCTGAGTCAATACTGAAACCGCTGCTTCATTTAACACAGAATGACTTGGCAGTGAAACACAGAAAAAACATTTCCAAACTCTGTCAATTGTAGTAGCAGTTGGTGATGCAAGGTTGCGATAGCTGGGAGTGATAGTGGGGATAAGCTCCCACTACCTATTAAATGCGTGTGTCTCAAAAGCCTCTGATAACCAAGTCCAGCTCCGGGCCTTCATACAATGGTAGAACCATTTTTACCAACTAGAGAAGAGGCAAAGGCAGGTTACTGGCACCTTAAAACCAGTCGCTTTGGGCAGATGTGGCTCATCGGGCATGGTTGGCAGCTCGTCTCGGAGAAGGAAAACTCTGATCTCAAACTTCCACTGCCTTGCAGCTATGCCCACTCATGGGAAAGGCTTTGGGAGTAAACCCTGATGAAAAATCTGGAGCTGCAGTCCCTTAGGCAGTCTTACGATGAGTTCAATGCTGACTGGCAACTCTTATGCCGCTGGTGCCAAATTGTATCAGTCTCTGCAATTCCCTTGGATTCATCAGCTGCGTGAAGAGGAGAGCCTGCTATACATGAGCGACAGCTGGCTGTCCGTATCGTACTGCCCTGGTTTGCATTTCACGTAGACAGTTGGGACGCAACATCCATAGTCGACCCCGACCACAGAGGGCCTCTCCGGTGAGAGCATGTAGTGTGAATGAGATGATTCCATCACCAAGCTGCCTAGAGGCACACAGAATGGGCACTCAAGTAACTATTACAGAGCAGAGCAAGTTGATGCATTTTGGCAGAAGATATTGGGAGAGGTAATACATGTATAATGACACTAGTCTAAAAAAAGTGAATTCATTGTCATTTGCACAAGTACAATGAGGTACTGGTGCACTGCAGTGACATCATAGGCACACAGACTGAGACAGCAACACATATGTCATAAATTATACAAGACAGTAAAGAAAAAACTGTAAAACAAGGTGTTAGCAGAATAAAAAGAATTAAAAACAAGTCCACGATAGTGCTAGAGGTGGTCCATGATGCTCTTTTGCTGAGGTAGGGTTAAGGTGTGCTGGTCAGTTAAAGAGACTGATTGATATAGAAAACTAGCTGTTCCTGAACCTGATGGTGTGGGTCAAGTGAGAAGGAGCAGAGGGAACTGGTGTGTCCATGTGCTTTGATCTTTGAAGGTGGAGCAATGTATTGAGAGAGTTGTCAGCAAAGCAAATGGAACCTTAGGCTTCGTAGATTAAAGTGTTGAGTGCAAAAGTAGGGACATTATGTTAAACCTCTATAAAGGTCTGGCTAAACCGGAAGCACAACTTTACATTCAGTGATAGACTGAAGGATGTGAAGAAGAGGTGTTCCAGAATGTTTTCAGGAATAAGCACTTTGGTGGAAATTAGAGCTGTTGTTCTTAAAGCCAATTAGTTAAGGGGAGATTTGAAAGGACATGCTGAATTTTGATGGGTTTAGATAAGGTACAGGGATCTTACAACTATGTAGTTCTCTTCAATCACCTTCTCTCAAGAGATGAAGAGCTGTGCCAAGTCACTGTATGGGTTCCATCCACCTGAAAATATTATAGACATGATCTTCACTATGTGGTAACTCCAAGAGAAATGGAGGGGACAGCACAACCTCACCATGTCCTGTCGCTCCACCAATTGAAAAGCAATGGGAAGCATTCTCCTAAATTCTGCTACCTTCATGATATCTGTTGCCATTTCATGTTTGATATGTTAAAACATGCAAGCTATGATGTTAAAAATTTGATCTTTTACAGCAACTAATGATAGGTTGTAAATGGGCAAATACGGTGTCTTGTGCGAAAATAGGAAATTGTCCATTGTTCAAAAAAAATGGAAGCATGCTATGAAATGGGCACATTATCCAATGAGGATAGTTTGGGCTGATTAGGTTTGTATCTGCCAGAGTTTAGAAGAACAAAATTGGAATGGCCCTGCCACTGATTTTTTGATAAGTTGAAATGCAAGAGGGACAATAGCAGTGGACATTTGAAGACTAGGTCAGACTGAGCTGAGGTCTTTGAAACTGTGGAAGGTTTCTGTAAAGTAGAGCTGGAGACAGTATCTCCACATGGAGGAAACAGCTAAAACACTGACAGGAGAAAGTTGGCAATAAATCCAATTAAAAAAAACAGTGGGAACTTTCCTTCTAGGACTACAGAGGGAATATGAAATTTGTTCCATCTGGAATGATTGAGGTGAACAGTAGGGCTGTGTTTAATGGGGATTTAGAGAAGTCCCACATCATCAGGTTCAAACGTTCATCTCCCTTCAGTCATTCACATCTTGAACCAGCCTACAACACAATGACTACTTCAATCATTGCAATAAAATTTACTTTTGTTCTAATTGTGTTCATTCTTGTTAAAATTGTGTATAATTTATGTTTAATCTTTGTTTTACTTGTGAATGCTACTTATACAATATTATGTGCCTGTGATGCTGTGGAAAGCAAGTTTTTCATTGCATCGGTGCATACATGTACAGAACTATGCAGAAGTCTCAGGCACCCTATATTTTCAGACAGTTTCAGGCTTCCAAGGAGCCTGTTTACACCTGAACTGGAGCAGTACTAACATTCTTGCAGGAAAGTTTGCTAGTGCTTCTCAGGGGGGAAGCATTAAACTAAATTAAACTAAATTTGCAGGGGGCAGGGATCCAGAATGCGAGAGAGGATAGCGAGATGATAAAGGACAGGTGGGGACTGCATGGTTCCAGAATATTAAGTGTGTAGTAGAGAAAGGTGAAGCGGAACAAGTGATAAGGAGGACACATGTACAGAGGGATGGTCTGACGGAACATGGAGTTAAATGTGCAGAAAGAATAAGTAAATTTAGGAAGGACAACAAAATTCAAGGGGCGTATAGCCTGATGGGAGTTTGGGGAGCTGGGTTAAGCACAATAGGCAGCGATTTAAACAGAGAGAGGAGAAATGGGCTAAAAATTCTATATCTGAATGCACAATGTGTCAGAAATAAGGTGGATGAGCTTGAAGCTCAGGTGCGAATGGGTAACTATGATGTTGTTGGGATAACGGAGACATAGCTGCAGGGAGATCAGACCTGGGAAATGAATGTACAAGGGTATACATGCTATCGTAGGGACAGAAATGTGGGCCGAGGGGGTGGGGTGGCCCTGTTGGTGAGGAATGAGATTCAGTCCTTTGCAAGGGGGGGACATAGGATCAGGAGAAGTAGAGTCTGTGTGGATAGAACTGAGGAACAGTAAGGGCAAAAATACCCTAATGGGTGTTGTCTACAGGCCACCAAACAGTAGCATGGATATTGGGTGCAAGTTGAATAAGGAGTTAACATTGGCATGTGGCAAAGGAAATGTCGCAGTAGTTATGGGGGATTTCAACATGCAGGTGAACTGGGAGAATCAGGTTGGTGCTGGACCCCAGGATAGGGAGTTTGTAGAGTGCTTACGGGATGCATTCTTGGAACAGCTTGTACGAGAGCCGACCAGGGACAAGGCTAATGTATAATGAACAACAAGGCTAATGTGTAATGAACAACACTATTTGATAAGCGATCTTGAAGTAAAGGAGCCATTACGAGCTAGTGACCATAATATGATAAGTTTTTATCTGCAATTTGAGAAGGATAAGGGCAGCTCGGAGGTGTCAGTGTTGCAGTTGAACAGGGGAAACTATGGAGCCATGAGGGAGGAGCTGGCCAAAGTTAACTGGACGGATATCCTAGCAGAAAAGACAGTGGAACAGCAATGGCAGGTATTCTTGGGAATAATGCACAAGGTGCAAAATCAGTTCATCCCCCGGAGAAGGAAGGATTCAAAGGGGGGAAAGGGGCCACAGTGGTTGACAAAGGAAGTCAGAGATTGCATAGAATTAAAAAAAAGGAAGTATGACAGAGCTAAGGTGAGTGGGAGGACAGATGATTGGGAAATTTTTAAGGAACAACAGAACTTAACTAAAAAGGCAATACGGGGAGAAAAAATGAGGTACGAACGCAAGCTAGCCAGGAATATAAAGGAGGATAGCAAAAGCTTTTTTAGGTATGTGAAGAGAAAGAAGATAGTTAAGAACAATGTTGGGCCCTTGAAGAATGAATTGGGTGAAATTGTTATGGGAAACAGAGAAATGGCAGAAGAATTTAATAAGTACTTTAGATCTGTCTTCACTAGGGAAGACACAAACAATCTCCCAGATGTATGGATGGGCCAAGGACATAGGGTAACAGAGGAAATGAAACAGATTGACATTAGGAAGGAAACGGTGATGAGTAGACTGATGGGACTGAAGGCTGACAAATCCCCAGGTCCAGATGGTCTGCATCCTAGGGTACTAAAGGAGGTGGCTCTGGAAATTGCGGATGCATTGGTAATCATTTTCCAATGTTCCTTAGATTCAGGATCAGTTCCTGAGGATTGGAGAATGGCTAATGTTATCCCACTTTTTAAGAAAGGAGGGAGGGAGAAAACAGAGAACTATCATCCTGTCAGCCTAACATCAGTAGTGGGGAAGATGCTAGAGTCCATTATTAAAGATGAAATAGTGGCATATCTAGATAGCAGTGATAGGATTGGGCCGAGCCAGCATGGATTTACCAAGGGCAAATCGTGCTTGACTAATCTATTGGAGTTTTTCGAGGATGTAACCAGGAAGTTAGACAAGGGAGATCCAGTGGATGTAGTGTACCTTGATTTTCAGAAGGCATTAGATAAGGTCCCACATAGGAGATTGGTGGGTAAAATCAGAGCTCATGGCATTGGGGAGAAGATATTGACATGGATAGAAAACTGGTTGGCAGATAGAAAGCAAAGGGTAATGGTGAATAGGTGTTTCTTGGAATGGCAGGTGGTGACTAGTGGGGTGCCACAGGGCTCGGTATTGGGACCACAGCTGTTTACGATTTACATCAACGATTTAGATGAAGGCACTGAGAATAACATCAGCAAGTTTGCTGATGATACTAAGCTGGGTGGCAGTGTGACATGTGATGCGGATGTTAGAAGAATTCAGGGTGACTTGGATAGGCTGGGTGAGTGGGCAGATACTTGGCAGATGACGTTTAATGTGAATAAGTGTAAGGTTATCCACTTTGGGAGTAAGAACAGGAATGCAGATTATTATCTGAATGGTGTAGAGTTGGGTAAGGGAGTAATACAAAGAGATCTAGGAGTCCTTGTTCATCAGTCACTGAAGGTGAATGAGCAAGTGCAGCAGGCAGTGAAGAAGGCTAATGGAATGTTGGCCTTTATTACAAAGAGAATTGAGTACAAGAGCAAGGAAATCCTCTTGCATTTGTACAGGGCCCTGGTGAGACCACACCTGGAGTATTGTGTACAGTTTTATTCTCCAGGGTTAAGGAAGGACATCCTGGCTGTAGAGGAAGTGCAGTGTAGATTCACAAGGTTAATTCCTGGGATGTCCGGACTGTCTTACGCAGAGAGGTTAGAGAGACTGGGCTTGTACACGCTGGAATTAAGGAGATTGAGAGGGGATCTGATTGCAACATATAAGATTATTAAGGGATTGGACAAGATGCTGGGAGAGTCCAGTACCAGAGGGCATGGTTTGAGAATAAGGGGTAGGTCATTTAGGACAGAGTTAAGGAAAAACTTCTTCTCCCAGAGAGTTGTGGGGGTGTGGAATGCACTGCCTCAGAAGGCAGTGGAGGCCAATTCTCTGGATGCTTTCAAGAAGGAGCTAGATAGGTATCTTATGGATAGGGGAATCAAGGGATATGGGGACAAGGCAGGAACCGGTTATTGATAGTAGATGATCAGCCATGATCTCAGAATGGTGGTGCAGACTCAAAGGGCCGAATGGTCTACTTCTGCACCTATTGTCTATTGTCTATTGAGCCCTGATCTCAACATCATTGAATCTGTCTGGGATTACCTAAAGAGGCAGAAGCAAGCAAAACAGCCAGAGTCTGAAGAAGAACTGTGGCAAGTTCTCCAAGATATTTGGAACAACCAGCCAGTGGATTTTCTTATAAAACTGCACAACAGCATACTAAAGAGAATTGATGCAGTTTTAAAGGTCACACCAAATATTAATTTGATTTAATTTTTTACTGTTTAGTGCTCTTTATAGTAAATATTTTGATACTTATAAACATTCATTTCATTATTTTTGAAAGAATCGAGCCTAAGAACTTTGCACAGTACTGTATTTATGTATATCAGAATCAGAATCAGACTTTAGTCGCCAAGTACCTATGCACATACAAGGAATTTACTTCCGGCAGATGTTGTCTCTCTGCTCATAACAATAATAATGATAAATATAAATGAAAATATAGATTATACATACAGGTAGTGCAATCCAAGTAATAGTTAGCCGACAGTTAACCGGCAGTTAACTGTTCAGCAAAGTGACCGCAGTAGGGAAAAAACTTCTCCAGTGCCTATTAATCTTAGTCTGGAGGGATCTGAAGCGCCTACCAGACGGAAGCAGATCAAACAGTCCGTGCGCAGGATGGGAGGAGTCCTTTATGATGACAAGAAACTCAACTTTGAACTTGAGATGGTATTAGGGTAGGATGGTAAATACTTTAAGAATTTTAATATGTTATTTATTTGTATATTTGACATTTAATACTTTAACATTCATGATCTCCCCAGATTATGAACACTCAACTTATGTAGAGTGCGTGCATGCAATCGTGAGTTTGGGAGATCGGTGGGATATATTTGCCAGCTGCTTCATGTATTTTCTAGTGTGTGAGAATTTGGTTCATGGGCCCATTTCCAACTTACTGGGTAATGAACAATTCACAGGAATGGAACACAGAGTAACATGGGAGGGCCTGTATTAATAATAGTCTCAGATATTCACAAACATTCTCTCTGAAACCACTGTCCCTCATCTGTCAGGACATTCAGAGTCAAAGTTGGGACATTATCTTGCAGTTGTACAAGGCATTGGTGAGACCATACTTGGAGTATTGTGTTCAATTTTGGTCACTCTGCTATAGAAAGAAGGCCATTAATCTGGAAAGAGCACAGAACCGATTAAAAGAATGTTGTCAGGACTCAAGGGTGTGAATCTCAAGGAGACATTGACAGACCAGAACTTTATTCATAGGAGAATGAGGAGTGTATAAAATCACGAGGGGTATTAATAGAATGAAGGCACAGAGTATTTTCCCAGGGTTGGGTAATTAAGAACCAAAGGTTATATGATTAAGGTGAGGGGGCAATAGGTATCTGAGGGGCAACTTTTAGCCCGGACTATGGGCAGTATATGGAACGAGCTGTCAAAGAAAGTGTTAGGGGCAGATACATTAACACATTTAAAAGACACTTGAATAGGTTAAGATAGACTAAACATGGGCAAGTGGGACTAACATAGATGGACATATTGGTTGGCATGGGCTATTTATGTTGACCACTTTGCACTACGATGAATTTCTTTTATTCTATTTACTTTTTTTTGCATGATTTTGTATAAAGTATTTTTAGTGAGGGCTGTGCCTATGTTGCTGCTCCAAGTAAGTTTTTCATTAAACCTGTGCATGAGGCAATAAACTCAACTTTAGTTTGACTTTGGCAGTTTGTAGGACCTTGCTCTGCAAGCATTGGACACTCTCCGACATTACAACAATGACTGCCCTGCTGCAGAGGAGTTTCTGGGTTAAGAGGCAGAACTGTGTATGTAATATTCTGTAATACTTTGCCTCATGAAAGAATTTTGGAGAAAGAGAAAGGAATTACATTTCTTCTTAGTTTAAGCAAACCCTCCCACTTACACTAGAAGTAGCCATTCTGGGGCATTTTGCTAGCAGTATAGACATTGAGCAGATGGAGAACAAACTCAGTTTCCTGTTATTGGTAGACAAAGAAAGTAAATACCACACAACACCAGGATGGCCAACCATTCCCTGGAAAATAAGCAGGTTGTACGTATGAAGCCAGCCCCTTCATGGACACAAGCTTCCCACCATCAATGACATCTTTAAGAGCTAGTACCTCAAGAAGGTAACATCCATCAGTAAGGACCCTCACCATATGGGATGTGCCCTCTTCTTGTTAATATGACCAGGATGGACGTACAATAGCCTGAAGACCCTTAACAGCTTCACTCCTTCCACTATCAGATTTCTGAATGGCCCGTGAACCTATGAACACTATATCGTTATTCCTACTTTTTTAGTTTATAGTAGTCTTTGCACGGGACTACTGCAGCAAAGCAACAAATTCCATATGTCAGTGATCAGAATCAGCTTCTGCCTCTGATTCTGAATCAATGGGTTAATCGCTATCTTTACGTTATAGATGAAGCTGGTCCAGAGCTCTTTGTGGATTTGCCAACTGGATTGCCTTACTATGGTATAAAACTAAAACAGAAAATGATGCAAAATACTCAGAAGATTAGGCAGCATCTGTGGAAAGACAAACATGAACATTCAGGTCTAGAGCTTGTGAGCTTGAGAATGAACTCGATGTGTTAAGAATTCACAGCATTCTCTCTTCTCTTTCATAAATTTTGATGGTGGTTTAATAATCCCAATGGATTTAGCTCCCATGATGCTGAAAGGGACATGGGAAATAGTGTGGAAGATTAGGACACTCCAATGGTATTTTAGCAAAGAATCTTCAATCCTCACTAATATACATCACGCTATCTGAACATCAAGAATAACTCCAGATTCTAGAAATTGGAAATAAAAATCAGATGTGCATCTGTGAAAAATATTCTGTCAAAGGATCCTAGACCTGAACTGTTCGTATTTGTCTTTCCACAGATGCTGCCTGATCTTCTGAGTGTTTGCATTACTTTCTGTGTTTATTATGCCACACTATGGCTGTCTAGTTTGCAAGTTGACAAGGAACTCAGACATTCTGGACCAGCTCCATTTATAATGTGAAGATAGCAATTTATCAATGAAGGGAAGATGTAATATCGTTGAAACACTTTGGAGATTTTTCCACTGAGGCCAGGGGAGAAAAAAACCAGAGGTCATGGGTTAAGGGTGAAGGGGGAAAAGTTTAAAGGGAACATTGGAGGGGGCTTCTTCACGCAGAGAGTGGTGGGCATGTGGAATGAGCTGCCAGATGAAGTGGTGAATGCGGGCTCACTTTTGACATTTAAGAAAAACTTGGACAGGTATATGGATGAGAGGTGTTTGGAGGGATATGGCCCAGGTGCTGGTCAGTGGGACTAGGCAGAAAAATGGTTCGGCACAGCCAAGAAGGGCCAAAAGGCCTAGTTCTGTGCTGTAATGTTCTATGGTTCTATGGTGAGACCCATTGGCTTGTGGATTGTGAGTGTGCGTTTTGGAAACTCGCCTGTAAGGATATTCGTCAGGCTTGTGATTGTAAGGTAGTTAGGCATGTGGCAAGAGTCAATAAAGAGAAGTTAGGTTTAAGCAGAGCAGCCATTGTGGGAATGGTCATTGTGAGAGCGGTCAATGCCAAGAGTAGAAAGCTTAAGGATTTGGCTCGAGGAAGAGACGAGAGCAGGCTTAGTTGAGATTTTGCTTAGTTTCTTTCTTTCCTTCTTGGTGCAGTTAGAGCAGTGAGAATGACAGTCAGGACAATGGAATGCTCAACTTGCAGGATGTGGTAAGACAGGGAGACCTACAGTGTAGCTGATAACTACATCAGCTGGAAATGCACCCAGCTGCTGCTTCGTATTCTGGATCCTTATTCTGAGTTCTGGATCATTCTGCAGGCTGAGGAGTCAATTGACAGGAGATAGAAGGAAGGAGTTACACTTAAGGTGTAGGGCAGAAGTAATTGGGTGACCATCAGGATAGAGAAAAGGGATAGGCAGTTAGTGAAAATTGAGATCTCTTCTGGGGGAGATATAGCCTGTACAAAAGGGATAGGTTGCATCTGAACCTGAGGGAGGCCAATAATCTCGCAAGCAGGTTTGATAGAAAGGTTGGGGAGCGTTTAAACTAATTTGGTAGGGAAATAGGAACCGAGCGAAGGGACTCAGGATAGGATGGATGGTAAAAAGCAAAGATAGCATGCAGTCAGACTGTTAGGAAGGGCAGGCAGTTGATAGGTCAAAACTGCAGCCAGCAGGGTGAATATTAGTGCCTTAGGGATGCAGAATCAAAAAGGGTAGCAAATACAGTACTGAAAGATGCATGGAGTATAAGAAATAAGATGGATGATCTTGTTGCACTTTTACAGATTGTTGGGTATGATATTGTGGTCGTCACTAAATCGTGCTGAAGGATGGTTATAGTTGAGAACTGAATGACCAAGGTTACAAGTTGTATCGGAGGAAAAGGAAGGTAGGCAGAGGGTGGTGTGGCTCTGCTGGTAAAGAATGGCATCAAATCATTAGAAAGATGTGATATAGGATCAGAAGATGTTGAATCCGTGTGTGTTGAGTTAAGAAACTGCAAGGGCAAAAGGACATTGGTGGCAGTTATATACAGGCCTCCAAACAGTAGCTGGGATGTGAACTGCAGATTACAATGGGAAATAGAAAAGAAATATCAAAAGGACAATGGGATAGTCATGGGAGATTTCAACGCGCAGGTCGATTGCAAAAATGGGGTTGGAAATGGATGTCAAGAGAGTGAGTTTGCTGAATGCCTTTGAGATGGCTTTTTATAGCACCTTGTTGTTGAGCCTACTTGGAGATGTGATGTTCTGGATTGGGTGTTATGTAATGAGCTGGAGGTGATTAAGGAGCTTAAGGTAAAAAAGCCCTTCACAACCAGTGATCACAATATGATTGTGTTCAATTTGAAATTTGATAGGCAGAAAGTAAAGCCTGACGTAGCAATATTTCAGCGGAGTAAAGGAGATTACAGTGGTATGAGAGAGGATTTTGCCAAAGTAAATTGGAAGGAGATGCTGGCAAGATTGACAGAAGAGCAGCAATAGCGTGAATTTCTGGGAAAAAATGAGGAAGGTGCGGGATGGATATATTCCAAAAACAAAGAAATATTCAAATGGCAAAATAGTGCAACCGTGGCTGACAAGGGAAGTCAAAGCTAATTCAAAAGCAAAAGAGAGGGCACACAACAAAACAAAAATTAGTGGGAAGATAGAGGATTGGGAAGCTTTTAAAAACCTACAGAAAACAACTGAAAGAATCATTAAGAGTTAAAAGATGAAGTATGAAAGCAAGCTAGCAAACAATATCAAGATGAATAGAAAAGGCTTTTTCATGTATGTAAAAAATAAAGGGAGATGAGAATAGATGTAGGACCGCTGGAAAATGAGGCTGGAGAAATAATAACAGGGGTCAAAGAGATGGCAGATGAACTAAATAAGTATTTTGCATCTGTCTTCACCGTGGAAGACACTAGCAGTATGCCAGGTGTTGAAGGGTGTGAGGGAAGAGAAGTGAGTGCAGAAGGTGCTCAAAAGATGAAAAACCCAAAAGTGTATAAGTCATCTAGACCAGATAAACTACACCCTAGGGTTCTAAAAGAGGTAGCATTAGCGACTGTGGAAACATTAGTAATGATCTTTCTAAGATAATTGAACTCTGGCATGATTCCAGAAGACTGAAAAATTGCAAATGTCACTCCACTCTTTAAGAAAGGAGGGAGGCAGCAGGAAGGAAATTATAGACCAGATATCCTGACCTCAGTGGTTGGGGAGATGTTGGAGTCAATTGTTAAGGATGAGGTTATGGAGTACTTGGTGATACAGGACAAGATAGTACAAAGTCAGCATGATTTCCTTAAGGGAAAATCATGCCTGACAAACCCATTGGAATTCTTTGAGGAGATTACAAGTGGGATAGATGAAGGGGTTTTAGCGGATGTTGTATATTTGGACTTTCAAAAGGCCTTTGACAAGGTGTCACACATGAGGCTGCTTACCAAGTTAAGAGCCCATGGTATTACAGGAAAGATACTGGCATGGTTAAAGCATTGACTGATTGGTAGGAGGCAGTAAATGGGAATAAAAGGATCCTTTTCTGGTTGGCAGCCAGTGGCTAGTGGTGTTCCACAGGGGCTGGTGTTGGAACCGCTAGTTTTTATGCTGTATACCCATGATTTAGATAATAGACAAATTAGGAGAATGATTTAGATAAATAGACAAATTAGGAGAATGGGCAAGAAAGTGGCAAATGAAATATAATGTTGGAAAATGCATGGTCATGCACTTTGATAGAGAAATAAATGTGTAGTCCATTTTCTAATCAGGGAGAAAACCCAATAATCAGAGATGCAAAGGGACTTGGGAGTCCTTGTGCAGAACACCCTAAAGGTTAACTTGCTGGTAGAGTCAGTGGTGAGGAAGGCAAATGCCATGTTAGCATTCATTTTAAGAAGTTCAGAATACAAGAGCGGGGATGTAATGCTGAGGCTTTATAAGGCACTGGTGAGGCCTCCCCTTGAGTATTGTGAACAGTTCTGGACTCCTTATCTAAGAAAAGATGTGCTGGCATTGGAGAGGGTTCAGAGGAGGTTCACAAGGATGATTCTGGGAATGAAAGGGTTATCATATGAGGACTGTTTGATAGCTTTGGACCTATACTTGCTGGAATTTAGAAGGTTGAGGAGGGATCTCATTGAAACCTCTCAAATGTTGAAAGGCCTAGAAGAGTAGATGTGGAAAGGATGCTTCCCATGTTGAGGGAGTCTAGGACAAGAGGGCACAGCTTCAGGATAGAGGGGTAGCCATTTAAAACAAAGATGCAGAGATGAAGAGGCGATCAGCGGTGATATGGGATTCATTGGTTAGGGGAACAAACAGGAAGTTCTGTGGATGAGAACAATATTCCTGGATTCTATGTTACCTCCCTGGTGACAGGGTCAGGGATAATTCAGATAATTCCATCAAATTCCTAAGTGGAGCGTGACTAACCAAAGGTCATAGTCCTAATCAGTACCAATGACATAGCTAGGAAGGGTGATAAGGTCCTGCTAAGTGAGTTCAGGGAGTTAGGTACTAAATTAAGGGACAGAACCTGCGGGTTGGTAATCTCAGGATTGCTATCTGTGCCACATGCCGGTGAGGCAAGATGATACAGTCTAACATGTTCTAAGAGGGAGGGCTTCAGATTTTTGGATCATTGGAATCTCTTTCAGGAAAGATAGGACCTGCATAGTTGGGATGGTTTGCACCTGAACTAGTGGGGGGGTCTAACATCCTTGCAGGAAGGTTTTTTAGTGCTGCTCTAGGGGGCTTAAACAAGAGTTGCAGAAGGATGGGAACTAGAGTGCCAGGGCAGAGAATGGAGTGGATGTGTGAAAGATATTGTTAAACCGACATACAAAGACAGGAATCAAAAGGTTGATTATGATGGGACTAATGTTCTGAGTTGTGTATATTTCAAAGCAAGGATTATTGTAGATAAGGCAGATGAGCTTAGGGCATGGATCAGCATGTGGAGTTATGACATTGTAGCCATTAATGAGACTTGGAGCAGGACTGGTAGCTCAGTGTAACGGAGTTTCATTATTTTCGACATGATAGAGTGTGAGGGATTCAAGGAGGGGGGTGTGGTATTATTAGTTAGAAAAATGACACTGCATTGCTCAGATGGAACAGATTGAAGGGTTCATCTACTGAGGCTATATGGTGGAAATGAGGAGGAAGAAAGGGGTGGACATGTTCATGGGATTATATTATAGACAATTCAATGGTCAGTGGGATTTAGAGGAGCAAATTTGAAAAGAGACAGTGGACAGTTGCAAGAAAAATAAGGTTTATCTTACCATGTATTGACTGGAACTCCCATACTATAAAAGGGCTGGATGGGATAGAATTTATCTAATGTGTTCAGGAAAGTTTCCTTAAACATTACATTGGGGTCCCAACTAGGGAGCATGATACTAGATCTCCCATTGCAGAACAAGACAGGGCAGGTGACAGAAGTGTGTATAGGGGAACACTTTGGATGTAGTGATCAAAATTCCATTAGTTTAATGACAATTATGAAGAAGGACAGGCCTGGTCATCGGGTTGAAATTCTAAATTGGAGAAAGGCCAATTTTGATGACATTGGAAAGGATCTGAAAAGTGTGGATTGGGACAGGTTGTTTTCTGACAAAGGGATGCTTGGTAAGTGGGAGGCCTTCAAATATTTTGAGAATATGTTCCTGTCAGAATAAAAGGCAAGGCTAACAGGTTGAGGGAACCTGGATATTCAAGAAATATTGAGGCTCTGGTTAATAAGAAGAAGGAGGTGCATAGCAGGCAAAGGCAGCAAGGGGCAAATGATGTGATTGTGAAGTATAAGGGGGAAATTAGGAGGGCTAAAGGAAGGCACGCAATTACTCTGGCTGACGAGGTGAAAAAGAATCGCAAAGGCTTCTACGGATGTGTTAAAAGCAAAAGGACAGCAAGGAGGCAAAACTGGTCCTCTTGATATAGGCATCTATGTATGGAGCCGAAACAGATGAGGCAAATCTCAAATAGATTTTTTGCACCTGTATTTATGCAGGAAATGGGCAAAGTCTATAGAATTGCGGCAACACAGCAGTGAGGTCATAGACTGTGCGTGGATTCTCAAGGAGGAGACAAGCTAGGAGAGATAAATCCCCAGGGCTTGACAAGGTGTTCCCCTGAACGTTGTGGGAGGTTGGTGCAGAATTTGCAGGGGGCCCAGTAGAGGTATTTAAAACATCCTTAGGGTGAGTGGCAGAGGATTGCAAGATAATTAATGCTGTTTCATTGTTCAACAAGGTCTTTAAGAATAAGCCTGTAAATTATAGGCTGGTGAGCCTGGGTAAATAAATGGAAGGTAATCTAGGGACCAGATACGTAGGTATTTGGATAGGCAGGGCATATTTAGTGATAGGCACCATGGCTTTGTGTGTGGTAGGTCATGTCTAACCAATCTTGGAGAGCAGCACATCATTAGTTACAGGCCTCCAGTTAGAGAGGTTATTTACTATCAGTTTCAGGCTTCTCCCATGAAGCCAATGTCTGTTCCAATTTACTACCACATTAGTCACAGTCACTGCTTGATCTGTTGTTGTTTGTCATCTGTACCAAAAACCCGGATGATAATGTGCTCAAAATGGATTAGCAAATTTGCAGATGACAGCAGCACAGTAGTGTAGTGGTTAGCACAATGCTATACAGTACCAGTGACCAGGGTTCAATTCCCGCTGCTGTTTGTGAGGAGTTAGTATGCTCTCCTCGTGACTTCATGGGTTTCCTCTGGATGCTCCAGTTTCCTCCCACAGTCCAAAGACATACTGGTTAGTGGGCTAATTGGTCATTGCAAATTGTCTCAAGATTAGGCTAGGGCTAAATCAGGGGATTACTAGACAGCATGTCTCGAAGGGCCTATAACCCTGGTCACTGCTATCTCAATAAATAAATTGGATTGGGGACATTGTGGACAGCAGGAAGACTATCATGGCTTGCAATGAAATCTGGATCAGCTGGAAAAATGGGTTGAAAAATGGCAGTTGGAATTTAATGCGGACAAGTGTGAGGTGTTGCACTTTGGTATGACCAACCAGTGTAGGTCTTACACTATAAACGGCAGGGCACTGAGGAGTGTGATAGAACAAAGGAATCTGGGAAATCAGGTCCATAATTCATTGAAAGTGGCGTCACCAGCTATATAGGGTTGGAAAGAGAGCTTCCGGCACATTAGCCTTCTTAAAACGAAGTACTGAGTACAGGAGTTGGAATGTATAAGATGTTGGTGAGGCCTAATTTGGAGTATTGTGTGCAGTTTTTGTCACCTGTCTATGGTTAAGATATCAATTAGTTTGAAAGAGTGCTGAGCAAATTTTACAAGGAATTTGCCAGGACAGAGGACCTGAGTTATAGGGAAAGGTTGAGTAGGTTGGGACTTCAGTCCCTGGAACATAGGAGAATGAAGGGAGATTTGATAGAGGTATATAAAATCACGAGGGGTATAGACAGAGTAAATGCAAGCAGGCTTTCTTCCACTCATGTTAGGTGAGACTAACAGTAGAGGTTAAAGGTTAAGGGTGAAAGGTGAAATACTGTATCTAAGGGGAAGGTGAGGGGAAATAGAGGGTGGCAAGAGTGTGGAATGAGCTGCTAGCAGGTTCATTTAATTTACTTAGCGACACAGCATGGGGTAGGTTCTTACGGCCTTTCAAGCAGCGCTGCCCCAGCAACCCTCCAACAACCCCAGTTTAGTCCTGACCTAATCACGGGACAATTTACAACGACCAATTAACCTACTTTGGACTGTGGGAGGAAACCGGAGCACCCAGGGAAAAACCAATGCATTCCACGGGGAGAAAGTACAGACTCATTACAGAGGACACTGGGATTAAACTCTGAACCCCGACGTCCTGAGCTATAATAGTTTTGCGCTAACCAATACGCTACCATGGCGTCCAAGTGTCAGATCTACGGAAACGGCAGATGTGGGGTTCAATTTCATCCTTTAAGACAAGTTAGGATAAGCACATAGAAGGGAAGGGTATGGAGGGCTATGGTCCAGGTCACGAAGACAGACCTTCCATTTTGACCCGACCAGTGTTGCACCCATGGGACTTGGCTGAATAACAGTTCAGCATGGAGTAGATGGGCCAAAGGGCCTACTTGTGTGCTATAGTGCTCTATGGCTCTATGACTATGACATTGGCAGTGTTGATAATATGCAATGCTTGCAACAACAAGGATGTTGATACAGAAAGAATAAGTCTTGTAGTTTTAAGATAATGCAAGATCTAAGTGAGACAGAGCCTAATATATATTGATAAAATAAAAGTATTTGATCATTTGAGAAGCAGGCAGAAGGAAAGAAATTGTTACAGTTACCGACAAGGGTCTGGTTTCAATCTGACTGACAATGTTTGACCTAAACCTTGAATTAGGAATGAAACATTCACAAAGCCGATCCATTAACAAATTAATCAGTGGAGCTTAAGAGAACTGTCAAAGGCAGACTTGAAGGAATACACCACATCTGGTTTTAACATGGTGACGTGGTTGATTGGGAGCCCAGCGTCATCAGCAATTCCCTCGAAAGTGTTTCAGCTTACAATAAATGCTCAACAACTGTGGGGAATCTGAAAGGAAGAATTTTATCAGTCCTTTCTGAGTACGTCATTTTTCTTCTTGACATGTGTGATCAAGTCAGTGCTGGCTCCTAAATTTCATATCCTGCATGCTTCCGAATACGAATCTGTCTTGCAAAAGACCATAAGGCAGAGGAGCAGAGTTAGGCTATTTGGCCCATCAACTCTCTACCATTTGATCATGGCTGATTTATTTTGCAATCCCATTATCCTGCCTTCTACCAGTAACTTTTCATGCCTTTACTAATCAAGAACCTATCAACCTCTGCTTCAAATATACTCAATGACTTGGCCTCAATAGCTGTCTGTGGCGATGAATTCCACAGATTCACCACCCTCTGGTTAAAGAAATTTATCCTCAGCTCTGTTCTAAAGGCACGTCCTATTCTGAGGCTGTGTCCTCTGGTCTTAGATTTTCTCAATCTTGGAAATACCCTCTCCACATCCTCTCTATCTAGCCTCCCAAGTGTAAGATGCATATAATGTGCACAGCTAGTCAGTTACATACAGCCTAGAAACAATTCAGTCAATCCAAGTGGTCTAAGACAATGTACATGCTTTCAATATTCTTCCCCACCCCTATCTCCCACTGCTTCTCACGTCACATTGCCTACCAACATATCCTCAATACCTTCATCCTGGGATTAAAGGTCTGCATCAGGCCACCAACCAGGGCTTCTGTTCTTAGAGCTCCACCGCTACTGTGTATAATTTCCTGGTCCTGGTCTGCTGGTTGTCAATGTGCTACTGCACAGGAGTTGAGTTGGTCCTCTCCCATGCCCTAACACACCTTCCAAAGCTAACTTGCACCGTGATAACTTTGGTGTATCAACACCAGAGCTCAGCCGCCTGATGTGGATGTTCACCATGCATGTGGGGAGTCTGAGAGTTCCTGCACAAATACAGATTTTGTATGTTAATGGCACCACGTGGACCGATCTGCCATTTCAACCTGAGACTAGTGTTGCACCTCCGTTTTGCCAAATGAACCAAGGAACTGAGACCCAAGGAAACCTAACTTGTTAAGTCCGTGTACATTTACAGCGGGCTCTGATTATGGAGGTTGGAGAGGAAGAATGACTGTTCAGGCTTCAGTGCTTTAGACCCCATTGGCTCCCCCACGAGATTGTCTTCAACATGTACTTGAAGACCACACTCACTGGCTCCATTCCCTCCAGGGACAAACTATGCTGACATTGCGCTACCACTAGTTGTAGGCTCACATCCCCTAGTCCTAAGAATGCTGACAATCCTGTTGGCACCATAGTTTGACCTTCACCTTAAGGAATGCCCCCTAGACATGAGGCCCTCAGGGACATTTCCAACAGCAGACTCAAATGTTTATACAGTGCCTTTGCCGTCTTCAGACTGACTACCCAAACATTTCATGGTACCTAGTGTGAAAAGAACAAACTTCTGACAGGCATAGTCATGTAGATTTTTTTTAGGTTGGATTTGCCCCTGGGTGTACCCCTCTGCACTAGCTCATCCTGATCACCACAGTCCCCACCCTCCAACGCTGTGGCTTTGAATAGATATAATTTGCAGTATCGTGCAGATCCAGAGCCTCAACTCCAAACCGGACCTCAGATGCTTTCTGTGCGGAGTTTGCACATTCTCCCTGTGCCCGTCTGCATTTCCTCTGGTTGCTCTGGGTTTGTTCACATCCCGAAGGTGTACGGGTTTGTATGTTAACTGCCCACTATCAATTACTCCTGATTTATAGATGAGCGATTGAATCTGGAGGTTCTAATGGTAATGTGGTGACATTTTATATTAATATTACAATGATGGTTATCAGGATGCTACCTGGATTAGAGGGCATTCACTATATAAACTAGGGTTGTTTTCTCTGGACTGGTGGTGAGAGAGAACTTTATAAAATTAGGAGAACCATAGATCAGTAGACAACTGGCATCTTCTTTTTTAACCAGGGTTGAAATATTTAATACTAAAGAGCATGCATTTAAGGCGATAGGGAGAAAGTTTAAGGGAGATGAGTGGGACAAGTTTCTTGTAACACAGAGAGTATTGGATGCATGGAATGTGCTGCCTCGGGTGGTGATGGACACTGATGATAGTGGGGATTAGGAGGCTCTTAATGAATATGTGGGTTATGGACCATGTGTCATTAGATGAATAAATTTAGCACAACACTGTGGGTCATAGGGACTTTTCCAGTACTGTTCTGTGAAATGAGATTGGTGTAAATGGGTGGTGCCTAGTCCATGCTGTATGACCCTATAACTTCATTACTAGGTAAAATTCGTACCCTTGCCTTCAATTCCCTCCACTCACCTCTCTTTTCTCCTACTCTCCTCCAGCCTTTCAATCCTCCAATCATCACTTACGTTCCTCCAACTCTGGCCTCTTGATCATCCCTAAATTTAATCACTCCAGTCTCAAGTTCCTGCTTGTGCCCAGTGAGAATCTCAGGGTGACTTACCAATAGAACAAAGAGCAGTACAGCACAGGAACAGGCATTTTGGCCCACAATGTTATGCTGAACTAATTAAATTAGTAATCAAATGGCCAATGAAACTAATCCCTTCTGATTACACAACGTCCATAATACCGTCAAGGATGATGCTTTAGTGAAGTACTTAGAATCTATCACCTTCCTCGATGAACTGTGTATTGTTAAAATGACAATTACAACTCCCCTCTCCAGGATCCATGCTTTATAGACAATGTATTATCACACACATTTTGCTTCCAACTGCAATCGCACCTAATGCAGAGAATGACTAGAAAGGTCTTTTCCATGATTATGAGCAAAATCCCATCCTAAGCTCCGGGCGAGACAAGAAAGTAATCAGGCAGTGTGGCCAATAATGGTGTATTGACACCGAGCAGGGTCCTCAACCAGGGAGAAAAAAATCAGCAGCAAAATAAATAGTTGTTATTGTACTAATAAGGGAGATGTGATGGGAGGGGAGGTCACAGATGTGGACTGGCAAAAGGTCACACTGATTAGGTTCCTAGAATAAGGATTATGTTTTGATGTCTTTTGAAGTTAAGATGCTTTGAAGGTCTGAAATTTCCCGTGGGTAACTAGACCTTAAGATTGACATATTAGGTCAATTTGTGCCTGTTAATTTCACTGCTTCAAGAACCAACAGCTGAGAAAGAGTTAGTGGAAGGGAACTCATTGCAGGAAGTCCAGAGTCAGCGAAACCCTTTGGTCAGGATCAGCCTCTGATCAACACTACAGTAATCCTATTTTAAAGTGAGTTTTATTTACGGCCTGCTTGATTTTGAATATTTTCTGTATCGAGAAACAAAAGATGCCCAGGAATGTGGGAGGAATAAAAGAAAGTGAGATTAGAGTAGCTGGATGCTTGATGGTCAGTAGGCCAAAGGGTCTGGTTCTGTGCTGCAGCTCTTCTTCACTGTGTTACTAGCGGCGACTGCCAAGTAATTCTCTGCCATGGCAGCTGTGCACAATTATAAAATGAAGGGTAAAGAAATGATGGGAATTTGTGTGAGCCCAGACATCAGACCCCAGAGATCAAACCCATGATCGGTGAGTCCTGGGGTGAAGTTCGAAATTAGAAGCACGATGTCTACGAGTCTGAGAACCCAGAGACAAGGCCCAGAGGTGGCCTGTACTGGTGTTAGAAGCCTGTCTGGGTTGGAGGAACAGGAAAGGGGACTATTCTGCTATTGTCTTGTGATCTCTATGTTGTTGCTGCTGCTTGTGTTGTTCTGTGAACATTGTAGGCTTGTTATGTTGGCACCAGAATCAATGGCAACTCATGCGGGCTGTCCCCAATGCGTCCTTGAGTCCACTGATTCTTAATGCAAATGATACATTTTGCCATTTCACTGTGTGTTTCAATGTACATGCGACATGTGTATAAATCTGAATCTGACTCTGAATCGTGTTCACATACAGCAGCTGGGTGGAATTTCTGTCATTTATCCAATACTTCATGGATAACTAAAACTGGTTTCATTCTAATCTATGAGCACAAAGACTGGACCCAACACATTGGGGTGGGGCTGTGGTGTAACTAATAGAGCCACTAGCTCACAGCACCAGCACAGACTCAGGTTCAATCCCGACCTCCGGGAAACATACACATTCTCCCTGTGATTGCGCGGGTTTCTGCCGGGTGCACCGAGTTTCCTCCAACATCCTCAGTCAACAGGTTAATTGGCGGCTGTAAATTTCCCACAGTGGGCATTATTTGCTGAAAGAGAAATAAATGGGGATTGAGATTGATGGGATTACTCTGAGAGCTAGCATAGATTCATGGGCAGAGTGGCCTTCTTCCTTATAATCAGGTATGAAGCACATTAATCCTTCAGACATCAAAGGATGTGTGGCTTATGGGATCCTTTCAGTCACAAGACTAGCAACTAATACTGCAATTCTACTGCTTTTAGAAGAAATGCCAGTAAGTACATGTGGATGTAATTAGAAATACTGGCCCAGTTGATGAAACAAGATTCAAATTTTGGCCCACACATCAACAGTAGTTAATTTTAAATTTCATACGTCACGGAAGGAGGCAATTCAGCCCATCAGGTCTATTCTTTTTCCTGTAACCTACCCTTTCCCACTTCTTGTAGGGTACAGGGAAAAGTCCAATACTCCCTGCAAGTCCAAGGAATTGATTGTGGACTTCAGGAGGAGCAAGTTGAGAGAAAATACATCCGTCCTCATTAAGGCATCAGTGAAGGATAGGGTGAGCAACTTCAAGTTCCTGGTTATCAAGGTATCAGAGGGTCTAACCTTGTGATGAATATTCATTATCCAGGGCCAGGATGCCTTTCTTTTTCCCAAACTCAGCTTTGTAACATAGGATCTGAAACTTCTAGAGATCAAAAGAGTTGCTTTTAATTAAAATAAACTTCCAACTAATATTGTTTGCTCAGCTTCTTGTTGTAACCAGGAGACAGTCTTCAGTTCTTAATGTAAATGGCAATCAATAATCAGTCTGAAGTTAAAATGAGAGCTTTGTAAACAGACAGAACTGTCTATAGAACACAGACTGATGGCCCAGAACAGCTGGGCTGACTGCTCAAGAGATGCAGTGCAAAACAATTGGATTTTGTTAATTAGCTTGTTTCAAACCAGGCAACGATGGCTAAATTATTCAGTTTAAAGAAGCTTTCAGACCAGATTGATACTATAATTTAGCACATCAATATAGTTGATCTATTAATAGTTGGAAGGTTTATGTGCTCAGAGAGTCAGCTTCGCAGCATTAATTCTGGGATTTGGGAATCCTTGATGCTTTTAGACGATTTGTGTAAAAAAGTACCTGAAAAATCATCACATGCATGTGAAGTCACCCAAGTGGTAGAAAAGCAGTATGAATTTTAGAGAGCAGTCAAGCGTGTTAGGAATGGTCAAAGAACATCAAGAAGAATGGCAGCAAGCGACAGATGCTACACAGCCTTTACAGCACCGGATGGCTTACAATATCAGTGGGCCAATCTGCCACAAGTCTGTAGTTGGAATAGGCTGCAGTAGTCATTCTGTATCTACAGGGAACACCAGATATTTGGGCATATGTTGATGATGTATACGGCACTAAACATTCAACGTAGATTTTGACTGTCATTAAAAGATTGGCAATTACCAGTCAGGGATATGGTTTAACTCTTTCTCTCTTCCTGTAGGGTACAGAGAAATGTCCATTATTCCATGCAATGGTTTATTTATGGTTTAGATAAAAGGTTGCTCAAGAAGGATATCAAAAGACCCTAAAAGCCTTGCATTCAACCCTCGGACAGTAGAATTATGCTAGAGCTTTCATATCTGACTATACTCGAATGTCAAAACCATTATACAATCGATGTACACCAAAATAATCAAAAACCTTTTGTTTTACCCCAGAAATTTTAAGGCACTAGAGAAATTGATTAATGCAGTCTATCAAGGAATAGACCTCCAGACAAAAGATCTAATTAAGTTTCTTGTCCTACAAATCCACTTTTCTCCAAAAAACTGTTGTAGCCATCTGCTATAATGAGGGAGAAAAAACACAAGGCCCCATACACTACACCTCATACAATTTCGCCCCAACAGAACAGAAATTTACTGTCTCAGAATGGTGTTTTAATACCATATTCCATACACTTATTGTAGTAAGACCACTGCAATGGGACAAACTAATCATTATACAGAGTTTGCAGCTTTGAAGAGTGATAACAAATTGCCAAAAATAAACAGAGAGATACAATAACTGGATATCTGAAATGGCAAACACTTTTACAATTTTACTGTAAGGTGAGGATACATTCCTGAGAGCTTTAACTTACAATACTTTCCTGTCATGGAAGATGCAGAACCATATTCCCCACAGCCCAATGCAGCAGGATATCCTTTAGAGCACCATTCTCAAATATAGTTCTGTGATGGTTTAGCAATGAAAATCCAGAAAGATGGATCCACTCAATCATAGGCAGGAGCAGGGGCTATAAAAGGAGCAATTACATCGGAAACTGAATTTGAACTACATTAGTTGCAAGCTCATCCTTTAGGGAATCATACAGCTTAATTTGCAGAGTTATATTTAAAACACATAAATACGACAGAACCAGTCTTGATAAATACTGACTCCAGTTATGTTAGGAATGCAGTAGAAAGAGATTTTCCCATCTGGTCAACTACCAGATGGAGAACACACAGGGGTAAACTGCTTCCACATTTGTCCACATGGAAGAATATTTATGAATTATTATTGACTTGACCATTAGTACAGCTGTTACACATCCTGGAACATGCTGCAAGCAACTAAATGCTGATTTATACTTCTGCGTAGGCTCTATGCCGTAGCCTACGCAAGTGGCCTATGCCATTGTGAGCACTTATACTTGTGCATTAGTGTGTCTGCATCACTCTGCAATTCATCGCCAAAACGCTAGTTGGCATTGGGGTTTCTATACCACTGTGTTGAGTTTCTTGAGTTGTGTACTTCAAACAATGGCGACTGAAACTGAGCGCATCATGTTGGAGTTGGAGCTAATAAATGTTGAACAAGAGTCACTTTCATTGAAATTACTGCAACGCAGAAAAGAGAGAAGACGTCGGAGGAGATGGTGTGTATGACCATTGAACGGATTGAGGCAGAAGGAGGGTGAATTTTCTGTGCTTGTCTGGCCACTGAGAGACATGGATGAGGGAATGCATTTCAAATATTTTCGGATGTTGGCAGGTAGATTTGATGATTTGGTTCATTGTTCAGAAGCAACTGGAAATGTGATGCTACCAACTGGACCAATCACAATTGTTGCGGTCTGCGTCGCCGCGATGCGTAGTTAAATTTTTGGGGGTGTGTGCGTCAGGCTACAGCATATAGTACAGCTTAAGGTACATGGCTACACCATACCTACGGCGTAGATTCGACACAGAAGTATAAATTGGCCTTTACACAGCTATAGTAATAACAAACCAATGAACAAGCAGAACAAGTCAAGATGGACCTTGCTATGGTAAGGGTCACTAGGGTTTTAGTGGTAACTAAGCAACAAATAAAAAATAACCAAGATGATGCTATTTCTGAACTAAATCCTGAAGAATTTCCAATACAGCTGATGGAGAAGATAAGGTTTGGGTTTGCTGTCCTATAAGGATTAAGAAGCAAATCTGTCCTGCCACAAGAGGGAAGAACTGATTCAAGAAGCCCACCATGGATTCAGACACAATCACAATGGCAGGCAAGCCACTCGTGCGAAAGCTGGCCTTACATGTTCAGCGTGATTGTAAGTAATTTGCTGCAATTTGTCAAAAATGTCTGGCCTATATTAAAGGAACACACACAGACCACCTCCTATAAGAAAATCAAAACTAATTGCAGAATACAGGTGTGGCAAATTGAGTATTACTGTAGTCACTTTTCAGGCATCCCAAGGCAACCTACTATATTGGAAACCTAATAGGTATATCCTTGTGATTATTGATATTTGTACAGGATATATGTGATTAGTTCCCACAACTTCTTGTAGTAAGGCCACAATCATCAGAGCATTCTGTTATGTGCGCAGCCCCCTCCTTTGTGAGAATCGCAAGAGCACCAAAGGGAGGGTGAGTCAGTGGACCCAGGAAATGGGAGAGAGACATGCTGGATGCCTCGTTCCTTGGAGACACATTTGTGGATTGGAAACTAGTATACGTGCAAGCCCTCGGGCAACGGGGGCGGGTTGAGAGAGAGATTGCATCATCCACCAACCTGATTGACATCTTCAATCCTGCCAGTCAGGATAAAAGAGGGGCTGTAGGAACAGCCCCCTGAGACGCACCAGAAGAGATGCTAGCGATCCCGTAATAGCGGGCAGCCATTTGAAGGAAGCCACGTGTGTTCGGTTCCCTTGCCTGGGAGGCGGTGGCGGGTACCACAGAAACGATTTTCTTGAACTAACAACGGGGAACCAACTCCCCCGACTAAACGGCTTGGCCTCATCAAAAGACCCGGGCAAGTTGCTTTTCTCTCAAATCTCTCTCTCTCTCCAACAAGTGAAAACCCAGCGGTCCCCAAACACCAGAAGCCTGCAGGAACTGAGTGACTCTTATATTTCCAACGGACAATATATTACCCCTAGACAAACGATAGAGCTATTTCTTATTGATGATTATTACTATACCCGCGCTTTAGATTGAGTATTGACGACGTATATTATCTGAATGTTTGTATTAACCTTATTTTTGTGCCCCTTTATAAATAAAGACTTTTAAAAATAGTACCATCAGACTTCAATGGACCTCTCTATCTTTGCTGGTAAGTGACCCAGTTACGGGGTACGTAACAATTCCAAAACTCCATATCCTCGTTATGAGCGGGAGACGCACTCCTCGCTGTCGACGCATAATGTGAATAATTATTTAAATGGAGAAAAAAGGGATGAATCCTGGAGGGCTTCCTAAATATGTTTTATCTGTAATTTATTCACATTTTCATATCAATACGACACAAAAATGGTACCACAAGGCAACATTGGTGTTATATTTCATCAATTTAAGGTAATATTCAATGTAATAAGTCATAGAAGGTTAACGCATTCTTTTCATCCTTACTTATGCAAGTGTGTTTCGGCATATGCTTCCACAAAAGCCCGGTCTCGTCCGCATTAAACACCTGCTTTGGTGTGATGCCTGTGGTGAACTACATATACCTGTCTGGACACGCCCCCCCGCTGACTGCTCCTGTGGCTCCTCCCATGGACCCCGGTATAAAAGCGATTGGAGACACAGCCCCGGCCTCAGTCTCCAGGATGTAGTGTGGTGGTCACTTGCTGCTTGTTCTTTCTTCCAGTCAAGGACCACCCTACCGGCTTGGCTGACATCCCCAGGGCCAGTGCTGCTCCGGAAACATGCGCGGAGCAATAAATACTCCCCGCTGGTAGAGAGGTTTCACCTACTACATGTGAACCCCCAGTATGCCTACGTGGTCTTACCTGATGGGCGGGAGGACATGGTCTCCGTCCGCGACCTAGCGCCCGCAGGAGCAGCTAACCACTACCCTGAACACTCCACGGTAACTATGAACCCTGTACCCGAGGTGACACCGCGCACACCGAGCCCTACACAGACTCCTCACTACACTCCCATACCGGGCGTCTCGCACACGCATATACCAGGCGCCTCGCACACGCGTGAGGGATCACTGACGCCTAGTGGGCTGACACCCCCAGTCAGGCCGGAACCAGCACAACCACCGTCTCCGGTGCAATCACCACCGGCACCTGTGCAATCACCACCACCGGCATCTGTGCAATCACCACCTCCGGCACCTGTGCAATCACCACCACCGGCATCTGTGCAATCACCACCTCCGGCATCTGTGCAATCACCACCTCCGGCACCTGTGCAATCACCACCACCGGCACCTGTGCAATCACCACCTCCGGCATCTGTGCAATCACCTCCGGCACCTGTGCAATCACCACCGGCACCTGTGCAATCACCACCACCGGCACCTGTGCAATCACCACCTCCGGCACCTGTGCAATCACCTCCGGCACCTGTGCAATCACCACCTCCGGCATCTGTGCAATCACCTCCGGCACCTGTGCAATCACCACCGGCACCTGTGCAATCACCACCTCCGGCATCTGTGCAATCACCTCCGGCACCTGTGCAATCACCACCGGCACCTGTGCAATCACCACCACCGGCACCTGTGCAATCACCACCACCGGCACCTGTGCAATTACCACCACCGGCATCTGTGCAATCACCACCTCCGGCACCTGTGCAATCACCACCTCCGGCATCTGTGCAATCACCACCACCGGCATCTGTGCAATCACCACCTCCGGCATCTGTGCAATCACCACCACCGACACCTGTGCAATCACCACCACCACCGGACAAAGGGGGGGTGAATGTGGTGAACTACATATACCTGTCTGGACACGCCCCCCCCCGCTGACTGCTCCTGTGGCTCCTCCCACAGACCCCGGTATAAAGGCGATTGGAGACACAGCCCCAGCCTCAGTCTCCAGGATGTAGTGTGGTGGTCACTTGCTGCTTGTTCTTTCTTCCAGCCAATAAAAGCCGATATCTCGCCTCACGTCTCCGAGAGTTATTGATGGTGCATCAATGCCTAACTCAGCTATCATAGCCCGCAAATGCAAAGGGTAGCGTTCAGCAGTTTCGTGGTCAGCACTAGCTTGCTCACTACGCACAGCTAAGTTGTGAAGCCTGTGATGATTAACAAACTTAGAAAACCATCCCCTACTTGCATTAAAGCTAACAATATCACTTGACACATCCTCACTAGCCTCTGGACAAAGGCGACCATAAATTTTCCAAAGCTTTCACATGAAGATGATCGGAATTGAGTGTTGTTTTTTAATTTGTTTCATGCTCAATGTACAAACTCAACATTTTCTCCATTTTTGTCATAATTGGGTTACACACTTTGGTAACAATCTTTGAAGACACTTGTGATGAATCAATCACTGCACTTTTTTTTCTCAGCATTTTTCTTTATGTTTCTGATCGTGGACTCACCCAGGCCGAGGTAGCGTCCCACAGCTATGTTACCTTCACCTGACGCAGCCCTGTTTATAACTTCCAACGTTTTTTCAAGTCTTAAAGCAGTTCTCTGCTGCTTGGCTGATGGTCCTGGACTTGACATAGGACATTTAGGAGACATAGTTAAATATTTCAAGCACAAAATCAGTGCACCGTAGGTAATAACAACAAAAGTTTAAGAGCACAAGATAGCACATTCATACGCTGCCAAAACCAATGCGAGACTGGCGGGAATGAGACTGTGAGGTGTGCAGAAGTGATTTGTATTGGCGGGAAAGCGGTGCTTCTCGTCCCAACAACCTCGCATAACTGTGAGTTTTGGACGCATATAAGGAGAAGCTGGTAGAAATAGGTTCGATGCATAACTATGAATCCGCATCGTCTGAAGACGCATACAACGAGGATAGGGTGTATCCCCACATGTTGGCCACCCATCTACATAGATGCCAACCAAGGTCTTCCTTCAATGTTAAAGGCTTTCAGACCTAGTATGAACAAATAGGTATCTTGCACAAATGGAGATCACCCTCCATTCCACTCACTATCAAGTGGCACGGTGGAGAGAAGGTATCAGGAGATTAAGCAGGGCCTGACAAAACTGGTCTACTCTAGAGGCTAAAAGTGGGATAACCTTGTCCCTGAAGTGCAACTGTCTGCAAACAATATGCCAATTATGAAAATAGGAATACAGTCGGCCCTCCTGATCAGCGAGGGATTGGTTCTGGGACCTCCTGCGGATACCAAAAAACGCAGATGCTCAAGTCCCTTATATAAAATGGCGTAGTATTTGCATAAAACCTATACACATCCTCCCGTATACTTTAAATCATCTCTAGATTACTTATAATACCTAATACAATGTAAATACTATGTAAATAGTTGTTATACTGTAATGTTAAGGAAATATTGACAAGAAAAAAAACTACATGTTCCTCTCGCTCACAAGACAAACAGCGAACGAACAATGATCAAACAACGAGTAAAACTTGTAATACCTGTACAGTAGTTGTTACACTGTCTTGTTTAGGCAATAAGGACACTTTGGAGGAGGCTCAATAATACTAAAGTCAGGAATTGTGGAGGTTGAGGGCTGAGGATCTTCAAGCGTTGAACGTCGAGACTTCAGAATTACGGATGCTTTAGTCAGAAACGTTGTTATAGGAAGCTGTCTCTTCTTTTTCTTTGCATCATCAAACAAATCTTGCAAGGTAGCCTTTCTCTTCTATGAGTTTCTTGAGCTCCTCTGGGAACGCTGCTGCGGCCTCGGCATTAGCGGATGCTGATTCTCCCGTGATCTTTACGTGCTTGAGGCTGTAGCGCTTTACATAGCCAGCCAGCCATCCCTTACTAGCCTTAAACTCTTCTCTCTTGCTGTCATCAACCCCGTCACAGTAGTGCTCATAGAGACTAAGAGCTTTTTCACGTATAATTTGGCCATTGACAAGGATATGCTTCTGTGACAAGTCCTCTAGTCACACACTTAATGCTTTCTCAGTCTTTGCAAGCACTTTATCACGAACCAGAGAGACCATATTTTGCCATTGTAGGGGAAGCACTAACACTTCCACGAGTTACACCTTCTTCTGTGCGAATGCTCGATTCGTTCTTACTGACTTTACGACCCACTTCGGAAAGCGACAGGCCACTTTTCAAAAGGTCTAATATTTCTACTTCCTTGGCAAGAGATAGCACTTTACGCTCTCTCTTAGCCTTTGAGGAATTGCTTTGGCCACCTAATTGCTTTTTAGGAGCCATTTTTGCACAGGAACAAAGTAGCGAACGAATGAGACGCGAGGCAGACAGTGCTCGAACAACGAATGCTGGAAGAGCACTTACAGGTTTTCTCGATTCACGGTTGGTTGAATTTGCGCATGCAGAACTCGCGAATAAGGAGGGTCGAATCCTTATTCTGTAATGTACAAAGTCTACCTAAGTACACTCCAGATCCCTAACTCAGACCAGCCATTGTCTACACTGGTACAACTCTTCTCAAGGGATTGAGGGAGTTTATGGGAATTCAAGAAAAAGCAAAAGAACCTGACAAGAAAGTTTGAACTCTACAAAAAGGGGACTGGGTCAAAAAAAGAAATTCCATAAAAATAATTCCAACCCCAGTTTCCATCCTAAATGGAAACCTCCTTGTCTTCTTACCAAGGTTATCAACGTTAGGACTGTGGTAATCAAGACAGGAAGGGTAAACAATACTATAAGCAAAACTGTTTCCATAAATCATATGAAACCTGTCCCAGCAGAATTTATCCCCCAGAATGAATGGAATCCTTATATTAGACTAATACATGGGAAGGCATTGAGACCTATTAAAAAGATAAACACAAGTTTAGATCTAAAAAGAAATGTAAAAATTCCCGTTAAGTGTATCTCGTAGATACATTGCCCAAGGGTAATACACCCAGAACGTGTTGCTGTTTTTGGAGTAAGAAAGACTCCAACTCCAGGAAGAAATATTGCTCTTGCTATACTTCAATTTTACAAATGATGCTTATAAAAACACTATTCAGTTCTGGCTTACTTACCACTCCCTTTTTAGTAGACAAAGTTACTTCTACTATGGAAATTTTCTCATCTGCTGGTGCGCATGCCTCTAAATTTAATGACTAAGAGAATATTAGAGGACGAAGATCTGCGACCAATGATGAATCTAATTTAAGTATCACCAAATGGTCCTTAGCCATTGGTCACGTCTGAACTAATACGTGGAACACTTAATCTTTGCCTCTGGCAAAGTCCCCGTCCTCTTAAACATTGACTCTGACTGCATTGCAGACAAAGTGAACGTAGAACCCTGGGAAGGCAAAGGATCACTTGCGAAAATGATTAATGACAATCCCAACAAAACTGAAAGATTCCAGCCCAGATACTGAAGGCAAATAACAGAGGAACCCTTGACATGGATCCCTCCACACCTGAAGAAAAGTATAGAGACTGTGATGACATTGAATGGTCCCACTCTTGGGAACATGACATTGAAGCCATTAGACAGAAGCATTGTGGAAAAACATGTTTAATAAACACTCTTCTGCATTAGATGGATATCTTAATGCACTTTCCCTTAATAGCCAACAAGTATCTGAAGGATTTTAGATGTTTCAATTTCTCCATTTATGGCCACTTTTCCACTCCATTGTTAAATGTCAAGGTGACATGACAATTTTCTGCATTACTGCTTTATATTCTGAATGTTTTGGCAATGCTGCAGATCCGATTTTTGCATGGGAAGATAAGTTGGAAAGGTGTACTGAAACAGCAGGTGAGATAAAGCAAAATTGTTTCTCTCCGTGGTCAACTGAAACTGATAAGTTCAATGAGCTTTTTTTTTTAGAGATTTTAGCCTCATAGACTATTGGATTCACCCAGATTTCCTATTTGCCTTTAGTCAAACAGTTGTGAATAGTTCATACCGTGGTGTGAATAATACCTTATAACAAAAATTAGTTCTGAACTAGTGGTGTGCTTACAAATCCAGTTATATTTCAGATAGACTTTGAATACATGTTGAAAATAGGGTAAATGGTGTTGATTCCCAATGAAGAGATTACCTGCCAGCGTCTGAGTGATAACCATGTTAAACACCAAGCTGAAGTCGATGAAGAACATACTGATGTATGAGGTATCATTTTCTAGGTGGGATAGGATGGAGTGGAGGGCCAAGACTATGGTATCAGTAATGAACTGGAAAGTGCCTAATGTAGCTGGAAGGTGGGATTTTATACGATTTATTACCAGCCACTCAAAGTGGCTCATTATTTGTTGAAGTCAGTGCCACTGGGTTGTAATCATTTGGGTCTGTTACTGTCCCTCTCTTGGGCACCAGAATGATGGTGCTACCTTGAAGCCTGCAGGGACAGTGTGCTGATTCAAAGAGTTGGAAATGTCCATTAAGTTCTTTGTTACCTAGGCCGCACTGTTCCTCAGCACCCGACCAGGTATGTTGTCTGGCCCCGCAGCTCTGCCTGGCTTTACACTGACTGGGATCCTCACTTTGGCTGTAGCTAAAGAGGGTGTTCACTCACTTAGGAGGACCATAACTAACCCCTATGTTCTGACGTCTTTTTTCTGGTCACCCAGAGTCAAAAGTACAGACAGAATTCTCAACAGGAGAACCGTACACTTGCTTACTTCACTACCATATAGAGAGGTAGGTTACGTCTAGAAATGTTTCACCTTCTTTGTATATTAATATATTGTGAAATCTTGTAACTGATGAATGTATTTTTTATAACTAAAATGTTAAATTACTAATCCTTAGGGAAAAAAGACGAGAATATAAATCAGTAACCTGTTTACAAGATTTGCTTTCAGAAAACATGAATAGTATTTGCCCGCCTCATCAAAAGCAATGCCAACACCCCTGTGAAAGAAATGAACTACCTTCAGTTCAGTAAAGTACATTACCAGCTGATGACCTGATGAACTGACAGTGGCAAATATAAACTTGCAGCAAGGAAAGAGCAAAAACCTGTAGGTGAGGAAGAAAATCTTAAAGATGAAATAAGATGGATTTATAATCTGGACATTGATGCTTTGTTGTTGCACAGTTATGGAAAAATTATAATGGCAACGGTCCTTAGAGGTTTCAGAAATGTATGCAGCTGAGATGAAGAAAGTGAACTCTCTAAGTAGAAAATCACACATTAGGAAGTACTCAATGAGTTCTTTGAGCATTGGATCAAGGAAAGCTCTTCTTGCACTAGCAATCTACTGGAATGGTTGGTGGAGTGATCCCAAGAGGAGTCTTGGCAGGAGTCTGCTCTCGAAAATGATTTCCGTAAAGAGAAGCTGGGCTAAAAGCCTTCGCATAGCGCGGGGGGGGGGGGGGGGTGATGGATATTCACAATCCAGGGCCAGGAGACCTTTTTTGCCAAGCTCAGCTTAGTAACTTAATAGCTGAAACTTTGAGAGATCAAATAATTATTTTTTGAGAAAGTCAAACTTCCAACTTATTTTCTTTATTCAGCTTCTTGTTGTAAACAGGAGACAGTCTGCAGTTCTTAACATAAATGACAAGCAATAATCAGTCTGAAGTTAAAAGGATAGCTTTGTGAACAATTGTCTATAGAACACAGGTACTAGTCTGATAATGGAGTTATGTTGATAAGCCTGTTTCAAACAGGAAATGCTGGTAAGTTTGCTGACCAGATTGATACTATTGCATAGCACATCAAATAGCTGATTTGTTAACAGTTGTAATGTTTGTGTGCTCATGGAGTCAGCTTCACAGCATTAGTTGTGGGTATCTTGAAACTCTATCACCAGAAGCTTTTAGACCATTTGTGTAAGAAGTTATTGGAAAAAATATTACATGCATGTGATGTCACTCAAGTGGCAGAAAAACAGTATAAATGTTAGAGAGAAACCATGCTTGCTAGGAATGGTCAAGGAACAATAAGAAGAAATACAGAAAGATGGGATGATCCCTCATTTTCCGCGATGGATGATTTGTTTGTCAGCAACTTGTTGGTATGTCTTTTTAAACTTCCAGGAATTGTTTTGGAAATCCTTTGTGTTTTAGAAATCATTTGTAATTTTGAAATATTTTATAAGATAGATATCCTTAATGAGTTTTAAATGTGTTTGAAGAATTTTGTCTGGATTTATATGTGTATCACTAAAATTAATGAACTGTGTTTAAACTACTTTGTTAGCTGTAAGTATCTCATCCTTGGTATAGAGGGAAGACCAACTACTTAAATGGTGGGTATTGGCAGCTAAAGTTGCCATGGAGGATAAACAGGTAAGGGACCCAGTCTTTGAAGAGTAGGTAGCTACAGTATAACCTCCTTTTGGTGATGGTACCTATTGTTATCTATATCAGATGGAGCTTCAGATCTTCATCTGTTTAGAACTTCACAATCAGCAAATGTAATACAACCAAACCCTGGGAAAAACACAATATAATTATGAAGAAGACATGCCAGTGGCTTTACTTTGTTAGAAGTTTGAGGAGATCCAGCATGCCACCAAAGAACATAGAATATTACAGCAGTACACCACAATGTGGTGCCGAACTTTTAATGTACTCTTACAAATTTCTGTTGACATCGGGTAGAGAGCATTCTGAATGGAATGCAGGCTCCAGTGACCAGGATCACAAGTGGCTTTAGAGGGTTGAAGACTTAGCCAGCTCCATAACGAGCACAACCCTCCCCACCATCAAGAACATATTTTTTGCACTACTTATTTATTTTTGCAATTCATAGTGATTTTATGTGTAACAAATTTTGTATCATACATGTCTGTGATAATATATCACATTCTGATTCAAATTTACTACCTATGGATGTGGAAAGAAACGTCTTCAGAATCATACGGAAAACGTGCAAACTCCACACAGACAACACTGGATTGATCCTGGGTCACTGTGGCTGAGAGGTGTGGCTCTATCTGTTATGCCACTGTGCCCTGTGTGACAAGGGTTGGCAAGAGATGGCGGGGTCATTCTTGATAGCGCATTATTACAAACCAAATGCTGACAAACCAGTGGAGTATTCTGTCCATGACAGGTTGTGAGTCTTAAGCAGTTAACCAGAGCAAGGAAGCCATTTTCTATGGGGGAATTTGTCCAAAGGACATACCCATTAATCTTCTGGATGTCAAAAGTAATGTTAACAGAACATAAGTGTGAGTAGCTCCACACTGTGCTTTGAGGATGGGGATCAGGGAAGACAATCGCTCCTAGTTTTATCCTGAAAAAGTGTGGGCAGCTGAGCTATGGTGTAATATAGAATGGAAACAGGCTTTTCAGTCTAAGGGTGCATGCTGTCCAAGATGTCCATCTAAGTTGGTCCCATTTGCCTGTGTTTGGCCAATGGCCATCATTCCTCTAAGCCTTTCCAATCCATATACTTTTCCAAATATCTTTTAAATGCGTTATTTTACCTGACTCAACCACTTCCTCTGGCACCTCGGTCCAAATACGTAACACACTCTGAAGGAAGAAGTTGTCCCTCAGTTCCCTTTTAAGTCTTTCCTCTCACACCTTAAACCTATGCATCTGATTAATTTAGTTAGTGGCAGCAACATAATTAGTCTGACACAATGTCATGGGCCAGACACCGTTCCTGTGTTGTACAGTTCTCTGTTCTACGTCCTTTGGTTTTAGAATTGTCTCTTTGGGTAAACACTAAAATGCTATCAATGCCCATATGATTTTTTACCATACTTATTCTATAAAGGTGTATGGGGTGTCCAGGGGTAACACCTCTGGTGAAGAGGCTTGTCATGTCCATCTGGGGCTCCTCACTGACCATTGGTCCCCACTGGACCCTCAGCTCTTGCCTGTTGCTCCAAGTAGCTCTTTGCATGTGACAGTGACGTACCCCGGCACACCATTTCAACAGGCAGGATGTACCAGCAGAGGGTGGCCGGTGGGCTTCATACCCTGGTGAGATGTGGAGATGCCTGTCCTAGCATGCAAAGTCAACTCTGCCACTCTGGTCAGATGAGAACCTGGAAGGCAGTTCTGCAAAGCTCCATGGAGAAGGAAGAGCACGACAAGGCAACCAAGGAAGACCCCAGTTGTGACAACTAATCCCATCATTGGATCCAGAGTTCGGAGGCTGAGAAAGTGGATCTGTCTCTGTGCAACACTCCTGCACATGTTTCTCCATGTGTTGTCATCATCAGATCTGTATGACAGCCAAAAAGGTCTCCTCTGCTCCAAGGAATAAAGTCCTACCATGTCCAGTTTCTCTATATAATTCAGACCCTCAAGTCTTGGCTACATTCTCTTAGTCTACTTTGCACTCTTTCAGTGTACTGCCCTGGTGCATGGTTTACACCCTCACAGTAGGGGAAAACCTGCCTCCAATATTAAACTTGACTGTCTCAGTTGCTTTGGCACGTTATGCTCTCCAAAACATTCCTGTGTAACTTCACATAATGCAGGAATACTATTTGCTGGATGCAAATAAAAAGTATTGGACCATGCAAGAGTGACTTTAACAGTCTTTCCTGGGAGACGCTGTGATTTCACACAAAAAAATTACTTGAAATAACAAAAATACAACCCTGTTTAAATTGATACTTTGCCAATTGCTCCTCTTGCCTTGCGAGCTGTGGAAATGTTACCTCAGGACAGAAAGGACAAAAACTACAACTAACCACTTCCACATTCTGCTTTACCACAGCATATTTTATCAAAACATGAGTAGATATTTAATCATGTTCAGTTCCCTGTGGAAGGTGGCAGTGAGGAGAATGGACCAGCCAGGAGAGAATGGTTTAAGTTACCTTACAGGCGAAACTTTGAAAACAAGAAGTGCTCTTTGTTTGAGAATTATTTTACTGGCGAGAAAACGCAGGCAGATGTAATGTACATCCTGCCTCAATTTAGAACTATGTTATTAAACCTGATCTAAAACATTGACACAAGCATCGATCCCTGTTCATCAACACATTGCAGGAGGTGGTGGGGTGGGTTTAGTAGTCACGTAGTGATTTTGGGACTGTTTTGTATACTTGCTTGGACTTTGTGGGTTTTACAATTGAGAAAGATGGGCTCCTGAACATTGTCTCATATAATAAAGATGAACTCCTGATCTCATCAAACCTACCTTGCATTTTATTTATTTACATGCTCAACATTTTCTCTGTAACATTAACTGTATTTTTTTAATAATACAACTTGTCTGTCGAGATGACACGTGAACAAAACTTTCCACTGCTTCTTGGTACAGATGAAATAGTAAAGCAGTTACACAATTAAGTCACTTCAATGAGCAGTTATCCTTCCAGGGTTTGTATCCATATTGGTGAATAATCTCAGACTGTTTCGTCTTTCTCCACAGAAGCTGCCTGGCCTGTTGAGTGTTCCCAGTATTTTCTCCATTTATTTGCATCCATACTCATTCTCCTGGCCTGGGGACATCATAAATCACATGGCATTTGAAACTGAAGGATTAATTGAGCTGTCTATTGGACAACTTCACCCACAGCCTGTATAGGGTTTTGTTACTCTAATTTTCATCTAACCAATCTCATAACCACTAATTTGTAGGGAAAGAATATCTGAAAATATTTGCACAAATTTATTGTGGTTAGCTGACATCAATTATCACAGGCAAGATTCCAAATACACCAGTCTGAACCTTCTTCAGTCACACAAGAGAGGAATGTTAACCAAGAACCTTACGTTTGGGATTTTAATATTCTCTTTACCTCTTTGAATCTTAGCCTAATAGCTTGTCTCAAGGGGTTAGGTGTAGGGTAAGCATTAGGAGGTTCAAAGAGGATCAAGTATTTTCACCTAGGAGGTGGTTGGAATCTTCCCATTAGAATGTAGGAAACAGGTTTTTCCAGAACATTTATGAAGTATCTAGATGTGCAAGGACATTACAAATAATAGATCAATGCTAGTAAATGGGTTCTTGAAGTTCAGCACGGTGAGCTAAAGCGCCTGTTTCTGTGGTGCTTCTATGACTTGAATTTAGTCCTATCCTGTATTTGAACCTGGCAGCCCTCGCCGTTACAAAGGGAATTTCCTTCAATTGTGAGGTCAGCCGAGATTGTGTGAGTAAGCTTTGAACGCAATGTTCTTATTCAAAATACAAGAAACCTCACAGTTCAACCAGAGTAGCATTCTTCAACAAAGTCTGTTGTAACAAATGTAACAGGCAAAACTACCTTCAAAGAGAGTTAAGGAAGCATTTATCAAGAATTTATAACCAACAGTCCAGAGGCTGGAAGAACTCAATGGGTCAGGCAGCAACTGTGGAAGGACATGGTCTCATTTGAGTCCAGATGAAGGGTCTCGAGCTGAAACATGGACTGCCTATTTCTTTCCACGGATGCTACCCGATCCTCCAGCATCTTGTAGGTTGCTCCAAATTCCAACATCTGCAGTCTCTTGTGTCTCCAATTTATAACCATCCTTGTGACAATGCAGAAAGAGGGAACAGTGAAACAAATAACATGAAATGAAAACAGAAGATATTGGGAACTTTGAGCAGGTCAGGCAGCATCTGTTGAAGCATAGGGATGATTGATACCTCAGGTTGAGACCATACAACAGTAAACTGCACCGTGACTCTGCATTTTCCTGTCTCTTTAACATTTCAGGTTACCAGTCTGCTCCGGGACCCTTCATCAGAACTGGACAAGAAATGAACATTAGCTTGTCTAGGAAGTAGAGAAGTTGGAGGAGGGCAGTGGATGGGACAACAGTGGATGACTGTGAATGAAGTAGCCATTGAATGAACAGTAAGCATGTTTGCTTGTATTGCTTACATCTGTTTTCCCAGTGCCCTTATCTGGAGATCTCAGTTGCCAATTTGTAAGCTTCAGCCATTGCTTTACCCTATACTAAGAACCTGGAGTTCTTCCAATGCTTAGAGCAACCGGGAGCTAGCACCTTTACTTCCCGCAGGCCATCACTCCATTGTGGAGTGAGGGAGAGGCAGTGCTTGGGAGGTGCCGTGCTACAATTTGCCGAAGGGTGCAAAATGCCCAGCGCTCCCTCAGTGATTCGAGGAGTGGGAGATCCCTAATGGCGAGCACAAAGCTCCTCCAGAAAAGAACACCACTTTTGTTTCAGCTTACTCCCCCTCCTGTTTCCTGTGTTCTGAGGAGACTGATGTCGGAACCAACAAATGGGATAGCTTGCGGGACGGTATGTTTCTTCTGCCGCCTGTGCAGAGCTCCTGTATGCTCTTGACGTATGGATCTGTAGTTCTCGATCTTTTGCAGAGAGTTATGGACACAGTCCAGTCCATCAAGCATGCCAACACTGTCTACACTTCCAGCTGTCTTGGGAAAGCCAGAACGTAATCAAGACCCCTCTCACCTCAGTCATTCCCTTTTCTCTCCCCCTTCCAGTGGGCAGAAGAGACAAAAACTTGAAAGTGTGCACTTTGGGGCTCTGTGCCCGCTTCTACCCTGCCTTTAGAGTGCTCTTGAATGGAACTCGCATATAATAAAAGTTAATGCTAATCTCTCCGTCTACCTCGTCTTGGCTCCTGCACCTTAGTTTCTACTTGCACTAACCCATCTTTGTAACTGTAACACTATATACCACATTCTGTTATTGTTTTTTCCTTTGAACTACCTCATTGTGCATATTTTGGAATGATCTGTATAAATAGCCTGCAAAACACTATATCTCAGTACATGTGAAATAATAAATCAATTACCAATTACATGAGCCAGGGATCCCCAAGAGTCAGTGGAGATCCTTTAAGAAGAATGTGGGCACATCCTTGACTCTTTCTACCTGTCTGCCTGATAATCCTATTACAAAGCTCATAGTAGAGTGAGCCAACAGCACATGATTACATTGCTGCATATGAACTGGTGAACCAGCTTTTTAAGTCCCCTCATTCACTCATTAGCAATCCTGGGCTTCCCATAACTCCTGATCCTGAGGCAGTTTAATCAGCTCGGAGGCATTCCCCAGAATAGAAGCTTCAACCTGCAGGGATCAAAATCCCGGCACTGCTTTCATTGAAACTTCATCTGAGGGTTGTCAGATCCCTGGGTCAACGTACCATCCTGTTGGGATGATTATTTTCAAAGGTCTTCCCTCCCAAAGGTCACCGTTAGCCAAACGTTTATTTACGCAGCTGGGCCCAAGCGGAACTTCATGAGTCGTTGGATGGATTCCACACTTGGGAGTTCTGTTGTCATTACAACCACACAAGTGGCATTCATGTCAAGTCAAATTGAGTCGAGTTTATTGTCATATGCACAAGTATGGTAGGGTACAGGTACAATGAAAAACCTGTTTGCAGCAGATACAGGCATGTGGTAGTAGTAGTAATAGTTTGATGTTCTCCCAAGGGGTTTCATGGATTCTCTTCATGGAGAATGCCCGTGCGTGACTTTTTTAAAGTGGGGAGGCTGATGCATGGGTTGTTACTACACAGTCCTTGACAAATCGGGGTCAAGGTCCAGTAGCGTGGAATGCAAGATGACCGGGGACTCCTCACTACCGTTGTGATGTGTCGCTATCTTCTGCCAACTCCATCGTTGAGGTCTTGGTTGGGTCGCTCTTTGACAGGTACCTCATTTTTGACCTAACTGCTATTAATGACCCTACCATAGTCTAGACGCCAGATGACTGGACTCCAGATGGCATCACTCTCAGGATCTCAGGAACACACAAGCCTCTCCATTTTGACAAGGTGACAATACTTGGAGAAGAAATCAGCTGTAGATTCAGACAGCACATAGACCTTAAGTTGTTCATGAGTTATTCGTAAATTCTACAAAACTGTGAAGAGAAAAAGACTCAGAAACAAGGCATTCGAGGAAAAAATGACACAGTCAGAGCCAAGTCTATGGTAGGTCAGGAGGCAGTCCACTGTGTTCAGTTGCTGAGATACGTCTAGGATTGTGCAAGTAAGTTCATGAAAGCATGTACCACCAGGCTTAAGAACAGTGTTATGTTTGGTAACTCCAGAAACCCATTGAAAGAAAAACACAGGAGCCGGGGATATGGGTCTGCTTAGTTTGTACTTTCCTTTGTTTAGCAAGGTGCTCACTTGCTGTCATAATGATAAATGCAATTCTGTTACTTCTGCAATAACCATATAACCAGCAATGATTCATGTAAACAAAGAATGCCTAATCAAACAATATATTTACAATATTACTCAAATATTATTGAAATATTAAATACAAATACACTCCTCTCTGCTATAAACTCTAACTCAATATAGAATGTATCTCAGTAATAGATGCAGTGTACTATATAATACAACTACCGTATAGACATCAGCAGCATAGTAACTTTCAAATTGTTCCATTCAGGCCTAAAGATTTAAAGTCCAAAGTTCAAAGTAAATTTATTATCAGAGTACATTTATGTCACTATATACAACCCCGAGATTAATTTTCTTGTGGGCATTCTTAATAAATCCATAATAGAATAATAACCATAATAGAATCGATGAAAGACTGCACCAACTTGGGTGTACAACCAGTGTGCAAAAAACAACAAACCATGCAAATACAAAAAGAAAGAAGTATTAATAATAAATATCAAGATCATGAGATGAAGAGTCACTGAAAGTGAGTCCGTAGGTTGTGGATAATAAGACTGAGAAATTTAAAGCCGCTGAACCACTCCATCTCTGATCCCCCAGTGAGGACTGGCTCGTGGATCTCTGGTTTCCTCCTCCTGCTTTCAATAACCAGCTCCTTGGTCTCGCTGACATTGAGTAAGAGAGTGTTGTTATGGCACCACGCAGCCAGATTTTCAATCTCCCTCCTGTATGCTGATTTGTCACCACCCTTGATTTGGCCTAAGACAGCGGTGTCGTCAGCAAACTTGAACATGGCATCGAGGATGTGTTGAGCCGCACAGTGTGAAGTGGGTAGAGCAGGGGCAGGCAGCTGGGCACTGGTTTGTCTGTGCCAATGGAGATAGTGGAGGAGATGTTAATCGCTGTGGAGGATTTCTCACTCCTGATGGGAAGGTGGGGATCACTCTGCTTGGCAGGTGAGACTTGTGCCTGTGAAACAAAGCTCAGGTTCTGGGGTCTTCTCCATGATGGTTGTAGGAGTTGAATCTGGCGCTGTACAAAGTGGTTCTGACAGCTCTGGACACCCTCCTCTTCCAGCAGTCAGCTCTGCTCTCCACTGATCGATGGGTTGTCTCCAGATGACATCAGAAGCGATCTCCACTGTGCAGGAGAGTGGTCCAGTTCTGGCCTTAATCGTTCCAAGTACCCACTTTTGGGCACCTCTGTAGTCCCTTGCCAGAGTGTTTGCTTGAGGAGCTTTCTATTTGTCTTAGCTGCTTGTCCTGCATTCTCCTTCTGAGGTTGGGGTTGAGGAGATCCAAGTGTGAGTGCAAGGGACGACCCAGGTGAGTTGTTGGTTGTGGAGTGCGCTGCATTGCGATATGCAAGGAAGAATTCTGAGAGCTTCTGATTCTGTGTCAGTGTGGTGTGTTGTGCTGGTACTGCTCAGAGTCTACTTTAGTTCCAGAGAAACCTTCCTGCCAAGCCATTTGCAGCTTTTTCAGGTATTTCTTTTCCCAAGGGTAAATGGGACAATATATCAGCATTTCCAAGATTTGTTGTCCTCTACAAAGTTCAAAGAATATCTAATATCAAAGTATGCATGCTATGAACAACCTTGATATACATCTTTTTACACACAGCCACAAAAACAAACAATAAAACCCAATAAAAAGGATCATCAAACACCCAACGTGTGAAAAAAGAACAAACCGTGCAGACAATAAAGCACAAAAAAAACACTCAGAACTAAAATCAGGAAAGTGAGTCTACAGCCACCAAGGCATTTCATCTCTGTAGCCAGTCCAGACCCCGCTGTTAGGAACCCCGTAACTGGGTCACTTACCAGCAAAGATAGAGGGGACCGTTGAAGTCTGATGGTACTATTTTTAACAGTATTTATTGGTAAAAATACACAAAAATAATATCAATGCAAACATACAGATAATATACGTCGTCAATACTAAATCTAAAAGTGCGGGTATAATAATAATCAATAAGAAATAAGCTCTATCGTTGTCTAGGGGATAATGTATTGTCCGATGGAAATATAAAAGTCATTCAGTTCAGGCAGGCTTCCTCCTTTGGGCACCGCTGGGTTTTCAATTGTTGGAGAGAGAGAGAGAGTTTTGAACTTGCCAGCTTTTCCTTTTTATGACGTCGATCCTTCGAAATTTCGTTAGTGGCCTCTTCTTTAGCTAAGCCGTTTTTCCCGTGGTAAGGCCCCAATCCCAGGCAACGGGAAAGGACGCACGCGAGCCTTCCACCAGCTGTCGCTATTAAACGCTGACACAGGATTTCTAGCGTTTCTCCTGGTGCGTCTGAAGGGGTTGTTCCCCAGACCCTCTTTTATCCTTACTCACGGGGTCTCAGATGTCAATCAGGTTGGGATGATGCAATCCCTGAACCAACCCACTCGGGTCATTCCCTGAGGGCTTCAATGAATAGTACAGTACTCAATACACAATTCCGTCTCCAAGAGACAATGGCCGTTATCCGTGGCTTTGTATTGCTGAGGGGCCAGGACATTCCAAAACCTTGAGGATTCTCTCTCATTTCCTGGGTCCCAGACCCAAATTAATAGCAATCTTGCGATTCTCAAGAAGGAGGGGGCTACTTTGTACCCTTCGGCCCCTCAGAGTTGTGGCACATTCGTAACACCGCAAACTGCAGGCCACAGCCTAAGTTCACCGCAGAGACAAGTAAACCTCACAGAGCAGTGAGCTGAACACTAGCCCACCCTTTCCCCCTGGGCCCGACACCACAACCTTTTCATTCTGGCCCTGAGCTTAAATCAGCCAAACATCAGCTCATTCCTCGTTCTCAGGCCCAAAATGGAATTCATCTTGTAGTTATGTCCTCCGCAAAACAGAGCCCATCTCTGCATTCATGCTGCTGCTGGTAGTGGAACACCCTTCTGTGGATTGAAAATGGACACGAGTGGATGATGATCAGTAATGAGGGTAAACTGGTTAAAAGATTTTACACCGCAAACCAGACTCAAGGCCTTTCTGACAATCTGTGCGTAGTTTTTTTCTGCAGCGTTAAGGGAATGTGATGAGGAGACATGAGTGTTCATGTCCATCTCTCATAAAAAGTGACATGCCTGCAAATATACCATAAGGTGAGGTGTCACAGGTAAGCTTCACTGGATGATGTGGATCATAATATGTGAGTACAAAGTTTGACATCACAGTTCATTTGCCTTTTGGAAAGTCACACTGTTTTATCCGTAGCCATTTCTTCCCAATCTCTACTAATGAGCTCAATGGGTGGAGCACAGTTACCAGGTTTGGCAAGAATCTGTTATAGTAATTTACAAATCCTGAAAAGGACCACAACTGTGACACATCCTTTGGTCTTGGGGCATCTACCACTGCTTGAATTTTCTCAGCACACTTGTGTAATCCTTGTGCGTCAATGGAGTGACCACAGTAAGTGATGCTTGGTTTAAAGAATTCACACTTGTTGCATTGTTCTCTGAGCCCATAATCTTCAAATCTTTTTAACATTGTATTGAGATTTTGGAGATGTTCTTTGTCATTCTCACTGGTATCTATGATGTCATCCAGGCAACACTGAGTGCCTGGGCAGCCTTGCAGCTCCTCGTCCATAGCTTTCTGCCAGAGTGCAGGTGCAGGTGCAGGTGCTACTCCAAAAAGATTCAACGTAGATTTATTACCATAGTATGTATGTAATATACAATCCTGAGATTCAGCTTTGCACAGACAGCTATGAAACAAAGAAACACCATGGAACCGATGCAAAGAAATTATCAATCTGCAAAAGACAAGAACAAATCATGCAATCAAAAAAATTAGTGAAAAACACAGAATATAAAACATCAAACCACAAAGTCATTGAAACAGTCTAGGAATGTCCAGTTCAGTTCGGTTCAGTTCGATTTAGTGTTGTGTTGTTCATTGACTGCAGGCTGTACAGCCAGTCTGCCCTGATCAAAATCGCACAAAGTAGCAATAAAAAAAGAGTAACCAGAGACCAGAACACATATAACATGAACTGTAGTGCCCAATCAACAAATTATGTTGATTAAACCTTGCCCAAGACCCAAAACTCTGACGCCATCCTCCACCAACAAACGAGAGGAAGAGAGAGACCAGTCAAATGCAGACACCTTCCTCCAGCAACAGAGAGGGAGAGGGAGTGAGGGACTGGTCAGACAGCACTGAACACATGCTCATCTTTCGCTCTCATCATTGCTGAGTTCAATCTTGCTCCACTTTATTATCGGCAAGATTGGTGGGAAATGGAGTCGATCATGGGCTCACTCCCCGTCTCCTGGCCACTCGCTCCACTCAAAACCTCACTGAACTTCCTCAGAGACAGAAAAGTACCAGATGGCTCAATCAGTCTGAAAGCACGCCATCAAACTGTAAATCACAGGTTCCAATAGTTGCAGAATCATATTTGAAAGAAGAATTAAAAGAAGTAGTTTTGTGAACTGTCTGAAGGGCATCACCTTTGGTTGCGTTGCTTGTTGGCACCATCTTCTTCGAGTTAAACTATAGCAAAAAAGCCCTTTGTAAGTGATTATGGTTAGAACCTTTTTGGATTCTTCTTCCATCTCCATCTGTAGGTAGGCTTCAGCTAAGTTCTCTGCTAAGGTTCGAAGTTCAAACTAAATTTATTATCAAAACATACAGTATATGTCATTATATACAATCCTGAGATTCTTGCAGGCATACTCAATAAATCCATAATAGAATAATAACCATAATAGAATCAATAAAAGACTACATCGACTTGTGCATTCAACCAGTGTGCAAAAGACAACAAACTGTGCAAAAACAAAAAGAAAGAATAAATAAATATTGCAAGCATGAGATGAAGAGTCCTTGAAAGAAAGTCCATTAGTTGTTGGACATTTCAATGATGGGGCAAGAGAAGTGGAGTAAAATTATCCCATTTGTTTCTAGAGCCTGATGGTTGAGGGGTAATAACTGTTCCTGAACATGGTTCCCTGAGTCCTAAGGTTCCTGTACCTTCTTTCTGATGGCAGCAGTGAGAAGAGAGTTTGACCTGGGAGGTGGGGGTCTTTGATGATAGAAGCTGCTTTCCTGCGACAATGCTCTATGTAGCCACTCAATATACTCTCCACTGCACATCTATAGAAGTTTGTCAAAGTTTTAGATGTCATGCTGAATCTTCACAAATTCCTAAGGAAGTAGAGGTACTGCTGCGCCTTTCCTCTAGAAAGACTTACAAAGGTCTATCCAGGTCAGAGGGTACTGAGCTGCTTTCAGTACTGGGTTGATGGGGACCTTAAAATCATCACAGATCCTGACAGACGCATCCTTCTTGGCCACTGGGACCACTGATGTTCCCTTGGGCTCCTCTCAACCTTGGAAATAATTCCTTCAGCCTCCATGTGATCTAGCTCACTGACTACATTATCACAGATGGTATTGGGAACTAGACAGGCTTTGTACAATTTGGGCGTGGCACTTTTATTTACCATTATTTTAACCTCTATATATTTGCGTTTTCCAGTGTTATCATTGAACACAGCTGTGGAATTATCCAGTAGAATTAATTATCCTGTGGAATTAAGTCACCTTCAGTTGACTCTGTTGCAGGGGATGCAATGCAAATCGTAGATGGATCTCCAGTCGAGTTGTAGTTGTCTCAGCCAATCACGGCCATAATGCTTGCTGTATTTTACTGTTACAAATGTCATTCCCATAGGAGTTATCTTTCCTCCAGTATAAGTTCCTAGTTGGATATCTGCAGGCTTCAGTTCAGTGTCTTTGAAATGCCATTCAAACTCATTTTGTGGAATGACTGAAGCAACCAAACCTGTGTCCAATTCTATTTTGATTAATTTACCGCTCACTTCCAGTGTAAGCCATATTGCTTGTCCCTTGGTAGTTTTCACATTGTAAATCTTGAGACTACTCATTCCTGTATCACTCATCATTATCAGATTTTTCATCAATGGCATGCAGATTACTGCTCTCGTTGAAACTGCAGCTTGACATTTTATCTTTTTCTCTTCGCTGTGCTATCCATGTAATTTTGTCTGCCCAATATGCTCCTTGTATGTGTCCTACTTTGTTGGAAGTTACAAGTTTTGCCTTTATTGGTATGTGGTATGTGAGCCTCTGCCACAATGGTAACGCAATTTGTTTGGCCAGGCATGTTTCTGTTTGGATTTTGCAATTTTGTTCACACTCATTTTCATTCCTGACTGCTACTCAATGCGTCTCTGGCTGCACTTACATTGATGCAGCAATTTCAACTACCTTTTTAATGGTGCTCCAGTTAGGAGCCACTTTGAGTTTCATTTTTTGTAAGATTCCACAAACTAACTGATCTGTCACTCCATCATAAAGCCCTTCGCTGAACTGCCATTGCTCAGACAAACTTTTTTCAGTTCAGCCACATAAGCTGAAATGGACTCCCCTTTCCTTTGATTTGGCTTATGAAGTCTAAGGTGTTCTACAATCAACAATGATTTTGGTTCTAAATGTAACTGTGTTACTTTCATGATATCAGTAAAGCTCATTCCGGCTGGTTTTGGTTGGAGCAGTCAAACTCCTCAGTAAACTAAATGGTTTTCCACCTATTACATTCCGTGACACTGGTGCTTGTTTCTTATTGGCTATTCCATTTATTTTAAAATACTGCTCAATTCATTCACTATACAACACCTAGTTATCTGTTGTGCAATCAAACATGTCTGTCTTTCTGATGTAGCCAGCTATGTCTGTTTTTTTATTATTTATGATTATTATCACCCAGTACTTGCTGTTTATGAACCCATAACTTTTGTCTGTTTTCTTTTCAAAGTCGACTGTCTAGGTCCCATTCCGAAGTAACATGTGTTGTGCTTCAACAGGCCGGTAGTTGTTCTTGGGTTCATTTTAAAACTTCTCGTCACCACTGTCACGTTTGGTAACTCCAGAAACTAATTGAAAGGAAAGCCCAGGAGCCAGGGTATGGGTCCACTGAGTTTGTCCTTTCCTTATCTTTAGTGAGGTGCTCACATATGACGTGGTGGTGTAATAAAGTATGCCATTCACACACTTCTTATGTATAACCCATAATGAATTATGCAAACATAGAATGCTTAATCAAACAATATCTTTACAATTCTACTCAAGCATTACTGAAATATTAAATACACTATGGACAGCTTCTATCCTGCTGTTGTGAGACTTTTGAATGAATCTCTTATATATTAAAGGTGAAGTCCTGATCTCTTAATCTACCTCATCATGACCTTTGCACTTCAATTATCTACCTGCGCTGCACACTCTGCTTTTTCTGTACCTGCAGCATTAAATCAGAATATTTTTCTTCTTACTACCTTGACATACTCTGACACCTTACTGAGCCTTAGAACATATCACCCCAAAAGGTATTCTCTCAAGAAGTAGCTTAAAGGAAAAATAAATTCAGTGACTGAAATGTTTAAGGAGTATATTGCAGAGACCAGGGCCCAGATGTATGAAAACATGACAACCTCTCATGTAGCAGTGAAATTAGCAAATGCATATAGGAAATAAGAATTAAACAAATGTAGATGCTAGAGGATTGTAAGGCCTAGAGGATGCTATAGAAATGAAGAGGGGGCAAGGTGATAGAACCATTAAAAATGAGATGAAACTTTAATGTTGATGCATTTACTTGGAAGTAAGCACAGATGTGGCTTCAGCCTTTGGTATAGATTTGGGGATGATGATTGGAGCTTTGGATGAGTTCATGTCTGCCCATCATGGGAAACAGAAGGCAGGTCAAGAGACTATTATGAACATACACCATATAAATCAAGATCAAGGATAGGCCCTCAGTCTATCTAATCATGTCTGGAGTTAGCAAAGATATGGATGAGAATTCATTAGCACATCACTATTCTAGTGATGTAGTTCCGCAGGTTATGTTTTAGAGTGACAGATGACTTTAGTGGGCTTTGTTCTTTTTTCCAAGAACAGTGCTGAGTATTGTATGGAATAGCTCTGCTCTGTGCAGTCATTTCAGATTGCCTTGAGCTTAGAACTTTAAAGAGAGAGAGATTAGCCTTATTTGTCACATATATGTACATTACATCATATAACTACCTGCGTTGAGACTGAACTTATGTCTGGGTGGAATGCAACTCCTGAAATCCTGTTTCTCAAGAGTTTTTGTTGAACATATAAGTGCTCCTCGTGCACCTGGTCTTGTCTCCAACAGATTAATAATAGCAATTCTTGGTCCATTTACAAAGTATTTGAGTTAGAAGTAATTTACTTGTTTTTGATTTGGAACCTATTGTATTTCTAGTAACTGTGGGTTCAAGGTCCGTTACATTGGACTCGGTCAGTTTATGACTTCCAAAATTGCCTTGGTTGTGCAGTTCCTTTTAGTCTCATACGCAATGAGCATCTGCTGATAATTAATTTTAAAGCCTGAAATTGGAGATCTGTCAGCTGAGGCACAAGTCATTAGAGGTTGAAGGGCGGAGTTAATGGCTGTGTTTATCTTAATAATTTATGTTCACTTTCTCAATTATCAGTGCGGTCAATGAACAATGGGCAACAGAGTGTGTTAATTTACAATGCCATGGTCCTACTATGGACCTGCTAAATAAGTAAAAATGGTCTAAGGTTACAGTGTAACATGTGCCAATCACCTAACTGCTGCCATAATGACATTCAGTTGAGTGTAAGTAATGTTCTCTGAGGTAGATACTTGATGTCCAATGCAATATGCCAGAAATGGCATTTTTCCTCATTCAGCGTGCCCAGGTACAGTGGCCCCGCTCCTGATGAAGGGTCTTGGCCCGAAACGTTGGCTACTCTTTTCTCACGGATGCTGCCTGACCTGCTGAGTTCTTCCAGCGTTGTATACGTACAGTGGTCCTGTTTGCTGAAAACGCAGAGTAACACACGAAATGCTGGAGCAATTCAGCAGGTCAGGCAGCATCTATGGAGAAAAATAAAGAATCAATGTTTCAGGGCATGACCCTTCAATGGAACTGGAAAGTAAGGGGGGAAGAAGCCAGAATAAGGAGAGGGGGAGAGAAAGGGGTACAAGCTGGCAGGTCATAGGCAAAGCCAGGTGAGTTGCGGTGTGGGGGGGGGGGGGGGTTGCAGTGAGAAGCTGAGAGGTGATAGGTGAAAAGGTGAAGGGCTAAAGGAGAAGGAATATTATAGACAAGGAGAGTGAGAAAGGGAAGGAGAAGGTGCACTAGAGGGAGGTGATAGGCAGGAGAGAGGAAGAAAAGTGTTAAGAGTGGAGCCAAAATGGAGAGTGGAAAAGAGAGAAGGGGGAGGGGAAAGAAATTGCCAGAATTTAGAGAAATTAATGTTCATACCGTCAGGTTGGAAGCTACCCATATGGAATATGAGGTGTTGCTCCTCTAAGCTGAGAGTGGTCTCATCATGGCTGTAGGAGGGGCCATAGACCCACATTGCTGAATGGGAATGGGGATTGGAATTAAAATGGTTGGCCACCCAAATATTCTGTCGGTTGCTGATAGAAAACATATTCCACCTGCTTAGTCTGCAACCCAATGGCATGAGCACTGAGTTCCCCAAATTCAGGTAATCTGATCCCTCTCTGTCCCTTTCTCTCTTCTCCTGAAATACCCATCTCCTGCTTGAACCCCCACCCTCAGTACACCGCTTCTTTCTCCTCCTCCACCTTCTTTATCTGCCCATCTCCCAAACATTCCTCCCACCTCTCACCAATTCCTACTTTCCCCAACATCTGCCCTCCCCACCTCCCACATTTGGCTCCAGGCTCCACCTTCCTTTCCCATCAGATTCCACCATCTGCAGCCCCTTGTTGCCTCCAGCAACTTGTTTAATTTCTTGTGACACCACCAGGATTTAGCATTGTTTGATTTGTAGCTGCTGGCAGCCTGAAATGTGAAGAGAGAACAAGCAGGAAGATTGTACAAGTAGACTCTCATTTTAGTGGAAAAGCTTAGCTCTCAAGCCACTAACTGAACATGAATTCTCTTCTGTCTGTGCTCCTAATATTTCCAACTGAACATTATGAATATCAAAGAATTATGATTAAAGTTATGATCACCAAGAGATGTGGCAGATGCTGGAAATCCAGAGTAGCACACGAGGAGCAAAACTTTATATTCCATCTGGATAACCTCCAACATTCATGGACATCAATTTCTCTAACTTCTGGCAATTTCTGCCCTTCACACCTCCTCTCTTTTTCCAATCCCCATTATAGCTTTCCTCTTACCTCTTCTCCTCACCTGCCTATCACCTCCCTCAGTTTTCCCCTCCTACTTCTCTTTCTCCCATGGTCCACTCTCCACTCTTATCAGATTCATTTTTCTTCAGCCTTTTACCTTTTCCAGCTATCACCTGCCAGCTTCTCACTTCATCCATCTCTTCCACCCATCTACCTACCCCCTCAAAGAGCTTTCTCTATCACCTGATGATCGATAAATAGCCCAAAACATTGCCTGTTCATTTGCTTCCATAGGTACTGCCTGAGTTCCTCCAGCATTTTGTGTGTTATTAATAAAGTTGAATGCTTAACATTTAACTTTGTATTGGTACTCCTTCTAGTTACTTTCTAGACCAGGCATTCCAGTTATTGACACTATTTGGAGTAGGTATATCACATGACTTCCTCAGCCAATAAGAATAAAGAATGTCCATATATAGAAATAGACTAGAACACCATGAATGCTACCAAATAAATCCCAGATTTTTATTTCCTTCTTTCTTTCTTGCTCAGTTTATCAAAGAAAAGTAGAATCAATGCTCAGTCATGGGATCACCTATTGTGCCCAATGGGAGGCCATTCAGTTCATCAAGGCTGTGCTTTCCCTCTGAAAGTGACCTCCAATTAGTCCCATTCCTGCCTCTTCCACAGCCCCACAATTATTTTTTAACGGTGTGCATTTACCAACAATTATCTCACAGCATAGCTTTATACCTGGGCTGATGTTTTGCCTCAAGCCTTCTTCCACAGCTTTGAAGAGCAAGAGTGCAGTTGCCTCTGAGCCATCAATTCATGGGTTCAAGCCTCACTCCAGACACGGGAGCGTGCAACCCAATTTAAATCAGCAGTGTGGTTCTGATGGTGCTGCTCTGTTGATAATGGCTCTTTGGAGCGTAACAAAAAATACAGCACTGGAGCATCTTCTCAGCGAAGGGCAGGAGGGATATCCCTGACTCAGATTTGTCCCTCCTGGCACTTATCCCTGCAAGTGGCCAAAGTGCTACACCTGCTCATTTACCTCCTCCCTCACCTCCATTCAGGCCCCAAGCAATTCTTCCAAGTGAGGCAAGTGTGTCTGCTGGGGTTGTCTATTGTATCCGGTGCTCCTCTAAACGGGTGTGACCCATTGTAAATTGGGAGAGTGCTTCACTGAGCACCTCTGCTCCATCCACCAATGGCAGAACTTCTCAGTGTCAGAACTTTTTAATTCCGGTTCCCACTCCTGTTCTGTTCCATGGTCTCCTCTTGTGCAAAGATGAGGCCCCCCCTCAGGGTGAAGTAGGAACACCTTATATTCTATCTGGGTAGCCTCCAACCTGATGGCATGAATATCGATTTCTCTTTCCGGTAAAAATATCTTCCTTCTTCCTCCCCAATTTTTCTATTCCCCACTCTTGCCTCTTACCTCTTCTCACCTGCCTATCACCTCCCCCTAGGTCCTCTCCTCCTTTGCTTTCTCCTATGGGCTACTCTCCCCTCCTATCAGATTCCTTCCTCTTCAGCCAGTTACCTTTCCCACCCACCTGGCTTCACCGATCACCTTCTAGCTATCCTCTTTCCCTTCCCCTCATTTTTTTATTCTGACATCTTCCCCCTTCCATTCCAGTCTTGAAGAAGAGTCTTGATCCAAAACGTTGACTGTTTATTCGTTTCCATGGAGGATGCCTGACCTGCTGAGTCGCAGAGCTGAAATCCCCTATCCCTGAAAGACGTTATACAAATCCTAACCTTCTCTTCCTGTTCAAACTTGTTTTGACATTTTCTCTTGCAACAAGAAGGATGGTAACTTAAAGTATAATTTCTTGGAATTTCTTGTAGATGAGGGGAAATTATTGTAGGGATAAAGAGCATAATTATTACCTTTAGGGGTTAGAATTTGCATCAGGATGCTGAGTAATAGAACTAACAGGAAATAAAGGCACAGTTCCAGTAGTGATTCTTTGGTAACTAACTATTGTGGAGTTAAAGTTCAGATTCCAGAAACTACGCAATTTGTATAACTGGGGTGGATCACGATAATATCAAAATACAAGGTTAAATAAAATAAATTCAAAACTCATAAGTATGTAATTCCCTGAAAGGGGTGACTCATGTGTCAAAATGGTGAAGAAGATATATATTATGCTTCTGTTCATCTGCCAAGGAATTGACTAGAAATGTTGGGATGTCATATCATTGGTTCAGTGCCACTTTGGGAAGCGGTGGATACTATTTTTTGGGAAGAACGTCATTAAAGTAGAGGGGGTGCAGGAAACTTGTACAGGAATGTTGCTGGGACTGGAGAGCTTGAATTACAAGGGGAGACTGGATAGCATGGGACAGCTTTCTACGGAGCAAGGGAGGCTGAAGGGTGTCACTGTAGAGGTTTAAAAAATATGAGAAGCTGTGATAAGGAGGGTGGTGACAGATTTTTTTCCTGTGGTATCAAATCTAAAATGAAAGGGCACAGGTTTAAGATGAAAGGGGAAAGTTTAAAAAGAATCTTAGGGGAGGTTTGTTACTCAGAGAATGGTGGGTATATAGAATCTGCCAGAGGAAGTGGTTGTGGTGGGTCTAATGTTTAAAAGACAGATGCATGAATAGAAAGGTTTGGAGACATATGTACCAAAGGCAAACAAATAGGATTATCTTAGATAGGCAACTTGGTGGACATGTGCAAGTTAGGATGAAGGGATTGTTTCTGTGCCTGTTGATTCTATGAATCTCATACACTGCACAACACGAAAATATAAAAGGAAGATTGGAAACTTGAATTTGAATAATTTAAGATGGGGGATGTGGGAAAACTGGGGCAGGGTTAGGCCATTTGTCCCCTCATGACTGTCCCACCATTCAACAAGATCACAGCTGAATTTTACTTCAGTGCCACTTTCCTGCTCTACATCACCAGACTCCTTAAACTCCAAAAGCCCGCCACTGACCTCTGTCTTGACCACACCCAGTGAGGGAGTTTCCACAGCCTTCGGGAAAGAGAGTTCTGTGGATTTTCCATTCACTGGATGAATAAGTTGCTTCTCATCACAGCCTTGAATGGCCAATCTCTTGTTTCAAATCTGCGACCCTGATTCTAGACACCCAAGCCAGGGGAAATATCACCCGTTTCTTCTATCATGTTAAGTCTGGTAAGAATCTTCCGTTTGAAGGATATCACCACACATTCTTCTAAACTCTACAGACTACAGACCCAGGCTAAATCTGCTCAGTCCTACCTCATAGGACAAAACCAGCAGCCTGGCAAAGTGCCACTACACTACCTGAAACACAAGGATGATTGCTCCCTCTCACCCTCCCTCTCACTCTCTCATTCCCTCCCTCTCTCTGTCTGTCTGTCTCTCCTTCCCTATGTTAGGGACAATTTGCTGCTAATTCTCAAGTCAGAGAATCTCGGAATAAAAAACGACACGGCAAACCGTAACATCGTAACAGCGACAGTTTGTTGCTCTCCCTTTCACGGTGATACGGGTGACACCTCGATGTCCCTTGTTAGTGACAGAGAGAGCCTATGGCATGTCAAACTGTCAGCTAAACAATAGTTTTGTTGCCTGCAGATCATGGTCTTGCTTTTGAGGGCCTTGCTGCTGCTTGGTGAATGGTGGGTGCTGACACTTCCTGCTGAAATGGGTGGGGAGGGGGGGTGCTGACACTTCCTGCTGAAATGGGTGGGGAGGGGGGGGTGCTGACACTTCCTGCTGAAATGGGTGGGGAGGTGGGTGCTGACACTTCCTGCTGAAATGGGTGGGGAGGGGGGGGGGTGCTGACACTTCCTGCTGAAATGGGTGGGGAGGAGGGGGTGCTGACACTTCCTGCTGAAATGGGTGGGAGGAGGGGGGGTGCTGACACTTCCTGCTGAAATGGGTGGGGAGGGGGGGGGGTGCTGACACTTCCTGCTGAAATGGGTGGGGAGGGGGGGTGCTGACACTTCCTGCTGAAATGGGTGGGGAGGGGGGGTGCTGACACTTCCTGCTGAATGGGTGGGGAGGGGGGTGCTGACACTTCCTGCTGAAATGGGTGGGGAGGGGGGGGTGCTGACACTTCCTGCTGAAATGGGTGGGGAGGAGGGGGGTGCTGACACTTCCTGCTGAAATGGGTGGGGAGGGGGGGGTGTTGACACTTCCTGCTGAAATGGGTGGGGAGGGGGGGGTGCTGACACTTCCTGCTGAAATGGGTGGGGAGGGGGTGCTGACACTTCCTGCTGAAATGGGTGGGGAGGAGGGGGGTGCTGACACTTCCTGCTGAAATGGGTGGGGAGGGGGGGGTGCTGACACTTCCTGCTGAAATGGGTGGGGAGGGGGTTGTGGACACTTCCTGCTGAAATGGGGTGGGGAGGGGGGGTGCTGACACTTCCTGCTGAAATGGGTGGGGAGGGGGGGTGCTGACACTTCCTGCTGAAATGGGTGGGGAGGGGGAGGGGGTGCTGACACTTCCTGCTGAAATGGGTGGGGAGGGGAGGGGGTGCTGACACTTCCTGCTGAAATGGGTGGGGGAGGGGGGGGGGTGCTGACACTTCCTGCTGAAATGGGTGGGGAGGAGGGGGGTGTTGACACTTCCTGCTGAAATGGGTGGGGGAGGAGGGGGTGCTGACACTTCCTGCTGAAATGGGTGGGGAGGGGGGGGGTGCTGACACTTCCTGCTGAAATGGGTGGGGAGGAGGGGGGTGTTGACACTTCCTGCTGAAATGGGTGGGGAGGAGGGGGTGCTGACACTTCCTGCTGAAATGGGTGGGGAGGGGGGGGTGCTGACACTTCCTGCTGAAATGGGTGGGGAGGGGGGGGTGCTGACACCCTGCTGAAATGGGTGGGGAGGGGGAGGTGCTGACACTTCCTGCTGAAATGGGTGGGGAGGGGGAGGTGCTGACACTTCCTGCTGAAATGGGTGGGGAGGTGGTGCTGACACTTCCTGCTGAAATGGGTGGGGAGGGGGGGGTGCTGACACCCTGCTGAAATGGGTGGGGAGGGGGAGGTGCTGACACTTCCTGCTGAAATGGGTGGGGAGGTGGTGCTGACACTTCCTGCTGAAATGGGTGGGGAGGGGGGGGGTGCTGACACCCTGCTGAAATGGGTGGGGAGGGGGAGGTGCTGACACTTCCTGCTGAAATGGGTGGGGAGGTGGTGCTGACACTTCCTGCTGAAATGGGTGGGGGAGGGGGGGTGCTGACACTTCCTGCTGAAATGGGTGGGGAGGTGGTGCTGACACTTCCTGCTGAAATGGGTGGGGAGGGGGGGGTGCTGACACTTCCTGCTGAAATGGGTGGGGAGGGGGGGTGCTGACACTTCCTGCTGAAATGGGTGGGGAGGGGGGGGGTGCTGACACTTCCTGCTGAAATGGGTGGGGAGGAGGGGGTGCTGACACTTCCTGCTGAAATGGGTGGGGAGGGGGGGGTGCTGACACTTCCTGCTGAAATGGGTGGGGAGGGGGTGCTGACACTTCCTGCTGAAATGGGTGGGGAGGGGGGGGGTGCTGACACTTCCTGCTGAAATGGGTGGGGAGGGGGGGTGTTGACACTTCCTGCTGAAATGGGTGGGGAGGGGGTGCTGACACTTCCTGCTGAAATGGGTGGGGAGGGGGTGCTGACACTTCCTGCTGAAATGGGTGGGGAGGGGAGGGGGTGCTGACACTTCCTGCTGAAATGGGTGGGGAGGGGGGGGTGCTGACACTTCCTGCTGAAATGGGTGGGGAGGGGGGTGCTGACACTTCCTGCTGAAATGGGTGGGGAGGGGAGGGGGTGCTGACACTTCCTGCTGAAATGGGTGGGGAGGGGGGGGGTGCTGACACTTCCTGCTGAAATGGGTGGGGAGGGGGGGGGTGCTGACACTTCCTGCTGAAATGGGTGGGGAGGGGGGGGTGCTGACACTTCCTGCTGAAATGGGTGGGGAGGGGGGGGTGCTGACACTTCCTGCTGAAATGGGTGGGGAGGGGGGGGGTGCTGACACTTCCTGCTGAAATGGGTGGGGAGGGGGGGTGCTGACACTTCCTGCTGAAATGGGTGGGGAGGAGGGGGTGCTGACACTTCCTGCTGAAATGGGTGGGGAGGGGGGGGTGCTGACACTTCCTGCTGAAATGGGTGGGGAGGGGGGGGTGCTGACACTTCCTGCTGAAATGGGTGGGGAGGAGGGGGTGCTGACACTTCCTGCTGAAATGGGTGGGGAGGGGGGTGCTGACACTTCCTGCTGAAATGGGTGGGGAGGGGGGGTGCTGACACTTCCTGCTGAAATGGGTGGGGAGGGGGGGGGGTGCTGACACTTCCTGCTGAAATGGGTGGGGGAGGAGGGGGTGCTGACACTTCCTGCTGAAATGGGTGGGGAGGGGGGGGTGCTGACACTTCCTGCTGAAATGGGTGAGGGAGGGGGGGTGCTGACACTTCCTGCTGAAATGGGTGAGGAGGGGGGGGGGGTGCTGACACTTCATGCTGAAATGGGTGGGGAGGGGGGGGTGCTGACACTTCCTGCTGAAATGGGTGGGGAGGGGGGGGGGTGCTGACACTTCATGCTGAAATGGGTGGGGAGGGGGGGTGCTGACACTTCCTGCTGAAATGGGTGAGGAGGGGGGGGTGCTGACACTTCCTGCTGAAATGGGTGAGGAGGGGGGGGTGCTGACACTTCCTGCTGAAATGGGTGGGGAGGAGGGGGGTGCTGACACTTCCTGCTGAAATGGGTGGGGAGGAGGGGGGTGCTGACACTTCCTGCTGAAATGGGTGAGGAGGGGGGTTGGTGCTGACACTTCCTGCTGAAATGGGTGAGGAGGGGGGGTGCTGACACTTCCTGCTGAAATGGGTGGGGAGGGCCGAGGGGGGGGGGGTGCTGACACTTCCTGCTGAAATGGGTGAGGAGGGGGGGGGGGTGCTGACACTTCCTGCTGAAATGGGTGAGGAGGGGGGGTTCTGACACTTCCTGCTGAAATGGGTGGGGAGGGGGGGGGGTGCTGACACTTCCTGCTGAAATGGGTGGGGAGGGGGGTGCTGACACTTCCTGCTGAAATGGGTGAGGAGGGGGGGGTGCTGACACTTCCTGCTGAAATGGGTGGGGAGGGGAGGGGGTGCTGACACTTCCTGCTGAAATGGGTGGGGAGGGGGTGCTGACACTTCCTGCTGAAATGGGTGGGGAGGGGGTGCTGACACTTCCTGCTGAAATGGGTGGGGAGGGGGGGTGCTGACACTTCCTGCTGAAATGGGTGGGGAGGGGGTGCTGACACTTCCTGCTGAAATGGGTGGGGAGGAGAGGGGTGCTGACACTTCCTGCTGAAATGGGTGGGGAGGTGGGGTGCTGACACTTCCTGCTGAAATGGGTGAGGAGGGGGGGGTGCTGACACTTCCTGCTGAAATGGGTGGGGAGGGGAGGGGGGTGCTGACACTTCCTGCTGAAATGGGTGGGGAGGGGAGGGGGTGCTGACACTTCCTGCTGAAATGGGTGGTGGGAGGGGGGGGGGTGCTGACACTTCCTGCTGAAATGGGTGGGGAGGTGGGGTGCTGACACTTCCTGCTGAAATGGGTGGGGAGGAGGGGGTGCTGACACTTCCTGCTGAAATGGGTGGGGAGGTGGGTGCTGACACTTCCTGCTGAAATGGGTGGGGAGGTGGGGTGCTGACACTTCCTGCTGAAATGGGTGGGGAGGAGGGGGTGCTGACACTTCCTGCTGAAATGGGTGGGGAGGTGGGGTGCTGACACTTCCTGCTGAAATGGGTGAGGAGGGGGGGGGTGCTGACACTTCCTGCTGAAATGGGTGGGGAGGGGAGGGGGTGCTGACACTACCTGCTGAAATGGGTGGGGAGGGGGGGGTGCTGACACTTCCTGCTGAAATGGGTGGGGAGGGGAGGGGGTGCTGACACTACCTGCTGAAATGGGTGGGGAGGGGGGGGTGCTGACACTTCCTGCTGAAATGGGTGGGGAGGGGGGGTGCTGACACTTCCTGCTGAAATGGGTGGGGAGGGGGGGGGGTGCTGACACTTCCTGCTGAAAGGGTGGGGAGGGGGGGGGTGCTGACACTTCCTGCTGAAATGGGTGGGGAGGGGGGGGTGCTGACACTTCCTGCTGAAATGGGTGGGGAGGGGGGGGGTGCTGACACTTCCTGCTGAAATGGGTGGGGAGGGGGGGGGGTGCTGACACTTCCTGCTGAAATGGGTGGGGAGGGGAGGGGGTGCTGACACTTCATGCTGAAATGGGTGAGGAGGGGGGTGCTGACACTTCCTGCTGAAATGGGTGGGGAGGGGGGGGTGCTGACACCTCCTGCTGAAATGGGTGGGGAGGGGGGGGGGTGCTGACACTTCCTGCTGAAATGGGTGGGGAGGGGAGGGGGGTGCTGACACTTCATGCTGAAATGGGTGAGGAGGGGGGTGCTGACACTTCCTGCTGAAATGGGTGGGGAGGGGGTGTTGACACTTCCTGCTGAAATGGGTGGGGAGGGGGGGGGTGCTGACACTTCCTGCTGAAATGGGTGGGGAGGGTGGTGCTGACACTTCCTGCTGAAATGGGTGGGGGAGGGGGGGTGCTGACACTTCCTGCTGAAATGGGTGAGGAGGGGGGTGCTGACACTTCCTGCTGAAATGGGTGGGGAGGGGGGGGGGTGCTGACACTTCCTGCTGAAATGGGTGGGGAGGGGGGGTGTGACACTTCCTGCTGAAATGGGTGAGGAGGGGGGTGCTGACACTTCCTGCTGAAATGGGTGGGGAGGGGGGGGTGCTGACACTTCCTGCTGAAATGGGTGGGGAGGGGAGGGGGTGCTGACACTTCATGCTGAAATGGGTGAGGAGGGGGGGGGTGCTGACACTTCCTGCTGAAATGGGTGGGGAGGGGGGGTGTTGACACTTCCTGCTGAAATGGGTGGGGAGGGGGGGGGTGCTGACACTTCCTGCTGAAATGGGTGGGGAGGGGGGGGTGCTGACACTTCTGCTGAAATGGGTGGGGAGGGGGGGGTGCTGACACTTCCTGCTGAAATGGGTGGGGAGGGGGGGGTGCTGACACTTCCTGCTGAAATGGGTGGGGAGGGGGGGTGCTGACACTCCTGCTGAAATGGGTGGGGAGGGATGGGGGGTGCTGACACTTCCTGCTGAAATGGGTGGGGGGGGGGGTGCTGACACTTCCTGCTGAAATGGGTGGGGAGGGGGGGGTGCTGACACCTTCCTGCTGAAATGGGTGGGGAGGGAGGGGGTGCTGACACTTCCTGCTGAAATGGGTGGGGAGGGGGGTGCTGACACTTCCTGCTGAAATGGGTGGGGAGGGGGGGGGTGCTGACACCTCCTGCTGAAATGGGTGGGGAGGGAGGGGGTGCTGACACTTCCTGCTGAAATGGGTGGGGAGGGGGGTGCTGACACTTCCTGCTGAAATGGGTGGGGAGGTGGTGCTGACACTTCCTGCTGAAATGGGTGGGGAGGGGGGGGTGCTGACACTTCCTGCTGAAATGGGTGGGGAGGAGGGGGGTGCTGACACTTCCTGCTGAAATGGGTGGGGGAGGGTGGTGCTGACACTTCCTGCTGAAATGGGTGGGGAGGGGGGGGTGTTGACACTTCCTGCTGAAATGGGTGGGGGGGGGGTGCTGACACTTCCTGCTGAAATGGTTGGGGAGGAGGGGGTGCTGACACTTCCTGCTGAAATGGGTGGGGAGGTGGGTGCTGACACTTCCTGCTGAAATGGGTGGGGAGGGGGGGGGGTGCTGACACTTCCTGCTGAAATGGGTGGGTAGGGGGGGGTGCTGACACTTCCTGCTGAAATGGGTGGGGAGGAGGGGGTGCTGACACTTCCTGCTGAAATGGGTGGGGAGGGGGTGGTGCTGACACTTCCTGCTGAAATGGGTGGGGAGGGGGGGTGCTGACACTTCCTGCTGAAATGGGTGGGGAGGTGGTGCTGACACTTCTGCTGAAATGGGTGGGGAGGGGGGTGCTGACACTTCCTGCTGAAATGGGTGGGGAGGGGGGGGTGCTGACACTTCCTGCTGAAATGGGTGGGGGGGGGGGTGCTGACACTTCCTGCTGAAATGGGTGGGGAGGGGGGGGTGCTGACACTTCCTGCTGAAATGGGTGGGGAGGTGGTGCTGACACTTCCTGCTGAAATGGGTGGGGAGGGGGGGTGCTGACACTTCCTGCTGAAATGGGTGGGGAGGGGGGGTGCTGACACTTCCTGCTGAAATGGGTGGGGAGGGGGGGGTGCTGACACTTCCTGCTGAAATGGGTGGGGAGGGGGGGGTGCTGACACTTCCTGCTGAAATGGGTGGGGAGGTGGTGCTGACACTTCCTGCTGAAATGGTTGGGGAGGAGGGGGGGTGCTGACACTTCCTGCTGAAATGGGTGGGGAGGTGGTGCTGACACTTCCTGCTGAAATGGTTGGGGAGGAGGGGGGTGCTGACACTTCCTGCTGAAATGGGTGGGGAGGTGGGTGCTGACACTTCCTGCTGAAATGGGTGGGGAGGAGGGGGTGCTGACACTTCCTGCTGAAATGGGTGGGGAGGGGGGGGTGCTGACACTTCCTGCTGAAATGGGTGGGGAGGGGGTGCTGACACTTCCTGCTGAAATGGGTGGGGAGGGAGGGGTGCTGACACTTCCTGCTGAAATGGGTGGGGAGGTGGGTGCTGACACTTCCTGCTGAAATGGGTGGGGAGGGGGGGGGGGTGCTGACACTTCCTGCTGAAATGGGTGGGGAGGGGGGGTGCTGACACTTCCTGCTGAAATGGGTGGGGAGGGGGGTGCTGACACTTCCTGCTGAAATGGGTGGGGAGGGGGGGGGGTGCTGACACTTCCTGCTGAAATGGGTGGGGAGGGGGGGGTGCTGACACTTCCTGCTGAAATGGGTGGGGAGGGGGGGGGGTGCTGACACCCTGCTGAAATGGGTTGGGGAGGGGGAGGTGCTGACACTTTCCTGCTGAAATGGGTGGGGAGGGGGAGGTGCTGACACTTCCTGCTGAAATGGGTGGGGAGGTGGTGCTGACACTTCCTGCTGAAATGGGTGGGGAGGGGGGGGTGCTGACACCCTGCTGAAATGGGTGGGGGAGGGGGAGGTGCTGACACTTCCTGCTGAAATGGGTGGGGAGGTGGTGCTGACACTTCCTGCTGAAATGGGTGGGGAGGGGGGGGTGCTGACACCCTGCTGAAATGGGTGGGGAGGGGGAGGTGCTGACACTTCCTGCTGAAATGGGTGGGGAGGTGGTGCTGACACTTCCTGCTGAAATGGGTGGGGAGGGGGGGGTGCTGACACTTCCTGCTGAAATGGGTGGGGAGGGGGGGTGCTGACACTTCCTGCTGAAATGGGTGGGGAGGGGGGGGGTGCTGACACTTCCTGCTGAAATGGGTGGGGAGGAGGGGGGTGCTGACACTTCCTGCTGAAATGGGTGGGGAGGGGGGGGTGCTGACACTTCCTGCTGAAATGGGTGGGGAGGGGGTGCTGACACTTCCTGCTGAAATGGGTGGGGAGGGGGGGGTGCTGACACTTCCTGCTGAAATGGGTGGGGAGGGGGGGTGTGACACTTCCTGCTGAAATGGGTGGGGAGGGGGTGCTGACACTTCCTGCTGAAATGGGTGGGGAGGGGGTGCTGACACTTCCTGCTGAAATGGGTGGGGAGGGGAGGGGGTGCTGACACTTCCTGCTGAAATGGGTGGGGAGGGGGGTGCTGACACTTCCTGCTGAAATGGGTGGGGAGGGGGTGCTGACACTTCCTGCTGAAATGGGTGGGGAGGGAGGGGGTGCTGACACTTCCTGCTGAAATGGGTGGGGAGGGGGGGGGTGCTGACACTTCCTGCTGAAATGGGTGGGGAGGGGGGGGGGTGCTGACACTTCCTGCTGAAATGGGTGGGGAGGGGGGGGTGCTGACACTTCCTGCTGAAATGGGTGGGGAGGGGGGGGTGCTGACACTTCCTGCTGAAATGGGTGGGGAGGGGGGGGGTGCTGACACTTCCTGCTGAAATGGGTGGGGAGGGGGGGGTGCTGACACTTCCTGCTGAAATGGGTGGGGAGGAGGGGGTGCTGACACTTCCTGCTGAAATGGGTGGGGAGGGGGGGGTGCTGACACTTCCTGCTGAAATGGGTGGGGAGGGGGGGGTGCTGACACTTCCTGCTGAAATGGGTGGGGAGGAGGGGGTGCTGACACTTCCTGCTGAAATGGGTGGGGAGGGGGGGTGCTGACACTTCCTGCTGAAATGGGTGGGGAGGGGGGTGCTGACACTTCCTGCTGAAATGGGTGGGGAGGGGGGGGGGTGCTGACACTTCCTGCTGAAATGGGTGGGGAGGGGGGGGTGCTGACACTTCCTGCTGAAATGGGTGAGGAGGGGGGGTGCTGACACTTCCTGCTGAAATGGGTGAGGAGGGGGGGTGCTGACACTTCCTGCTGAAATGGGTGGGGAGGAGGGGGTGCTGACACTTCCTGCTGAAATGGGGGGAGGAGGGGGTGCTGACACTTCCTGCTGAAATGGGTGGGGAGGAGGGGTGCTGACACTTCCTGCTGAAATGGGTGAGGAGGGGGGGTGCTGACACTTCCTGCTGAAATGGGTGAGGAGGGGGGGTGCTGACACTTCCTGCTGAAATGGGTGGGGAGGGGGGGGGGTGCTGACACTTCCTGCTGAAATGGGTGAGGAGGGGGGGGGGTGCTGACACTTCCTGCTGAAATGGGTGAGGAGGGGGGGTTCTGACACTTCCTGCTGAAATGGGTGGGGAGGGGGGGGGGTGCTGACACTTCCTGCTGAAATGGGTGGGGAGGGGGGGTGCTGACACTTCCTGCTGAAATGGGTGAGGAGGGGGGGGTGCTGACACTTCCTGCTGAAATGGGTGGGGAGGGGAGGGGGTGCTGACACTTCCTGCTGAAATGGGTGGGAGGGGGTGCTGACACTTCCTGCTGAAATGGGTGGGGGAGGGGGTGCTGACACTTCCTGCTGAAATGGGTGGGGAGGGGGTGCTGACACTTCCTGCTGAAATGGGTGGGGAGGGGGGTGCTGACACTTCCTGCTGAAATGGGTGGGGAGGAGGGGGTGCTGACACTTCCTGCTGAAATGGGTGGGGAGGGTGGGGTGCTGACACTTCCTGCTGAAATGGGTGAGGAGGGGGGGGGTGCTGACACTTCCTGCTGAAATGGGTGGGGAGGGGAGGGGGTGCTGACACTTCCTGCTGAAATGGGTGGGGAGGGGAGGGGGTGCTGACACTTCCTGCTGAAATGGGTGGGGAGGGGGGGGGGTGCTGACACTTCCTGCTGAAATGGGTGGGGAGGTGGGTGCTGACACTTCCTGCTGAAATGGGTGGGGAGGAGGGGGTGCTGACACTTCCTGCTGAAATGGGTGGGGAGGTGGGTGCTGACACTCCTGCTGAAATGGGTGGGGAGGTGGGTGCTGACACTTCCTGCTGAAATGGGTGGGGAGGAGGGGGTGCTGACACTTCCTGCTGAAATGGGTGGGGAGGAGGGGGTGCTGACACTTCCTGCTGAAATGGGTGGGGAGGGGGGGGTGTTGACACTTCCTGCTGAAATGGGTGGGGAGGTGGGTGCTGACACTTCCTGCTGAAATGGGTGGGGAGGGTGGGGTGCTGACACTTCCTGCTGAAATGGGTGGGGAGGAGGGGGTGCTGACACTTCCTGCTGAAATGGGTGGGGAGGAGGGGGTGCTGACACTTCCTGCTGAAATGGGTGGGGAGGTGGGGTGCTGACACTTCCTGCTGAAATGGGTGAGGAGGGGGGGGGTGCTGACACTTCCTGCTGAAATGGGTGGGGAGGGGAGGGGGGTGCTGACACTACCTGCTGAAATGGGTGGGGAGGGGGGGGTGCTGACACTTCCTGCTGAAATGGGTGGGGAGGGGAGGGGGTGCTGACACTACCTGCTGAAATGGGTGGGGAGGGGGGGGTGCTGACACTTCCTGCTGAAATGGGTGGGGAGGGGGGGGGTGCTGACACTTCCTGCTGAAATGGGTGGGGAGGGGGGGTGCTGACACTTCCTGCTGAAATGGGTGAGGAGGGGGGGGTGCTGACACTTCCTGCTGAAATGGGTGGGGAGGGGAGGGGGTGCTGACACTACCTGCTGAAATGGGTGGGGAGGGGGGGGTGCTGACACTTCCTGCTGAAATGGGTGGGGGAGGGGGGGTGCTGACACTTCCTGCTGAAATGGGTGGGGAGGGGGGGGTGCTGACACTTCCTGCTGAAATGGGTGGGGGAGGGGGGGGGTGCTGACACTTCCTGCTGAAATGGGTGGGGAGGGGGGGTGCTGACACTTCCTGCTGAAATGGGTGGGGAGGGGGGGGGGTGCTGACACTTCCTGCTGAAATGGGTGGGGAGGGGGGGGGGGTGCTGACACTTCCTGCTGAAATGGGTGGGGAGGGGAGGGGGGTGCTGACACTTCATGCTGAAATGGGTGGGAGGAGGGGGGTGCTGACACTTCCTGCTGAAATGGGTGGGGAGGGGGGGGGGTGCTGACACCTCCTGCTGAAATGGGTGGGGAGGGGGGGGGGTGCTGACACTTCCTGCTGAAATGGGTGGGGAGGGGAGGGGGTGCTGACACTTCATGCTGAAATGGGTGAGGAGGGGGTGCTGACACTTCCTGCTGAAATGGGTGGGGAGGGGGTGTTGACACTTCCTGCTGAAATGGGTGGGGAGGGGGGGGGTGCTGACACTTCCTGCTGAAATGGGTGGGGAGGTGGTGCTGACACTTCCTGCTGAAATGGGTGGGGGAGGGGGGGGGTGCTGACACTTCCTGCTGAAATGGGTGGGGAGGGGGTGCTGACACTTCCTGCTGAAATGGGTGAGGAGGGGGGGGTGCTGACACTTCCTGCTGAAATGGGTGGGGAGGGGGGTGTTGACACTTCCTGCTGAAATGGGTGGGGAGGGGGGGTGCTGACACTTCCTGCTGAAATGGGTGGGGGAGGAGGGGGTGTTGACACTTCCTGCTGAAATGGGTGGGGAGGGGGTGCTGACACTTCCTGCTGAAATGGGTGGGGAGGGGGGTGTTGACACTTCCTGCTGAAATGGGTGAGGAGGGGGTGCTGACACTTCCTGCTGAAATGGGTGGGGAGGGGGGGGGGTGCTGACACTTCCTGCTGAAATGGGTGGGGAGGGGAGGGGGTGCTGACACTTCATGCTGAAATGGGTGAGGAGGGGGTGCTGACACTTCCTGCTGAAATGGGTGGGGAGGGGGGGGTGCTGACACCTCCTGCTGAAATGGGTGGGGAGGGAGGGGGTGCTGACACTTCCTGCTGAAAGGGTGGTGGGGGGGGGGGTGCTGACACTTCCTGCTGAATGGGTGGGGAGGGAGGGGGTGCTGACACTTCCTGCTGAAATGGGTGGGGAGGGGTTGCTGACACTTCCTGCTGAAATGGGTGGGGCAGGGGGGGGGTGCTGACACCTCCTGCTGAAATGGGTGGGGAGGGAGGGGGTGCTGACACTTCCTGCTGAAATGGGGTGGGGAGGGGGTGCTGACACTTCCTGCTGAAATGGGTGGGGAGGTGGTGCTGACACTTCCTGCTGAAATGGGTGGGGAGGGGGGGGGTGCTGACACTTCCTGCTGAAATGGGTGGGGAGGAGGGGGTGCTGACACTTCCTGCTGAAATTGGGTGGGGAGGTGGTGCTGACACTTCCTGCTGAAATGGTTGGGGAGGAGGGGGGGTGCTGACACTTCCTGCTGAAATGGGTGGGGAGGTGGTGCTGACACTTCCTGCTGAAATGGGTGGGGAGGGGGGGGTGCTGACACTTCCTGCTGAAATGGGTGGGTAGGGGGGGTGCTGACACTTCCTGCTGAAATGGGTGGGGAGGAGGGGGTGCTGACACTTCCTGCTGAAATGGGTGGGGAGGGGGGTGCTGACACTTCCTGCTGAAATGGGTGGGGAGGGGGGTGCTGACACTTCCTGCTGAAATGGGTGGGGAGGGGGGGGTGCTGACACTTCCTGCTGAAATGGGGGGAGGGGGTGCTGACACTTCCTGCTGAAATGGGTGGGGAGGGGGGGGGGTGCTGACACTTCCTGCTGAAATGGGTGGGGAGGAGGGGGTGCTGACACTTCCTGCTGAAATGGGTGGGGAGGGGGGTGCTGACACTTCCTGCTGAAATGGGTGGGGAGGGGGGGGGTGCTGACACTTCCTGCTGAAATGGGTGGGGGGGGGGGTGCTGACACTTCCTGCTGAAATGGGTGGGGAGGGGGGGTGCTGACACTTCCTGCTGAAATGGGTGGGGAGGTGGTGCTGACACTTCCTGCTGAAATGGGTGGGGAGGGGGGGTGCTGACACTTCCTGCTGAAATGGGTGGGGAGGGGGGGTGCTGACACTTCCTGCTGAAATGGGTGGGGAGGGGGGGGGTGCTGACACTTCCTGCTGAAATGGGTGGGGAGGTGGTGCTGACACTTCCTGCTGAAATGGTTGGGGAGGAGGGGGGTGCTGACACTTCCTGCTGAAATGGGTGGGGAGGTGGTGCTGACACTTCCTGCTGAAATGGTTGGGGAGGAGGGGGGTGCTGACACTTCCTGCTGAAATGGGTGGGGAGGTGGGTGCTGACACTTCCTGCTGAAATGGGTGGGGAGGAGGGGGTGCTGACACTTCCTGCTGAAATGGGTGGGGAGGGGGGGTGCTGACACTTCCTGCTGAAATGGGTGGGGAGGGGGGTGCTGACACTTCCTGCTGAAATGGGTGGGGAGGGAGGGGTGCTGACACTTCCTGCTGAAATGGGTGGGGAGGTGGGTGCTGACACTTCCTGCTGAAATGGGTGGGGAGGGGGGGGGGTGCTGACACTTCCTGCTGAAATGGGTGGGGAGGGGGGGTGCTGACACTTCCTGCTGAAATGGGTGGGGAGGGGTGCTGACACTTCCTGCTGAAATGGGTGGGGAGGGGGGGGGGTGCTGACACTTCCTGCTGAAATGGGTGGGGAGGGGGGGTGCTGACACTTCCTGCTGAAATGGGTGGGGAGGGGGTGCTGACACTTCCTGCTGAAATGGGTGGGGAGGGGGGGGGGTGCTGACACTTCCTGCTGAAATGGGTGGGGAGGGGGGGGGGTGCTGACACTTCCTGCTGAAATGGGTGGGGAGGAGGGGGTGCTGACACTTCCTGCTGAAATGGGTGGGGAGGTGGTGCTGACACTTCCTGCTGAAATGGTTGGGGAGGAGGGGGGTGCTGACACTTCCTGCTGAAATGGGTGGGGAGGTGGGTGCTGACACTTCCTGCTGAAATGGGTGGGGAGGAGGGGGTGCTGACACTTCCTGCTGAAATGGGTGGGGAGGGGGGGGTGCTGACACTTCCTGCTGAAATGGGTGGGGAGGTGGTGCTGACACTTCCTGCTGAAATGGGTGGGGAGGTGGGTGCTGACACTTCCTGCTGAAATGGGTGGGGAGGGGGGGGGTGCTGACACTTCCTGCTGAAATGGGGTGGGGAGGGGGGGTGCTGACACTTCCTGCTGAAATGGGTGGGGAGGGGGTGCTGACACTTCCTGCTGAAATGGGTGGGGAGGGGGGGGGGGTGCTGACACTTCCTGCTGAAATGGGTGGGGAGGGGGGGTGCTGACACTTCCTGCTGAAATGGGTGGGGAGGGGTGCTGACACTTCCTGCTGAAATGGGTGGGGAGGGGGGGGGGGTGCTGACACTTCCTGCTGAAATGGGTGGGGAGGGGGGGGGTGCTGACACTTCCTGCTGAAATGGGTGGGGAGGGGGGGGGGTGCTGACACTTCCTGCTGAAATGGGTGGGGGAGGGGGGGGGTGCTGACACTTCCTGCTGAAATGGGTGGGGAGGGGGGGTGCTGACACTTCCTGCTGAAATGGGTGGGGAGGGGGTGCTGACACTTCCTGCTGAAATGGGTGGGGAGGGGAGGGGGTGCTGACACTTCCTGCTGAAATGGGTGGGGAGGGGGGGTGCTGACACTTCCTGCTGAAATGGGTGGGGAGGGGAGGGGGTGCTGACACTTCCTGCTGAAATGGGTGGGGAGGGGGGGTGCTGACACTTCCTGCTGAAATGGGTGGGGAGGGGGGGTGCTGACACTTCCTGCTGAAATGGGTGGGGAGGTGGTGCTGACACTTCCTGCTGAAATGGGTGGGGAGGGGGTGCTGACACTTCCTGCTGAAATGGGTGGGGAGGGGAGGGGGTGCTGACACTTCCTGCTGAAATGGGTGGGGAGGGGGGGGTGCTGACACTTCCTGCTGAAATGGGTGGGGAGGGGGTTGCTGACACTTCCTGCTGAAATGGGTGGGGGAGGGGAGGGGGTGCTGACACTTCCTGCTGAAATGGGTGGGGAGGGGGGGGTGCTGACACTTCCTGCTGAAATGGGTGGGGAGGGGAGGGGGTGCTGACACTTCCTGCTGAAATGGGTGGGGAGGGGGGGTGCTGACACTTCCTGCTGAAATGGGTGGGGAGGGGGGGGGTGCTGACACTTCCTGCTGAAATGGGTGGGGAGGGGGGGGTGCTGACACTTCCTGCTGAAATGGGTGGGGAGGTGGTGCTGACACTTCCTGCTGAAATGGGTGGGGAGGGGGGGTGCTGACACTTCCTGCTGAAATGGGTGGGGAGGGGGGGGGGTGCTGACACTTCCTGCTGAAATGGGTGGGGAGGGGGTGCTGACACTTCCTGCTGAAATGGGTGGGGAGGGGGGGGGTGCTGACACCTCCTGCTGAAATGGGTGGGGAGGGGAGGGGGTGCTGACACTTCCTGCTGAAATGGGTGGGGAGGGGGGGGTGTTGACACATCCTGCTGAAATGGGTGGGAGGGGGGGGTGCTGACACTTCCTGCTGAAATGGGAGGGGGGGGTGCTGACACTTCCTGCTGAAATGGGCGGGGAGGGGGGGGGGGTGCTGACACTTCCTGCTGAAATGGAGGGGGGGTGCTGACACTTCCTGCTGAAATGGGTGGGGAGGGGGGGTGCTGACACTTCCTGCTGAAATGGGTGGGGAGGGGGGGGTGCTGACACTTCCTGCTGAAATGGGTGGGGAGGGGGGGGTGCTGACACCTCCTGCTGAAATGGGTGGGGAGGGGAGGGGGTGCTGACACTTCATGCTGAAATGGGTGAGGAGGGGGTGCTGACACTTCCTGCTGAAATGGGTGGGGAGGGGGGGGTGCTGACACTTCCTGCTGAAATGGGAGGGGAGGGGGTGCTGACACTTCCTGCTGAAATGGGTGGGGAGGGGAGGGGTGCTGACACTTCCTGCTGAAATGGGTGGGGAGGGGAGGGGGTGCTGACACTTCCTGCTGAAATGGGTGGGGAGGGGGGTGCTGACACTTCCTGCTGAAATGGGTGGGGAGGGGGGGTGCTGACACTTCCTGCTGAAATGGGTGAGGAGGGGGGGGGTGCTGACACTTCCTGCTGAAATGGGTGGGGAGGGGGGGGTGCTGACACTTCCTGCTGAAATGGGTGGGGAGGGGGGGTGCTGACACTTCCTGCTGAAATGGGGTGGGGAGGGAGGGGGGTGCTGACACTTCCTGCTGAAATGGTTGGGGAGGGGGTGCTGACACTTCCTGCTGAAATGGGTGGGGAGGGGAGGGGGGTGCTGACACTTCCTGCTGAAATGGGTGGGGAGGGGGGGGTGCTGACACTTCCTGCTGAAATGGGTGGGGAGGGGGTGCTGACACTTCCTGCTGAAATGGGTGGGGAGGGTGGGTGCTGACACTCCTGCTGAAATGGGTGGGGAGGTGGTGCTGACACTTCCTGCTGAAATGGGTGGGGAGGTGGTGTGACACTTCCTGCTGAAATGGGTGGGGAGGGGGGTGCTGACACTTCCTGCTGAAATGGGTGGGGAGGGGAGGGGGTGCTGACACTTCCTGCTGAAATGGGTGGGGAGGAGGGGGTGCTGACACTTCCTGCTGAAATGGGTGGGGAGGGGGGGTGCTGACACTTCCTGCTGAAATGGGTGGGGGAGGGGGGGTGCTGACACTTCCTGCTGAAATGGGTGGGGAGGGGGGGTGCTGACACTTCCTGCTGAAATGGGTGGGGAGGTGGTGTGAACACTTCCTGCTGAAATGGGTGGGGAGGAGGGGTGCTGACACTTCCTGCTGAAATGGGTGGGGAGGGGGGTGCTGACACTTCCTGCTGAAATGGGTGGGGAGGGAGGGGGTGCTGACACTTCATGCTGAAATGGGTGGGGAGGGGGGTGCTGACACTTCCTGCTGAAATGGGTTGGGGAGGGGGGGGGGTGCTGACACTTCATGCTGAAATGGGTGAGGAGGGGGTGCTGACACTTCCTGCTGAAATGGGTGGGGAGGGGGGGGTGCTGACACCTCCTGCTGAAATGGGTGGGGAGGGGAGGGGGTGCTGACACTTCCTGCTGAAATGGGTGGGGAGGGGAGGGGGTGCTGACACTTCCTGCTGAAATGGGTGGGGAGGGGAGGGGTGCTGACACTTCCTGCTGAAATGGGTGGGGAGGGGAGGGGTGCTGACACTTCCTGCTGAAATGGGTGGGGAGGGGGTGCTGACACTTCCTGCTGAAATGGGTGGGAGGGGGTGCTGACACTTCCTGCTGAAATGGGTGGGAAGGGGGTGCTGACACTTCCTGCTGAAATGGGTGGGGAGGGGGGGGTGCTGACACTTCCTGCTGAAATGGGTGGGGGGGGGGGGTTCTGACACTTCCTGCTGAAATGGGTGGGGAGGGGGGGGGGTGCTGACACTTCCTGCTGAAATGGGTGGGGAGGGGGGGGGTGCTGACACTTCCTGCTGAAATGGGTGGGGAGGGGGTGCTGACACTTCCTGCTGAAATGGGTGGGGAGGGGGGTGCTGACACTTCCTGCTGAAATGGGTGGGAAGGGGGGGTGCTGACACTTCCTGCTGAAATGGGTGGGGAGGTGGATGCTGACACTTCCTGCTGAAATGGGTGGGGAGGGGGGGGGTGCTGACACTTCCTGCTGAAATGGGTGGGGAGGAGGGGGTGCTGACACTTCCTGCTGAAATGGGTGGGGAGGGGGAGGGGGTGCTGACACTTCCTGCTGAAATGGGTGGGGAGGGGGGGTGCTGACACTTCCTGCTGAAATGGGTGGGGAGGGGGGGGTGTTGACACTTCCTGCTGAAATGGGTGGGGGGGGGGTGCTGACACTTCCTGCTGAAATGGGTGGGGAGGGGGGGTGCTGACACTTCCTGCTGAAATGGGTGGGGGAGGAGGGGGGTGCTGACACTTCCTGCTGAAATGGGTGGGGAGGGGGGGTGCTGACACTTCCTGCTGAAATGGGTGGGGAGGGGAGGGGGTGCTGACACTTCCTGCTGAAATGGGTGGGGAGGGGAGGGGGTGCTGACACTTCCTGCTGAAATGGGTGGGGAGGGGGTGCTGACACTTCCTGCTGAAATGGGTGGGGAGGGGGGTGCTGACACTTCCTGCTGAAATGGGTGGGAGGGGGGGGTGCTGACACTTCCTGCTGAAATGGGTGGGGAGGGGGGTGCTGACACTTCCTGCTGAAATGGGTGGGGAGGGGGGTGCTGACACTTCCTGCTGAAATGGGTGGGGAGGGGGGGGTGCTGACACTTCCTGCTGAAATGGGTGGGGAGGGGGGTGCTGACACTTCCTGCTGAAATGGGTGGGGAGGGGGGGTGCTGACACTTCCTGCTGAAATGGGTGGGGAGGGGGGGGTGCTGACACTTCCTGCTGAAATGGGTGGGGAGGGGGGGGGTGCTGACACTTCCTGCTGAAATGGGTGGGGAGGGGGTGCTGACACTTCCTGCTGAAATGGGTGGGGAGGGTGGGGGGTGCTGACACTTCCTGCTGAAATGGGTGGGGAGGGGGGTGCTGACACTTCCTGCTGAAATGGGTGGGGAGGGGGTGCTGACACTTCCTGCTGAAATGGGTGAGGGGGGGGTGCTGACACTTCCTGCTGAAATGGGTGGGGAGGGGGGTGCTGACACTTCCTGCTGAAATGGGTGGGGAGGGGAGGGGGTGCTGACACTTCCTGCTGAAATGGGTGGGGAGGGGGGGGGTGCTGACACTTCCTGCTGAAATGGGTGGGGAGGGGGGGTGCTGACACTTCCTGCTGAAATGGGTGGGGAGGGGGGGGGTGCTGACACTTCCTGCTGAAATGGGTGGGGACGGGGGGGGTGCTGACACTTCCTGCTGAAATGGGTGGGGAGGGGGGTGCTGACACTTCCTGCTGAAATGGGTGGGGAGGGGAGGGGGTGCTGACACTTCCTGCTGAAATGGGTGGGGAGGTGGGGTGCTGACACTTCCTGCTGAAATGGGTGGGGAGGGGGGGGTGCTGACACTTCCTGCTGAAATGGGTGGGGAGGGGGGGGTGCTGACACTTCCTGCTGAAATGGGTGGGGAGGTGGGTGCTGACACTTCCTGCTGAAATGGGTGGGGAGGGGGGGGTGCTGACACTTCCTGCTGAAATGGGTGGGGACGGGGGGGTGCTGACACTTCCTGCTGAAATGGGGTGGGAAGGGGGTGCTGACACTTCCTGCTGAAATGGGTGGGGAGGGGGGGTGCTGACACTTTCTGCTGAAATGGGTGGGAGGGGGGGGTGCTGACACTTCCTGCTGAAATGGGTGGGGAGGAGGGGGTGCTGACACTTCCTGCTGAAATGGGTGGGGAAGGGGGTGCTGACACTTCATGCTGAAATGGGTGGGGAGGGGGGGTGCTGACACTTCCTGCTGAAATGGGTGGGGAGGGGGGGTGCTGACACTTCCTGTTGAAATGGGTGGGGAGGGGGTGGGGGTGTTGACACTTCCTGCTGAAATGGGTGGGGAGGGGTGGGGGTGTTGACACTTCCTGCTGAAATGGGTGGGGAGGGTGGTGCTGACACTTCCTGCTGAAATGGGTGGGGAGGGGGGGGGTGCTGACACTTCCTGTTGAAATGGGTGGGGAGGGGGTGGGGGGTGTTGACACTTCCTGCTGAAATGGGTGGGGAGGGGGTGGGGGTGTTGACACTTCCTGCTGAAATGGGTGGGGAGGGTGGTGCTGACACTTCCTGCTGAAATGGGTGGGGAGGGGGGGGTGCTGACACTTCCTGCTGAAATGGGTGGGGAGGGGGTGGGGGTGTTGACACTTCCTGCTGAAATGGGGGGGGGAGGGGGGGGGTGCTGACACTTCCTGCTGAAATGGGTGGGGAGGGGGGGGTGCTGACACTTCCTGCTGAAATGGGTGGGGAGGGGGTGCTGACACTTCCTGCTGAAATGGGTGGGGAGGGGGGGGTGCTGACACTTCCTGCTGAAATGGGTGGGGGGGGGGTGCTGACACTTCCTGCTGAAATGGGTGGGGAGGGGGGGGGTGCTGACACTTCCTGCTGAAATGGGTGGGGAGGGGGGGGTGCTGACACTTCCTGCTGAAATGGGTGGGGAGGGGAGGGGGTGTTGACACTTCCTGCTGAAATGGGTGGGGAGGGGGGGTGCTGACACTTCCTGCTGAAATGGGTGGGGAGGGGGGGGTGTTGACACTTCCTGCTGAAATGGGTGGGGAGGGGGGGGTGTTGACACTTCCTGCTGAAATGGGTGGGGAGGGGGGGGGTGCTGACACTTCCTGCTGAAATGGGTGGGGAGGAGGGGGTGTTGACACTTCCTGCTGAAATGGGTGGGGAGGGGGGGGGGGTGCTGACACTTCCTGCTGAAATGGGTGGGGAGGGGGGGGGTGCTGACACTTCCTGCTGAAATGGGTGGGGAGGGGGGGGGGTGCTGAAACTTCCTGCTGAAATGGGTGGGGAGGAGGGGGGTGCTGACACTTCCAGCTGAAATGGGTGGGGAGGACGGGGTGCTGACACTTCCTGCTGAAATGGGTGGGGAGGAGGGGGTGCTGACACTTCCTGCTGAAATGGGTGGGGAGGGGGTGCTGACACTTCCTGCTGAAATGGGTGGGGAGGGGGGGGGGGTGCTGACACTTCCTGCTGAAATGGGTGGGGAGGGGGGGGGTGCTGACACTTCCTGCTGAAATGGGTGGGGAGGGGGGGGTGCTGACACTTCCTGCTGAAATGGGTGGGGAGGGGGGGGGGGTGCTGACACTTCCTGCTGAAATGGGTGGGGAGGGGGGGGGGTGCTGACACTTCCTGCTGAAATGGGTGGGGAGGGGGGGGGTGCTGACACTTCCTGCTGAAATGGGTGGGGAGGGGGGTGGGGGGTGTTGACACTTCCTGCTGAAATGGGTGGGGAGGGGGGTGCTGACACTTCCTGCT